>NC_138229.1:48311090-48876090 GCF_964197995.2 Scardinius erythrophthalmus | reverse complement strand
CGCGATTGAGGATTGAACGTTTACAATTGTGGTTCTGATGTTTTCTATTTTCTCAGTGAAGAACTTCATGAAATCATTACTACTAAACTGTAATGGAATACTTTGTTCAGGAGACATCTGTTTATTTGTTAGTCTCGCCACGGTGTTAAATAAGAACTTAGGATTGTTATGGTTGTTTTCTATTAGTTTGCGTAGATGCTCAGCCCTGGCCGCTTTTAGGGCCTTTTTATAACGTGACATACTGTCTTTCCATGCGATTCTAAAGACCTCTAAGTTGGTTTGTTTCCATTTACGCTCTAAATTACGGGTTTCTCTCTTTAGAACACGCGTAATACTGTTGTACCATGGTGCTTTACTTTTCTCTCTGACCTTTTTTAATCTAATGGGCGCAACAATATCCAATGATCCAGAGAGAATGGTGCTCATAGTGCTAGTTAATTCCTCAAGTTCATCTGTTTGTTTGGGTTCACTGAGCAGCTGAGACAGATCCGATAAGCTGTTTGAAAAATTATCTATGGTGGATGGAAGGATTGTTCTGCCTAATCGATAACGCGGCGCAGCATGATATATTACAGGAGTACGTAATATGCAAGTTACCATGTAATGGTCAGTGACATCGTCACTTTGTGGAATGATATCTATATCGGTTGGATCGGTTCCATGTGATATAATTAAATCGAGTGTATGATTAAATCGATGAGTCGGTCCGTTAATGTTTTGCTTGACCCCAAAGGAGTTTAATAAATCTGTAAACGCAGCCCCTAACGCATCATTTTGATTATCTACATGGATATTAAAGTCTCCAACAATTAATGCTTTATCGAAGTTAACTAATAGGTCTGAGAGAAAATCTGCAAACTCTTTTAGGAAATCAGCGTAAGGCCCAGGCGGTCTATATACGGTAGCCAAGGCTAGAGATAATAGGGATGTTTTTCGAACATCTAAGAGCGTAACATTTAGTACAAGTACTTCAAATGAAATAAACTTATAACCCGTTTTCTGAGTAACATTGAGAAAATCTCTATAGATTGTTGCAACACCGCCGCCACGACCATTCAGACGGGGCTCGTGCTTATAGGAGTATCCTGCTGGAGTAGACTCATTTAAACCAAAATAATCATTTGGTTTAAGCCAGGTTTCAGTAAGGCAAAGTACATCGAAGCTATTATCTGTGACTATTTCATTTACAATAACTGCCTTAGGTGTGAGTGATCTAATGTTTAGAAGACCTAGCTTTAAAAATTGTTTTTGATTACCAATAGCAACATTTTCTGGTTTAATAACAATTAGATTTTTTCTAGATCCTGCAGTAGATTTATGATTTGATCTCACTAAACGAGGAATAGACACAGTTTCTATGCAATGTTCTACACTATTTATATCAGTTAAATTGGTGCAGCAGAGACTATGATTTGGACTTTTATTTACTAGTCAAAAGGTATTTAACATTTTGGAGATGTTATCTGACAGAAGATCCGATCCGAATCTGCTTGGGTGTAAGCCATCAGCACGGTAAAGCCTAGGACGCTCCCAAAACAGATTCCAATTATTTACAAAGAGAAGTTTCTGCTCATTGCACCATGACATTAACCATTCATTTAGCGCGAATAATCTACTAAACTTTTCATGACCTAGTCGGTACGTGGGAAGCGGTCCTGACACAATAATCGTTATATCAGGCGATGTGCTGCGTACCGTATCGATCAGATTCCTGAAGTCTTTCTTCAAAACCTCCGTTTGGCGCAGTCTGATGTCGGCCCCTCCCGCGTGCAGGACAACGGTTCCGACGCGCTCGTTCAGAATCTCGGGAACGTGAGCAGCGATTTCAGAAACACGAGCACCAGGAAAGCAGTGACTATGCACCTTACTTTTATTTAACGTAACGTGTACGTGTCGAACGATGGAATCGCCGATGATCACAGCATCGCGTTCTGTTTCGCGAAGAGGGGAGAAGCGGTTTTGTGTGGATATCTCGAAAACCGGGAGGGTCGGAGAGAGTTTTCTTGGTCTAGACCTGACTCGCGACTTCCGCTGCAGAAAAATCCAGGCTTCGTGATGGCATGTTGGAGCCGGAGTGAACGAGACCATGGCTGATCGCGACCTCGACGTTCGGGACCGATGTTGAGGAACGCACGGAGTAGACGAGGTCGGAGTCAGCGGGTTAGTAACATTAATCTCTGATTTGTGTGCCTCGGCACGTGATGTTTCGAGAGCCAAACGCCGGTCTATCAGCTCGGCTTTTCTTACTAAAAGGTCGTGGATCTGTTTCTCAACAGCTTCCAGCTCAGACTGCACCGCGTGCAGCTCAAATGTGTCCTCACCTGCACCAAAAGGTAGACTACTTACATTTGATATATTCGCCATTTTAACAGATGGACAGTAAGTTAAGTTAGCAACGACGCTACCAGTGGTGCTATCAATATTAATACTAATTTATGGCTTAAGTCTTGGATATAATCCGTCTTTTCAGTGGTACGGGTGTAGAGTAGACGCACGATAGGCGAAAAAATGTTTGTTTGTAACTTAAATGAGTGCGGAGAAGACGCGTTCAGCCGTGATCCACGGACGTAACCTATAAGAGTATCCAGCGTTGGATCACAAGGCTTGAGACGCGTCTGCTCAACAATCCGCGTTATAACTATGAGGTGAGGAAAAGTAGAAAATGTTCGTTGTAAGTGAGTTTAAAGAGAAATCAAGAATTATAAATCAATCGATGGAGCTCCAAAGACAACAACGCGCTCAGACGCGACGCATGCGCATTCGAGTCAATGCATGCGCATGCATAAACCAATCTTAATTCCTCTGCAAAGATCAATACTACAAAAAGTCTAAAGACAACAAATAAAACTTGTAAATAAAGTATTACTACAAAATATATAATCACTGTCACAGAACAGAAGAATGCGAACACAGGTAACGTCTGAACAGAATTTCTCGAATAACACCCAGTGAGATTGCAGGTGTAGATTTACGAAGGTAGGTAGTGGTAGGTAGTGGTTTAGTTCACATCACCTGAGCTCAACAGTTCACATCACCTGAGCTCAACAGTTCACATCACCTGAGCTCAACAGTTCACATCACCTGAGCTAAACACTTCACATCACCTGAGCTCAACAGTTCACATCACCTGAGCTAAACAGTTCACATCACCTGAGCTCAACAGTTCACATCACCTGAGCTCAACAGTTCACATCACCTGCAAAACTCACTCAGAGCAACACAACTCTAACACATGTCTCAAAACAGGCTCAGTGCAGCCAAACACTACACAACCCTCACTGAGATAACACACACTGTCACTCAGAACACACTACACAACCCTCACTGAGATAACACACACTGTCACTCAGAACACACTGAGAGGAAAAACACTAGCATCAAACACCAATACAGAAAATACAAACTTTTCATCTTTACAGTTTGAACAATTTCAGTGACTTCATACAAAGTAATATTTTCTTCAAAGACAAGAGTGACATTCTTTCACATGATTTATTTACAGTTTTTCTTGATTGTTTACACACATTTTCTGAAAGCATGCCTCATATTCTCAGAACTCTACACACAAATCCAAAAACACACACAATGGGCAAAACCCCTCAATTCTCCTGCAAAATGAAACTTTATATTCAAAACAATGTTATTTCTTCTCAAAATGGTATTTTGTTTTCAAATGACACACACAAACCATCATATGAATAGACAGAGCCAGTAGAGCACTGGTGTGCTCAATGTAAAACACTATGATGACTGGAAAACACTTCTCCATTCATCATAATGACTTAGGCCTTTTTTTGTTCAGTGTTACACTTACTACAGACTGTACATACATAAGTGTGTTGTAAAATATCTGAGAATATTGTTTTTATACTCAGAACACACAAATACACGGTAACAAATATATTTTATTTTTCCCACAAAAACAATGTACACAGTGTACATCCCAACCAACACAAAGTTGGACATACAGTGGTCTACATACAAAACAACAGAAGAATTGACTGTATACAGTTACAGTAAAAAAAACAAAAATCCAATGTTGGCACTGAAGAGCTCACCTGTTGAAGAGCTCACCCGTTGAAGAGCTGCCCTGTTGAAGAGCTCACCTGTTGAAGAGCTGACCTGTTGAAGAGCTCACCTGTTGAAGAGCTCACCTGTTGAAGAGCTGACCTGTTGAAGAGCTGCCCTGTTGAAGAGCTCACCTGTTGAAGAGCTGACCTGTTGAAGAGCTGACCTGTTGAAGAGCTGCCCTGTTGAAGAGCTCACCTGTTGAAGAGCTGACCTGTTGAAGAGCTGACCTGTTGAAGAGCTCACCTGTTGAAGAGCTGACCTGTTGAAGAGCTCACCTGTTGAAGAGCTGACCTGTTGAAGAGCTGACCTGTTGAAGAGCTGACCTGTTGAAGAGCTGACCTGTTGAAGAGCTCACCTGTTGAAGAGCTGACCTGTTGAAGAGCTCACCTGTTGAAGAGCTCACCTGTTGAAGAGTTCACCTGTTGAAGAGCTCACCTGTTGAAGAGCTGACCTGTTGAAGAGCTGCCCTGTTGAAGAGTTCACCAGTTGAAGAGCTCACCTCTTGAAGAGCTGACCTGTTGAAGAGCTCACCTGTTGAAGAGCTCACCTGTTGAAGAGCTGACCTGTTGAAGAGCTGACCTGTTGAAGAGCTCACCTGATGAAGAGCTGACCTGTTGAAGAGCTCACCTGTTGAAGAGCTCACCTGTTGAAGAGCTGACCTGTTGAAGAGCTGCCCTGTTGAAGAGTTCACCAGTTGAAGAGCTCACCTCTTGAAGAGCTGACCTGTTGAAGAGCTCACCTGTTGAAGAGCTCACCTGTTGAAGAGCTCACCTGTTGAAGAGCTGACCTGTTGAAGAGCTGACCTGTTGAAGAGCTCACCTGTTGAAGAGCTCACCTGTTGAAGAGCTGACCTGTTGAAGAGCTCACCTGTTGAAGAGCTCACCTGTTGAAGAGCTCACCTGTTGAAGAGCTGACCTGTTGAAGAGCTGACCTGTTGAAGAGCTCACCTGTTGAAGAGCTCACCTGTTGAAGAGCTGCCCTGTTGAAGAGCTCACCTGTTGAAGAGCTCACCTGTTGAAGAGCTGACCTCTTGAAGAGCTGACCTGTTGAAGAGCTCACCTGTTGAAGAGCTCACCTGTTGAAGAGCTGACCTGTTGAAGAGCTGACCTGTTGAAGAGCTCACCTGATGAAGAGCTGACCTGTTGAAGAGCTCACCTGTTGAAGAGCTCACCTGTTGAAGAGCTGACCTGTTGAAGAGCTGACCTGTTGAAGAGCTGACCTGTTGAAGATCTCACCTGTTGAAGGGCTCACCTGTTGAAGAGCTCACCTGTTGAAAAGCTCACCTGTTGAAGAGCTCACCTGTTGAAGAGCTGACCTGTTGAAGAGCTGACCTGTTGAAGAGCTCACCTGTTGAAGAGCTGACCTGTTGAAGAGCTCACCTGTTGAAGAGCTGACCTGTTGAAGAGCTGACCTGTTGAAGAGCTCACCTGTTGAAGAGCTGACCTGTTGAAGAGCTCACCTGTTGAAGAGCTCACCTGTTGAAGAGCTCACCTGTTGAAGAGCTGCCCTGTTGAAGAGCTGCCCTGTTGAAGAGCTCACCTGTTGAAGAGCTCACCTGTTGAAGAGCTCACCTGTTGAAGAGCTCACCTGTTGAAGAGCTCACCTGTTGAAGAGTTCACCTGTTGAAGAGCTGACCTGTTGAAGAGCTGACCTGTTGAAGAGCTCACCTGTTGAAGAGCTCACCTGTTGAAGAGCTCACCTGTTGAAGAGCTGCCCTGTTGCCCTTTTATGCTAAAGCTCTGATTGCTAATTGTAAAACTGTGTGACGGGTGTTTGCCCATGTGAAGAGTCAGTGTGCACATTTGAATGGCCGTGTGTTCCTTGTGAAAACAAGAGATTTTCTGCATGAAAATTGTGCCAAAAGCAGAGAATTGTGTGTAGTGTTTTGAAAAAAGTGTGTTTTAGATCTGCAGTTTGAGTGTAAAGCAGGAATTGTGCTTGTAGTTTAGCAGAATTGGTTCAGGCGGTTGGTGAGTGAGTTACATGTTGTGGTCATTGTTTCTCAAGTTCCAGAATTTGTGTGTAAACAATCGAGAAAAACTGTAAATTTTTAGAACATAACAATTCTTTAAGGTAAATGAAAATTAGCAGTTTGCTTCAATAGTCTGTAGTAATTTAGGGAATTACAGTAATGAGAAAAAAAGGTAGAAACTAAAAGTACATACTGTAATTCGAACAAATAATTGAGGGGTTAATCCTGCCTCTCTCTAGCATCAGGCCACAATCGGCAGTGTTTGAAAGGCACACGGCTGAAATCTATTCTGTTTTGAATGTGTGGTTCACAGGTTTGACAGCAGTGTGTTAGCATTTGAACAAAGTGCTGTAAATCCACAGTGTTGTGCAGGTTGTGGTTAAAGTCATGGGATAAGTGTGTAGAGTTTTGAAAACTGTGTTCAAGCAATGAAAAACGGACTAGAGTTTGGTCCACATGAACTGCTGCTGTGCAGACTGGAGTTAGAGTTTTGCACATGTGACTCCAGTTGTGCCCACTGTCGTTTAGCAATCGAAAAAAACTGTAATTTGCCCCATCATATGTATCAAAAAATTTGTCTATATCAGATAGAACAAAGTTTAAATGGTTTAGAGCTCTGGCATAATTTTGAACTATTTAGGTGGTGTCAATTAGCCAACAATAGTTATAAAGTAAGATTGGTGGGTGCAGACATTAAATATGTATTGAACAGCAAGTACAAAACTCTCAAACTCTAGGTGTCAGTCACTGACTCCAAACAGTGCACATACTGTAATAAGACGTGTGTAATTGCAGTCAGGAGTATGAAATATTGCACAATTATTTGAAAGAGAATTAATTTAACCAAAGTCAAGGGCCAATTGCCCAACTAAAGTGAACACTAATCATCATAATGGTGACTTTGGCTGCACAATATTGGGGAAAAAGGTGACATTGCGATGTTGTTTTTTAGTGATCTATTGCTATATGTAAACAATTCACCAGATGACTAATATTAAATATAAATATGATATATGGTCACTAATATTAAATTGGTCAAAAATAGCAAAGAGCGCTCCTGTTATAATCACTGAAGATGTAACTCATGTGAAAACCGATATAATCAATGAATCTGACTACACTGCACAAACAATCTCTCATTTACATGGTCAAGTCAAGTCAAGTCAAGTCAAGTCATCCTCATTTATATAGCGCTTTTAATGTAGATTGTTTCAAAGCAGCTTCACAGAGATAAACGTATAATTTAAGGTAACAGAGATTGTTTTGGCTTTATAGCGGTCCTTTAGTAAAGTTATTTCCCAGCTAAAGTTAGTTTTGATTGATTCGCTTCCGTCGCAACAATCATTTGTTATTAAATTAGGGGCCGCTAAGACGACACCATTCTCTCTACACAGACTTTAAACGTGAACCTGTGAGAAACGCTGATGGCGGTCACATGCGCATTAAGAGCTGGTTCTATAGTAGGGGTGGAACGGTACACAGAAGTCACGGTTCGGTTCATACCTCGGTTCAGACATCACGGTTCGGTACGAGTTCGGTACAATGGAGGGAAAAGCAATGGTCAGTGGGCGGAGCCTGTGAAGCTACAGAGCTGTCAAGCATCTCATTCACAGATGTAAGGCCAAACAGAGCCACTGCTGCCACCAGTAATCATAATTCCCTTCAGTCCCTTCAGTGAAATAGAACCAGTGTTCAATAAAAGTTCAATAAATGTACAGTTTTAATACATTTAAATGTTGTCATCTTCCCGTCTTGAAATAGATGATAATTAAGAGTTAGAAATATATCTTTATAGTCCTGTGATGAACTGACATCCAGTGTTTTCTTTCTATGGCCTGAGATGCTAGGAGGAAATATAAAACCAAATAAATACAGGATTATTATGATCATATAGGATTTGTGGTGTCTGGTATTTGTATAAGATTAATGCCTATTTACTATGGCAATGATTAACAGAGTATGTAACCTTTAGCATCGCATTTAAATGTAAAAATAATATATTTCTGCCTCATATAGAATTATTATTACCAACATTTATTGGATAAAAATGCCAGTAGGAATACAGCCGCGTGCACTGCGCTCTGCGGTCCGTTTGTGTGTGTGTGTGTGTGTGTTCTGTTTGCATTCGTGTTTTATAAAATGACCCTCTCGTTCACTGATCCACTCTCTGCTCACATGCTCTGAGAACAATAGCTTTGTAGGACTACATTATTTATATAATAATAATTATATCATTTATAATTATATAGATGCATTATTTTGATAATTGGCCAAACATAAATCTGTTAAATCTGATTATGTTATATAGAGCTGAATGAAAAATAATATACTGACATATATAGATGAAAATATAGATTTTTAATATTATTTTAATATTTTATTGGCTTGTATTTTTACAATACAGATTCAGTAAAATTATAAATTAAATTAAAAAGTCAAATAATAATACAATTATACCAAAAAAACTAATTTAAAATAAGATTGAAAAAAAAAGCAAGTCATTTTCGGTTTCAGTTTTCGGCCGAGTGCATCCAGAATATTTGGTTTCGGCCAAAAATGTTGAATTTTGATGCATCCCTAATTATATTATATTATATTATATTATATTATATTATATTATATTATTGTAACAGTAAAGACAGGGCATTGGATCCTGGTTCAGTTTGACATGTATTATTAACAAAACAGTCAGAAAGTAGATCCAGGCAGAGCATCACAAGAAACCAGGCAAAGAACAAAATAATCCAAACACAGGAGAATCCAGAAACTGAAACATCCAACAAAGGACGTGAGAAACACTTGGGAATATCAAGGGGAAATTGGAGAACAAGACACACCTGGGAACAATCATGAACTAATCAACAAGAAAAACTACAAAGGACTACAAACCATGGCACAGGACATTAGGCCACATTTACACATAGCCGGGTATTTAGAGAAACAAATATTTCTCCCCCTCCGTTTTCAAAAATAACATCGTGCACACAACGTCGTTTTCAAAAAAAGTTGTCTTTTACATCAACCCGCATAAATACAATGGGCGGCAGTGTAGGGTAAAGGATAAAGCCATGCAAGCCAATCAGAATCCTCAAACTCGACAACAACGAATAGCACGAGCGACTTCCTGTTCCTTTCAAACCAACAGACGTGGCGCAAGGTTCGTTCGTGTGGACAGACAGCGAAGCAAATGCAAACAGGCCAAAAGCGCGTGCACAAAAGTAAAAATGAGTACCACCTTAACAGCATCCATGATCAAACAGTAGCCAAACAAACTCTAAACATAGGGCGCTCACATAAGCATTTTCTGGCGCATAATGTGACGTTTGAGAACCTAAAACCCCGTTTCTCCCAGTTGACACGGCAACACATAACCGGCGTTTTCAGAAATCTCCACTTTGGCCGGAGTTTTTAGAAATAGTCGTTTTCTGGGATAAAAACGGCGTTTTCGTGTAAATGACAGGCCAAAACACAGGGAAATATCTGCGTTTTCCCATCGTGTAAACGGGGCCTTAGAGTCCAAGACAGGAATCATGACCATTATCAAAGAGGAAAGCTCGGAGAAATGGGAGTGGAAAAGGAAGGGTTATGATGAGGATCTAGGATCCGTGTTAAGAGGGTATATCAGTGGGAAGGCCTGGAAACGCATGATACAGTTATTAGAGCGGTTGTAAGTGCACACACACACACACACTTGTGAAGCTGTGTGATCGTGTGCTATGATCTGAAGATCCAGCTCTACTGTTTCTGTGAGCTGATGAAACTCTCTGTAATGTGTAAAACATGTGCGCCGCTCACGGACCTTCTGGGGAATTACACTCTGAACTGCGTGAATTATTTGTATTTGAATAAAAATAATTTTTCTTAAAACTGATCTGCCTAATTCACAACACATGTAAACGCACATGAATTTGTTCTTAACCTCATTCTAATGTTAATGAGTCTGCAACATTCTAATGAGCAACAGTGAGTCAGAGGTCAGTCATTTGCATACAACACGCCCAAACCTGTCATGAGCTGGGTTTGTTCTGTCTCTCTCTTTATCTTTATTTCTCTTATCTTTATCTCTCTCGCTCTGGCCCTGCCTGTCTTTTCCCCACCTGTTCACCGTTGCAGTTAGCGTTCGCTGCTTCTCTGTGACTCCTGTTCTCACTTTAGTCTCATTACCTTCTCTCTACTTCTCTACGTTTGTTCCCCTTGTTCTTTGTCGGATTATTTCGTGTGTGCGCGAGTCATGCCTGTGTGAGATGGTATCTCCTTGAAGATTTACCTTTTAGTCTAGTCTAGTCTAGTCTAGTCTAGTCTAGTTGTGCTCGTCTTGTGTGCGTTCTCTGCCCTGTCCTCCCGCTGCTGGTGGCCTTCTTCAGTCTTCTCTCTGCGGCTCTGTGGCCTTTACAAGGACTGTGTTACTGCCACGAGAATTACCAGCTCTGCAAACTATTATCAGGACAGGAGTCTTCCCTTTTTGCTAACTCTTCTGTAAAGTACACTATCTTTAAGTTTATTCCAGTTCTGTGTCGTTGCTTGACTACGGTGACGCATTGCTGCCACATACATATTTTTTCCCCTCAATTATGTCGTAATGACGAGATCTTATGTCGTTCATAAAGCATGTGTAGCCTACAGGTTAGCAGATGAGCCCAGAATACGAACATTGCGTTTAATTATTAATTTAATTAATTCAGTGTTCGCCTCTGATTGAGGGCTGCTCAATCAGCTTTCTGAATGTAGAAGTGTGATAAAGACATGATAGGCTATATCAGTTTTATGTAGATAAAGGCATATTTTGTACATGACTACATATGTCCTTATAAGGCCAAGAAAATATGTCGTTTTAACTACATAAGATCTCGTCATTACGACATAATTGAGGGGAAAAAATAATATGTATGTGGCAGCAATGCGTCACCGTAGTATTTTGACGACTTGATATTATTTCTTATTCAAAAGTAAGAATGGAATGGAAAGTTGACAAGCCATTAAAAAGTATTGACTTAAGAAACACATATTTTTTTCAAATATTTTCAATAAATTATGTTCCCATTCACTCTGGCGACAAATTTTAAAATGAAACTAAATTCTATTTATTATGTAAAATTTTTAGGCATTAACTAATTCCAGGCATTCAGGGACCTGGATATTGGATAGGGGCGTTGGCCACTGTTGTAAACGAATTCAACCCAAGCGCTCGTTGGTGACGTGGATGATTACGTTACTGTTGATCACCTGTCCATCATCGTATAAAGCCCGCCCTGATGATCTGATTGGTCAGAACAGCTTTTGTTCGGGCATGATAGCTCCACAACGGATCAAGTCCAGACCGAACTTCCCGACCTAAATAATGCTGTGGGCGGGGCTAAGTTCGGCTGGCATCCAGGCTAACTATTAGGTATTATAGTATTTTGTTCCATATTCATGAAGACTTACAAAAGGAGATGTTATGAAGAATATCATGTGTTACTTTTTTCATACTGTAAATTAAAAGGTGAATGAGAATGTCAGCTCAATTGTCATGTCAATTTTTATTTTATTTTATACTTATAATAATTGTTTGCAAATTAAGTTTGTCTGTAATGCAGCTGATTAATTTTTGTTTATTTTTTTCTATTGAAAGAGAACAGAATATTTAAACAGTGTTTAGAGAGCATTTGTGTGTGATTGGAGTTAGACGGAAATCTGAAAACTTAAAGAGAATGACCTGTTTAGTTGCTCAAAGTTCATTAAAACATCCCTTTCAAAAGCTGAAGTGATTTTCTTTTCTATATTATAGTTTG
This sequence comes from Scardinius erythrophthalmus, assembly GCF_964197995.2. NCBI lineage: Eukaryota > Metazoa > Chordata > Actinopteri > Cypriniformes > Leuciscidae > Scardinius > Scardinius erythrophthalmus. The sequence goes on along the minus strand of NC_138229.1, from coordinate 48,864,276 downwards.
AATATATATAACTCAGTGTTTTAACTAATTGAAAAAGCTGAATAATTGTTCCAAACTTACTGATTAGTTGACAATTAGTTGATTAATCGTTCTGATACTCGTTAGAGCAGCAGGTCAAAGAAATGTTAGCACTGGCGCTGTGGAAAAGAGACGGCCTGAGGAAGACCAGCAGTTCCAGTCAGGACGGGGTTTCTGAAGACCTACAGATGTTCATCTCCATCCACCAGCTGGAAGACCTGAGTCTGGTTCAACAGACCGCTCCAGTTCAGGCCAGTCCATAACCTGAGATCTACATCTCACCATTCACGATTCGTGATTCAGGAGTGAGGAAACTCAGTCTGAGCGCGAGCACAAACATGCAGACATGCTCGTTCAGACAGAACAGACCGTGATCATTATAGTCGCGCTGTAATATACTTGGAAAATTGTCACATTAAAAAAAGTATAGGCTATGTGCCATAATAATAATAACTGCACTTGTACTCAGTAATTAAAATATTGGTGCATTTCTTCAGCAAAATAAAGGTTTGTATACATTTTATTTAATCTATAAAGACTTTACTGTGCTTTAAATAACTGTGTTTTATGCAGTGCATCATAGAGGGATGAAAGATGGTCATCTGAACGTGTCAGAGTCAGCCAATGCTGATAAAGCTGTTGAGCAGAAGCTGAAAAGAAGACTATTACTGTACATTATAAAGCCACGTTTCACCCTACACAGTAGCACAGGGTAATGAGAGAAATATACAATACAATACTGTTTTATTCTTCTTTCTCCGTGGGACCACATTTTACCCTGTGTGCTTCGGCTACCTGGCAGTGTTGGGGAGATGTTAACTACATCATTCAGTATCTTGACACTAGCTCAGTTGCTTTTACAACAGTGCAGCTTTTCCAGTAGCCAACTACTTTTTCCAGCAAGTAGCGGTGTAGCACGACCAAAAGATGCATTCAGTTTAGTGTTTGGACGAGCCTGCAATGCACTGAAGCAGAACAGCGTCTTCTGATTATATCCGCTATAGACATGTGCCGGTAATCACGGTAATGAATATGCACGATATTGTTATTGCAGGCACTTCAAAATACTGTGAAAAAATAATAGATCAGAATTTATATTTATAGAACGCGCATTAGCTTATTTTCCATCAACCACTTACTGCGTATTTGCTGCGCGAAACACGTGCGCACTCTGATGTTAACAATCCCCACATGTAGAAGCGCTGTGTGCGTGCGGCACAGTGCGCACTCAAGTAAACAATCCTCACAAGGAGAAGAAGCATGGCAGAAGGAGGAACGCTGCTGTCGATTTATCCCCCTTCTAAAAGCAGGGCTGCCCCAACTCTACGCATTCAGCGCGAGACTCACGCGATTGACACTTCTCACACGCTCTCGCGCCACACATCCATTTTCTCACGCAGAGAAAAATCACGGAGCAAAGAGGACACTGACACCGACAGACTAGACAGAGCAGGTTACTTTTGATATGAAAAAAATTCTCAGCTCTCAGGTTCTGTCCATTTTATTACGAAAATCAGACACTAAATACCGTTTTGGTGCTTGTAAATGTGACGTGGCCGATCGCTGTAGCGCCTCAGTTCAAGTAAACCGATCATCTGTTACTGTTTATTTAAAGATACAGTACAACTTACCGAAAGATATTTATACCTCATACATAATATTGATCAATCAGTGTTTTTCAACCATGAAAAGAGGTCAATAAACCTGCAGGTGAACAATTATGTCACAGAACGTTACATTTACCTCAGGAAAGCCATTTAATGACCAGGACGTTAGTTAACTAGAAAAAATAGTTATAGAGAGGAGTATTTTGCTAAATATGTGCACTATATTACATTTGTATTATATTTTTACTTGTGTCATAATTGTAATTATAATGAAAACCAAATTATATTTAATTTAATTTAATTTAATTTTTAACCTTTAATAATACCAGCTGACAGGGCTCTCTGTATGTTTACAGCATTATGTGAGATATATTTTTTTCTTGAGAAAAATTAACATGTAGGCTATCTACTGTAGCCTACCTAATATTTATCCAAAGAGTCAATATTGAATCAAGACTGAAATCTAATCCCAAGAATTGAATTGAAATCGTGGAAATTGTTTGAAATGGTTTAACAGAATGTGATCTTATGTGTTATTCGTTCAGAAAGTGTTTACAAACTTTTCCTGTTAGTCACAAGAACTAGAGATCTTCAGAAGTTTAGTCAAGAGTTATAATCACATAGTAGATGTCATTTTCATATTGACTAATGATCTCAGGTCTTGAATATCATTGTATGGTTTGTGTAAAATGTAACAAGTGTTCTAGAACCCATTCAGCACTGACGGAGGAGTGGCGCTCGGCCTCCACCAGATTCTCACCAGTGTGCCAAAGCTAAACGCTCTCCTCCTTCATTCCTGCTCTCTCGCACTTGTTAGAACTGATTCGCACTAATGAAAGTCTTCAAGTGAGCAGATTCTGGGGCGACACCATATGAGTGAGTCGAGCATCAGGCCTTTGAGGGTGTTAACCCCGCTGTAACAGTCCGTCACTGATATGAACACGAGTGTCCGGCTAACAGACTGAACATGTTTGGCCTCCTGCACAGAGAAATGTGGTGCGTTTCACTTCAGCCAATCGAGCGGCAGCAGCTCAGCGGGGGTCACATTCTTCCCATAATCTGCCCAAACTGGCTGGACACTGCTGTTCTTTTCCAGGTCAGGAATTCCTCAGACTTACAGTATGAGGAGAGCCTGAAACACCACTATACGATGAAACAACTATCACTGGGTGTGTGTTTGCATGCAGCATTGTATTCCGCTTACAATCGGTTTAAAAGTCCAATCCGAATGAAAAAGCTCCATGTAAAAAACATCAATCGGAGTAAAAATGCCCAAACCGGTCTGGATAAACCTTTTCCAATCTGATCAAGAGACCTTTTTCGTTTTTTGCTTATGTATAAAAAGAAGTTTGACACCATCCACACTGATGAGAACGACCTTTAGATGAATATGGAAATATGTGCTGCTCTTTCCTCTCAATAACACAATAAACACAAGTTGAAATCATCTGATCATAGAGATGTGGATACATGTTTACACCAGCTCTGAGATTCGGCACGTTTATTTATACAGTATAGCTTTAATGTCACAAATATCATAACTGTTATCTGTAGGCCTATTGTAATGAAGACATTACAGTCAGAAAGACGTATGGTACAGAGAACTGTATGTCGGAGCAGGATTAGAGTGAACGTGGAGTGTGAGCGGTTCATGAGTGGAGCAACTGAAACAGAGAAAACACAGAAAAAAGACTGCTGTCTTCCCTTTTTCCAGATAGAAATCAGACCCCAAAAGAAAGAAATTACATGAGAAAACTAGTTTGGTCAAATCCAGTAGACTTGCAGTACAGATCATTGATTAAGAATTCCATCGCTTCCCGACCATCCTGAAATATGACATTAGCATAAAACAATTCAACTTCCATTTTATTTTTCAGTATTATGTTGTGGCATGTTTGAACAGCAATCTGTGTATAATCCAGATTGTAACTCTTTTTTTATATATATTGTGTTATGGAAATAATGTAATGTATTTTTTATTTTATGGAGCAGTACAGAGTCGCCATGCTTTCTGGATTTACACCTCAGATAATGAGTGCATCATGTGACCTTTATCGGTTAATTAACAAAGAGCAGTCGTGTTTTAATTGTCTGATGAATATAGTCTTGTGTTCGAAACAACACCTGAGAGTGAGAGTCCGTCAATACATTTCTATATTTCTGGAGCCGTTTTAAGTGATTTTGTCTGATAACCCACTGTGAGCGTCTTCAGTTTTGTGTTTCCTTTGCAGTTATATTCCTGAGTCTGTAGTTATCGCCCTGAGTCTGCAGTTATAGTCCTGGCTCTGTAGTTATAGTCCTGAGTCTGTAGTTATCGCCCTGAGTCTGCTGTTATAGTCCTGGCTCTGTAGTTATAGTCCTGAGTCTGTAGTTATCGCCCTGAGTCTGTAGTTATAGTCCTGAGTCTGCAGTTATAGTCCTGAGTCTGTAGTTATCACCCTGAGTCTGTAGTTATAGTCCTGAGTCTGTAGTTATCGCCCTGAGTCTGCAGTTATCGCCCTGAGTCTGTAGTTATCGCCCTGAGTCTGTAGTTATCGCCCTGAGTCTGTAGTTATCGCCCTGAGTCTGCAGTTATAATCCTGAGTCTGTAGTTATCGCCCTGAGTCTGTAGTTATCGCCCTGAGTCTGCAGTTATAGTCCTGGCTCTATAGTTATAGTCCTGAGTCTGTAGTTATTGCCCTGAGTCTGCAGTTATAGTCCTGGCTCTGTAGTTATAGTCCTGAGTGTGTAGTTATAGTCCTGAGTCTGTAGTTATCACCTTGAGTCTGTAGTTATAGTCCTGAGTCTGTAGTTGTCGCCCTGAGTCTGTAGTTATAGTCCTGAGTCTGTAGTTATCGCCCTGAGTCTGTAGTTATAGTCCTGAGTCTGTAGTTATTGCCCTGAGTCTGCAGTTATAGTCCTGGCTCTGTAGTTATAGTCCTGAGTGTGTAGTTATAGTCCTGAGTCTGTAGTTATCACCTTGAGTCTGCAGTTATCGCCCTGAGTCTGCAGTTATCGCCCTGAGTCTGTAGTTATCGCCCTGAGTCTGTAGTTATCGCCCTGAGTCTGCAGTTATAGTCCTGAGTCTGTAGTTATAGTCCTGAGTCTGTAGTTATAGTCCTGAGTCTGTAGTTATCGCCCTGAGTCTGCAGTTATAGTCCTGAGTCTGTAGTTATAGTCCTGAGTCTGCAGTTATCGCCCTGAGTCTGTAGTTATAGTCCTGAGTCTGTAGTTATCGCCCTGAGTCTGTAGTTATCGCCCTGAGTCTGCAGTTATAGTCCTGAGTCTGTAGTTATAGTCCTGAGTCTGCAGTTATAGTCCTGAGTCTGTAGTTATCGCCCTGAGTCTGTAGTTATAGTCCTGAATCTGTAGTTATCGCCCTGAGTCTGTAGTTATAGTCCTGAGTCTGTTGTTATAGTCCTGAGTCTGTAGTTATAGTCCTGAGTCTGTAGTTATCGCCCTGAGTCTGCAGTTATCGCCCTGAGTCTGTAGTTATCGCCCTGAGTCTGTAGTTATAGTCCTGAGTCTGTAGTTATAGTCCTGAGTCTGTAGTTATCGCCCTGAGTCTGCAGTTATAGTCCTGAGTCTGTAGTTATCGTCCTGAGTCTGTAGTTATAGTCCTGATTCTGCAGTTATAGTCCTGAGTCTGCAGTTATCGCCCTGAGTCTGTAGTTATAGTCCTGAGTCTGTAGTTATAGTCCTGAGTCTGCAGTTATCGCCCTGAGTCTGTAGTTATCGCCCTGAGTCTGTAGTTGTAGTCCTGAGTCTGTAGTTATAGTCCTGAGTCTGTAATTATCGCCCTGAGTCTGTAGTTATAGTCCTGAGTCTGTAGTTATAGTCCTGAGTCTTTAGTTATAGTCCTGAGTCTGTAGTTATAGTCCTGAGTCTGCAGTTATAGTCCTGAGTCTGTAGTTATAGTCCTGAGTCTGTAGTTATAGTCCTGAGTCTGCAGTTATCGCCCTGAGTCTGTAGTTATTGTCCTGAGTCTGTAGTTATCGCCCTGAGTCTCTAGTTATAGTCCTGAGTCTGTAGTTATAGTCCTGAGTCTGTAGTTATCGCCCTGAGTCTGTAGTTATAGTCCTGAGTCTGCAGTTATAGTCCTGAGTCTGTAGTTATAGTCCTGAGTCTGTAGTTGTAGTCCTGAGTCTGCAGTTATCGCCCTGAGTCTGTAGTTATAGTCCTGAGTCTGTAGTTATCGCCCTGAGTCTATAGTTATAGTCCTGAGTCTGTAGTTATAGTCCTGAGTCTGCAGTTATAGTCCTGAGTCTGTAGTTATCGCCCTGAGTCTGTAGTTATAGTCCTGAGTCTGTAGTTATAGTCCTAAATCTGTAGTTATAGTCCTGAGTCTGTAGTTATAGTCCTGAGTCTGTAGTTATCGCCCTGAGTCTGCAGTTATAGTCCTGAGTCTGTAGTTATCGCCCTGAGTCTGTAGTTATAGTCCTGAGTCTGTAGTTATCGCCCTGAGTCTGTAGTTATAGTCCTGAGTCTGTAGTTATAGTTCTGAGTCTGTAGTTATCGCCCTGAGTCTGTAGTTATAGTCCTGAGTCTGTAGTTATCGTCCTGATTCTGTAGTTATCGCCCTGAGTCTGCAGTTATAGTCCTGAGTCTGTAGTTATCGCCCTGAGTCTGCAGTTATAGTCCTGAGTCTGTAGTTATAGTCCTGAGTCTGCAGTTATCGCCCTGAGTCTGTAGTTATAGTCCTGAGTCTGTAGTTATAGTCCTGAGTCTGTAGTTATCGCCCTGAGTCTGCTGTTATAGTCCTGGCTCTGTAGTTATAGTCCTGAGTCTGTAGTTATCGCCCTGAGTCTGTAGTTATAGTCCTGAGTCTGCAGTTATAGTCCTGAGTCTGTAGTTATCACCCTGAGTCTGTAGTTATAGTCCTGAGTCTGCAGTTATCGCCCTGAGTCTGTAGTTATTGTCCTGAGTCTGTAGTTATCGCCCTGAGTCTCTAGTTATAGTCCTGAGTCTGTAGTTGTAGTCCTGAGTCTGCAGTTATCGCCCTGAGTCTGTAGTTATAGTCCTGAGTCTGTAGTTATCGCCCTGAGTCTATAGTTATAGTCCTGAGTCTGTAGTTATAGTCCTGAGTCTGTAGTTATAGTCCTGAGTCTGCAGTTATAGTCCTGAGTCTGTAGTTATAGTCCTGAGTCTGTAGTTATAGTCCTGAGTCTGCAGTTATCGCCCTGAGTCTGTAGTTATTGTCCTGAGTCTGTAGTTATCGCCCTGAGTCTCTAGTTATAGTCCTGAGTCTCTAGTTATAGTCCTGAGTCTGTAGTTATCGCCCTGAGTCTGTAGTTATAGTCCTGAGTCTGCAGTTATAGTCCTGAGTCTGTAGTTATAGTCCTGAGTCTGTAGTTGTAGTCCTGAGTCTGCAGTTATCGCCCTGAGTCTGTAGTTATAGTCCTGAGTCTGTAGTTATCACCCTGAGTCTCTAGTTATAGTCCTGAGTCTGTAGTTATAGTCCTGAGTCTGCAGTTATAGTCCTGAGTCTGTAGTTATCGCCCTGAGTCTGTAGTTATAGTCCTGAGTCTGTAGTTATAGTCCTGAGTCTGTAGTTATCGCCCTGAGTCTGCAGTTATAGTCCTGAGTCTGTAGTTATAGTCCTGAGTCTGCAGTTATAGTCCTGAGTCTGTAGTTATCGCCCTGAGTCTGTAGTTATAGTCCTGAGTCTGTAGTTATAGTTCTGAGTCTGTAGTTATCGCCCTGAGTCTGTAGTTATAGTCCTGAGTCTGTAGTTATCATCCTGAGTCTGTAGTTATCGCCCTGAGTCTGCAGTTATAGTCCTGAGTCTGTAGTTATCGCCCTGAGTCTGCAGTTATAGTCCTGAGTCTGTAGTTATAGTCCTGAGTCTGCAGTTATCGCCCTGAGTCTGTAGTTATAGTCCTGAGTCTGTAGTTATAGTCCTGAGTCTGTAGTTATCGCCCTGAGTCTGCAGTTATAGTCCTGAGTCTGTAGTTATAGTCCTGAGTCTGTAGTTATAGTCCTGAGTCTGCAGTTATAGTCCTGAGTCTGTAGTTATCGCCCTGAGTCTGTAGTTATAGTCCTGAGTCTGTAGTTATAGTCCTGAGTCTGTAGTTATAGTCCTGAGTCTGCAGTTATCGCCCTGAGTCTGTAGTTATCGCCCTGAGTCTGTAGTTATAGTCCTGAGTCTGTAGTTATAGTCCTGAGTCTGTAGTTATCGCCCTGAGTCTGCAGTTATCACCCTGAGTCTGTAGTTATCGCCCTGAGTCTGTAGTTATAGTCCTGAGTCTGTAGTTATAGTCCTGAGTCTGTAGTTATAGTCCTGAGTCTGTAGTTATAGTCCTGAGTCTGTAGTTATCGCCCTGAGTCTGCAGTTATAGTCCTGAGTCTGTAGTTATCGCCCTGAGTCTGTAGTTATAGTCCTGAGTCTGTAGTTATAGTCCTGAGTCTGTAGTTATCGCCCTGAGTCTGCAGTTATAGTCCTGAGTCTGTAGTTATCGCCCTGAGTCTGTAGTTATAGTCCTGAGTCTGTAGTTATCGCCCTGAGTCTGTAGTTATAGTCCTGAGTCTGTAGTTATAGTCCTGAGTCTGTAGTTATAGTCCTGAGTCTGTAGTTATCGCCCTGAGTCTGTAGTTATAGTCCTGAGTCTATAGATATCGCCTAGATAGGACTGTAGATAGGACTATAGTCCTGAGTCTGTAGTTATTGTCCTGAGTCTGTAGTTATAGTCCTGAGTCTGTAGTTATAGTCCTGAGTCTGTAGTTATCGCCCTGAGTCTGTAGTTATAGTCCTGAGTCTGTAGTAATAGTCCTGAGTCTGTAGTTATCGCCCTGAGTCTGTAGTTATAGTCCTGAGTCTGTAGTTATCGCCCTGAGTCTGCAGTTATCGCCCTGAGTCTGTAGTTATTGTCCTGAGTCTGCAGTTATCAGTCTCAGTGTGCCGTTTACTGAGCCGCTGCCTTTCTGTAGACAGAATCATTCGATCACTCACAAAAGAATGTAAAGCCTTAGCCAAAACTGAGGATTAGGAAATGGGCCTGTATTAATTCACTCCCTTAAAACTGCTGAGGTTTGCAGGGTGGATCTAATCACAGGTCGTTTATTAACTCTATAAGATTAAAATAATTCAGAACAAGAGGAAGACAATAGTGCAAGGATAGAAGCAAACACACAACCATTAAGATTCAAGCACAGTTAAGAAGATTTAGCTAATGTTATCATTGCCGTAATGCAGAGAAGTCCAGCTGTTTGTAAAGTCCAGCTGTTAGCAAACATCATGTTAGTATTGCACAGAAGAGAGTAAAGCATGAGTATTTTAGCAGGGTCAAATACTGTCAGTGAGCAAAAACAACAGCGATCACATCTCAACAGGTACGACTCTGAACAAACGCAACAGTCTCTGAGCAAACCCTCTGGATCAGTGGGAGACAGGCAGTGAAACCCGACCCAAAACAAAGGGCGATCTGATGGACATCAACAGACGGCCTGCCAGAGACAGCCTGTTCCTCTCTGATGATGAATATGAGGCTGGTCCTCGGTGCATTGGGCCTGTGTAATGAGGGCTCAATGAACACTGCTCAGTGAACTGGCTGCTCACAACACAAACAGACCCTGCTTTGTGGAGACCCAGATCCTCACCTCTCCGCCCAGGAAAGAGCCAGCACAGAGAAAGAACAGATCGACATATCACCTGTCCACAGCTGGACACACACTTCTGCTGCATATTTAGATGATAGAATTGAATAGAAATTAAAAGACGTGCTCACTTTAAGACGCCTGAGATTTACGGTCAACAACCATTTTACTGCCCTAATGTGACGTACTACAGTGATATTCAGTGGGAATGTAGGGCAAGACTTGATTGTCTATAAGGAATCATCTGATTGTGAAAGGTATATACAGTATACTTGCAAACAGCAATTTACAAACTCGTAACACAATTCATATGATTTACAAATCCACAACCAAATTGACATTCACAAATGCAAAGCACAATTCATTTATACACAAAAGTGTGTTTGCACATTTCTGACTGTTTATACGTTTACCAATTGATATCTATCTATTTATATTGAATCTGCGTTCAGAAAAAAGGTTTCAAGGTAGTTATTTATAACTTTGGTAACATTTTCAATAAGGTTCCTTTATTAAACATTAGTAAATGTATTAACTAATATGAACTAACAATGAGCAATACATTTACTACTGTTTTTGTTAATCTTTGTTAATGTTAGTTAATAAAAATAAAGCTGTTCATTGTTTGTTCATGTTAGTTCACAGTGCATTAACTAATGTTAACAATATTTCAATAAAGTATTAGTAAATGTTGAAATTAACATTAACAAAGATGAACAAATGCTGTATAAGTGCAGTTCATTATTAGTTAATGTAAACTAATGTAGTTAACTAATGAACCTTATTGTAAAGTGTTACCATAACTTTTGCTGTTGTGTATCAGTGAGAAATAGACATTGCCCTTAACTGTCATAATGATGTTTGTGTATGCAGAAGGAGTCTGACCACAGCCGGTCTGATCTGATCTCACCATCATCGAGTCCGTCTGTGATTTACATGAACAAACAGAAAAATTTTACACAGGACACAGGACATGGCAACTTCACAAACATATGTTAAATCATTGACTCTGAAGGAAGTCTAATCAAAAGAAACTAACTGAGAATCAAAGCACTAGTCAGCCGGGTCAGGAATAGCCATGATCAACACTGTCAACATCCAACTATCCCACGCAATACCATTACACAAGGTCTGCATTTAACTTCTACAGCATATGCTTTACTCTGCGCTATTCAGCCTTGTGAAGTGTGTCGACACACACCCTCTTACTGAAAGTGCTCCATTATCAGCTCTGTGTCAGATTAATAACCACCTCTCTGTGATAAACTAATCAACGGTTAGATAATCTGTTATTTATGAGGCCGTCACATTCTCCAGTGACAGGACACATGAACACATCAACCTGGAATGAGACTCCGACAAACTACAGCAGGAATTCATCAAAAACAACTTCATCAACGTCTCTCGAGCAACAACTAAAGAAGCGAACGCAGACAGTGCTGAGCAATATCCTCCGACAGATCACCAGCGTCAGCCGCAGTGACTGCAGGATTGAGCTGTCCTCATCACGGCATCAGTCGCTCAGAGCTTCTGAACAGTCGAAGCAGAGACAGAAGATGCCCGTCCAGCACATTTATTTAGAAAAACAAGCTTTTCCACGGTTTCAAGCCTAATTTGATTGGGGAAATGCCGGCCCTGAAGAGCCATATGTAGTGCTTTGCACCTAGTGTTAAAGCGATGGGTTTGGGCAAACAGACAAGATTCTTTCCATTCTTCCTGAAGATCGTTCTTCCATGCTGATTAGTAGGATAAAGAATTTATTTTGATCCTTCTAAAAAGTATATATTATAAAAAAGGGTACATTGTTTTAAAGTGTGATTTTCTATGGTTGACAATGGTGGATCCGGATAAGTTTTCACTTCAGGCCTTCCCTGCACACATAGGGCTGCACACCCAGTGATGCCGGTAACGCGGTACTCTAATCTGACCACTTTTTTAGTAACGAGTAATCTAACGCGTTACTATTTCCAAACCAGTAATCAGATTAAATTACTTATCCAAGTCACTGTACGTTACTATTTTTGTAATTTTCCTTAGTAAAAAAATATATTTTTGCTTTCTTCTTGCGTCTCGGGGAGTGAAGTCACATATGCGGCAAGTCACGTTTTCAGCATGAGGACACATCACGTGTAATACATAACACACACAGCAACACAAACGTACACAACAATGGAGGGAGGAGAGAGATGCGTGCTTTCTAGCTGGAAATACTATTTTGATTTATTTTGATCTATTTTATTTTGAGTTTGTGTCAGCTAAAGATGGCAGTATTAAGGTTCGTTGTACACTGTGCTGGTGGCAACAAAGTTACTTCTAATTTGAAGAAACATTTGGAGTCGCGGCACAGTCAAACAAGGCGGGCATACACTGCCAAAGCTCAGGATTTATGTGCTCACACTATACGGTCCAATCATCGAGCTGTGACTGCACTGCTCACACTATACGTGTAAAATATGTGCGATAAACCGCCGTGCCGGGGTGCACCAATACATGATATCGTGTATCCAGAGATATTGTCAAAACAAGCATCCGCTATCAATATCAAGATGATTTAGCATTTCCAATGTTATTATTAGTAGTATTGTATTATTAGTATTATTAGGGAAGGCCTACTTTTATTAATAAATTGATAGGCTATTATGTGCTGATGTACTATTATATTTAATACTGTGAAGCTGCTATGGAACGGTAAGGCCCCCCGTATAAAGTATTTAACACTACAGCGTTGCAAGGATGCCGGCGGACTTGCATTACCTGACTTTAGGCTTTATCATTGGGCTTTCACATTACGTCCTCTTACAGTATGGTTGAATTCTGGCTCTGCTGTATCTTGGCAACCGATTGAATTTAATCTGGCTTTACCTTATAGACTACAGGATTTGATTTATTGCAACATTCCGTTAAAAAGCGCGAAACAGCATTTTGGCCCAATAATAGCTTACCTTCTTTCTACCTGGCGGGCGGCTTCAAAGTTCTCCCGCGATGACCATAAATGGCACTCTCATTCTCCTTTATTTCGTAATCATAATCTTCTATCGGGCAATAAACCTTTTGTTTTCCCAGACTGGAGTGATAGAGGGATTAATGTTTTGGCTGATATTTGGGGGGACAATAGCTTACGCATGTTTAATGATCTACGTGCAGAGTATAATTTACCAGGCACTTCATTTTTCTTTTATCTGCGCTTGAGATCTGCCATGCGTGCATATGGGGTTCCTTGGGGTTCTGATATTCGCTGTCTTACTTTGCATAAGTTGCTTACTTCATATGGAAACACAAGGGGGATGGTTTCGTCATTGTACCAATTATTTCTGGAGGCTTCTTATAAAAGGTTACCTGTGGTGGACATTTGGCACAGGGATATTTATGGGTCTGATTCAGAGGACAGTGTTGACATATGTTGGGACTCAATATGGGCTAACCTTAAACATGTTTCTAAAAATCCTAATAACCAATTGATCCATTTCAAGATGATTGATAGGATGTATCTCACTCCCAGGAAGCGTCACTTAATGAAACTTTCCACCTCTCCTAAATGTGACTTGTGCTCTACTGGATGCATAGGGACATACATGCACATGTTTTGGGATTGCCCTGAAGTCAATGAGTTTTGGAGACAGGTTACCATTACCCTGAAGGACATTTTGGAGTTGGAGATATCATGCTGTCCGAGACTCTTGCTTCTAAGTGATGATTCCTCTTACACTCTCTCTCTAACTCAGAAAAAGTTATTTTTTTGTGGTCTTACTGCTGCTAAGAAAATGCTTGCCTTGCGCTGGAAACCTCCACACTCTCTAGCGTGGACTCACTGGATGCATTCTTTTTTAGACATTGCGAACATGGAGCTCTCAGTGGCAAGATTACATGGAGCCTCTCTGAGGACTATTTCAGCATGGTTAGATGCCATTTCCAAAATTAAGGAGCGTCTGAAAGACCTTTATCTCATATTATAATCTTTATTTATTGGATTTGGATTTTGATTTGCACTGTTCTTAGACTATGTATACTCTGAATGTATCCTTGGGAGATGGGGGTGGGGGGATATGGTCGCCTTGGGAATGTGGGAGGGGAAAAAAGAAAAAGAGAAGTGTTCAGAATGATGCTCACTTTTACCTTTTGTTTCTGTACAATAATATTCTGTAACTCAATAAAAATTTGATCACAAAAAAATACTGTGAAGATGCTTTGATACAATCTGTATTGTGAAAAGCGCTATATAAATAAAGTTGACTTGACTTGACTTGACTATTATAATTAATTTGCCACGCAATAATTTCATAGCGCATCACCACATAACCAACGCACTGTGAGGATAATACAAGATTACTGTAACGGTCACCAGCTGGAGTGCCCTTGAGAGCCACCAGAGGGCACTCCACATAAGACTATAATCACTCACAAACTACATTTTCCATAACTCACTGCCCGGACTCATCATCACTTATCACTGATCACATTCACCTGTACCTCATTCACTGATTGCATTCACCTGTGTCTCATCATCCTGTTAGTCTCAGTCTATTTATACCATGTTCATTCATTCACTCACCGCGAAGTCTTGTTGAAGTGTTACACTGCAATTCCGAGCGGTTTCCCTTGTTTCTTGTCTTTTGGTTTATTTGGATTTCTTGCCCTGTTCCCTGGATTACTCTTTTGCCTCTGGTCCCTGCCTGTTTTGTTTGTTTCTTTGTTGGTTTGTTTGGACTGCCTACCTGTGTTTTGACCTTTTGCCTGTACACTGGATTACGCCTCTGGATTACCCACAATAAAGCTGCGTTTGGATCTTAAGCCTCGTGTCTCGGAGCAGTTTGTGACAATTACATAGAAGCTTACTCCTCCTCATTAAAAATTGTCTAAAAACATTTAGGTCGATTACAATGAATTATAGGCCTATAATTAAAATTATTTACAGTCTATAATATTTCCGAACACTGCAATACTTAGTCAAAACAGCTTTATTTCAAAAACAGTTTGTTCAACATGGACATTGTTTAACAAATTAATAAAAGAGGCAGGGTGTCGCTACATCGCAGGTGGCTTGAAATATATGTGGGTAATATGGTTTATCCATTTTGCAACCCTAACTGGAGGTAAGCAACAGTAATTTGTAGCTAGTTTGATATCTACAGAAATTAAGATCTCCCTGTTTTCATTTTCTTTCTTGCTGTGGTTGAAACGGTTAAACTTCTGTTTTGGCGCAGGCGCAGTGACGGGAAGAACACTGAGTTAAGAGCGATCGGTTTGTGGCTCTGCTTCAACTGTGCGATATAGTCACGAGGAGCGACCAAAATTTCTGACATGCCAGAAATTCTTCCGACCATCCGATTGCTGGTCAGGAGAGGTTTATTGCCTCTCGTTTACCCCTGTACACTGCACGAACACTGCACGATGCACAACAAAGCTGAAAATTGGCCCGACCCTAAAAAGAGTCGCACGAGTCAGAATTCGGCTCAAAATCGGACAAAAAAAATTGCATAGTGTATGCCCGCCTTTATTTTTTATAAAAACATGTATTTTTTCAGGAAATAGTTCAACTTAAAATGTCAGGAGATACATTGTTGACGTTACTGTTAAAAATGCACTTCCATAAAGTGAGTGTTGGTAAAACCGGTTGTCATATTTATGTTGAGGCGGCGGGGGTGTTGTCGGCATCTGCTGAATGTAACTAATAAAGTAACTTGTAATCTAACTTAGTTACTTTTAAAATCAAGTAATCTGTAAAGTAACTAAGTTACTTTTTAAAGGAGTAATCAGTAATCAGTAATCAGATTACTTTTTCAAAGTAAACTGGCTGCACCATTAATTCAGTTTAAATCGTGATAACGACTTCTGCCGATTAATTAAAATTAATCATTGCAATATTTTCCCCAGTGATGATTTGTCCTGAAAACATTGACGTTGTCTTACATTGGTAACAAGCCTCCACTAGCTTTCCTGTTTGCGGTTGCCAGATGTTAAGTGAATAAATCCCCCAAAGTGAGCGTTTCTCTTAAAAGGATCCATTTTCTGCCCAGCATTTAGCTAATCTTCTCAATCTGGCAACCCTGCGCCTGCTCTCTCTGTGCTGGTGATCTGAAGACACAAGCTGTGTCCCAATGTGAAGGCTGCATCCTCCGAAGTCCGTATTTGAAGACCGAATGCGTCACAGCGGCGCGACGAAACGTCACAGCGACGCGACGAAGGATGTCCCAATTCAAAGGCTGCACACTTCGGAGGTCGCATTTGAAGGCCGATTGCGTCACCGCGGCATGATGAAGGCTGTCCCAATTCAGTTCTGCATCCTCCGAAGGCCGTATTCGAAGGCCGGTTGCGTCATCGCGGCGCGACGAAGGCTAAAGCGTAAAAATGGACACTTAGCGGACTATCCTACCCCATAATTCATCGCGCGCCGGTGACGACAGCATTTTTATTTAAAAAAAACGACAGCCGAGAGTTCGCTGGTGGACGGCAAATTCACATTTAAATGTAAGTATTATGTTTTCATTTACTCAAATAGCTAGTGAAACCACAGTTAAAAGCCTCAAGTTTTTCTTTCTTATAAACTTAACTGCTTCGTCACCATTGCGTGGCTTCATTTGTCAGGTGGTCTGAGGCAAAACTTGTGCTAATATTAGTTTAATAATTGTTTCAGGGAGCAAGGAGCAGATAGCTCAATTTATTAAACTGCA
The DNA here is from genome assembly GCF_964197995.2 of Scardinius erythrophthalmus. Taxonomy (NCBI): domain Eukaryota; kingdom Metazoa; phylum Chordata; class Actinopteri; order Cypriniformes; family Leuciscidae; genus Scardinius; species Scardinius erythrophthalmus. Next base: position 48,848,411 of record NC_138229.1, on the reverse strand, counting down.
ATTAAAAAAAAACAATAAATTAAATTTTATTGTAATATTTGCACTAGTCTGTCTAACTTGTGTAAATAAGAAATATCAAAAGCCCACAACAATAAGAAAAGCAGTAGATAAAGCAATGGGGTTTCACTTTTATGTGTTTTTGTAGTGCTTTCATGCAAGCTATATAGGCTATCTACAAAGGTTTAACCAAATTTGAGTATTCAGAAATATGATTTCTGAATATGAATATGATTTTAAAAATACAAAGTAAGAAAGTTGAGATCACATCTTTGCTGAAATGTATTGTGCTGTTGTTGTTAACAAGCCATGGCTCTGCCTTAGGATTGCACATGTCCTGGGACAGGTGAGGGGCCGAGTTCAGCAGTGTGTGACCAAGAAGAGGAGAAACCAGGGGCAGCAGCACCAGCACCAGCATCAGCACCACGATGATGGCGAGACAGAGAGGACGAGGTTTTGGACTTGATTAGAGAAGACATGGGACTGCAGAGGCGAGGAGAGCACAAGAGAGAATGGACAGGCTGTTTTCTCTTCTTGAAAGAATGATTGAGAAATATATATATATATATATATATATATATATATCCTTGTTTAATTTTTTTTCACTTAGATTTTTTAAAAGAAAAAAAAATGCAACTTTAAATGTGTAAATAAAAGAGAATTCATTGCTCTGGACATTGTTTATTTTTGTAATGACAGTCATAATTTCTACATGAAACAAATTCTTCTATAACTTTTTTCCCCCCAACTATTTACAACATACGTTAAACATCTCAAAATCAACATAAACATTTAAATTTACAGTACATAAAATAACTTTTATTCAGCTGAGTGGGAGACCCTGGTGTTGCTGCTGGACTGGGATGGGCTCCACAATAGAGACCCTGGTAAGAGACCTTGGTAAGGCCTCCTGCTGGTCTGGGATGGTCTCCAGAGTGTTTGACATCATATTTTCACTATCCACGTCTACCAACAGGTTTGCAGGGCTGACTCATGGAATAAATATTGAGATACTTTATATATTTTTTTTAACCACTAATAACGCATTGTGGAAAAACTACTAGTCATATATTTCAAACCTTATTAAGCAAAATTATCTTGCATACTGTAATGTACTTAAGGCATCAAGAGTAAAAGTAAAGGAATTCTGCAGGAAAAAAACTTTGTCAGGGTTTTTATGATGGTTCTGCTTTTATATTACTGCATATGTTGCATTTTACTTTGAATATTTTCAAGGTTGATACATTTAAACTGTATACTTTTGTGTAGTTTAATGTAAAACAATGCATCATATTGTAAAATAACATAATTTTGTAGTGTTGCTGTCCTGTGTGGGAAAATCACTTCGAGTATTAACGATGTAGTTCCTTACATACCACCACTGGTTATTTTGAAAATTAAAGTAACAAAATGTAGGCCTATTGTCACAATATTACCACATTGTTGCTAACTACAGCTCCGTCCCATTTCAAAGGGCGCATCTGAAGCGCTCGGACCGGTCTAGCCTACGGAGGACTGTTCTTGTCGCCTAGCAACAGTGACTGACAGCTGCCGATGACGAGCGGGAGTAACATTCGCACTGGACTTTTTATATTCAACTGGGTTTTATATTCAAATAGGGTTGAAAACCTGTGTAAATATATTTACCATGGTCCATTTATGTGCATAATAAAAATGATAGCCTACAAAATCGCATCAAGGTAAGATATAAATGACCATTTGAATCTTCAGCTAAGCCGAAAGTACATGACCTGAAACATCCTTACCATGTCCTCCAATAAAGTTATAAAACATAAAAATGACAATAGCCAATTCTGGATCCTAGCTGTTTACTCAATTATATCAAATGAATTGTCAGGATGGCAGCATAGCCTACTCTCGCACCGTTGCTTGGCGCCTGGAGCGGTGATCGGGAACACCTGGTTGCGCAATTAGGAAATCCTACGAAGGCTGCATGGTGCATTCGAAGGATGCAGTCTTCACATTGGGACACAGCTACAGACAGACATGTGTGTTGGAGATTAGCGATGTTGATTGTGAACATCTGCTGGAATGAAAGTGTCATACAGTCAGTCTGTGTTCCTTCACGACGCTGTTTGCTGCTACTAAATCTGTGACGAACCCTGTAATAAATACAAACATGATAATATTTTCATATTTCCAATGTTAATTTAGTGTAAATGTGTAATGTATTTGTTACTATGGCCTATTTATTGCCCTAATTTCTAAATTATATTGTATTTTGTACTATATTTTGCTTTTTTGTATATGGATTGGTTTATTGATTGAATGTTTATTTATTTCTGTGTGTAACTCTATGTTGTTGTTTTCATCGCACTGTTTAGCTTTGTCTTGGCCAGGTCGCAGTTGTAAATGAGAACTTGTTCTCAACTGATTTTATCTGGTTAAACAAAGGTTAAATAAATAAATAAAAATTGTTTGCGATCATGGTTGGTGAATTAATGCGGTCTGTGGAGACCTCTGTGCTTCAATACAGAGCAGACATTTAACATAATTTGGAATTATTGGAATTAATATTAGGACTTTGAGGTCTGTCTGTCTACAAATTTGCATTTGCATCTGAATCTGTGGTTTGTCTCATTTTCAACTGAAACACTGTTGTATTATTACTTGATTGAATAGAAGCCTATAAATTTCTATGAAATACCACAATATCTTCAGCGACAAAAGAAAAGTGATGTTCCTTCTCACCTACTGTTACAGCTTGTATATCTGAACTGTTCTGAATTGCAAGAGGTTTAACTGCAAATTAAAATAATAAAGGAAACATAGGACACCCTCGGCATGTGTCTTTATACCTGCCTAATGGTTATTTGTAATTACTTCTGGCTGTAAATCATTATAAAGCATCCTGACCCATTTAAGAAACCATCACCCAGTTTAAACCTTTCAAGCGTCTCAAGGAGGTTCCCTCCATTCCCAGTGTGACCTCATGCTAAATATAGTCACAGCTGCAGGAAGAACGGTAGAAAACTGCAACCCTCCAGCCCATAGACTGTTAAAAAGATCCACATCCTCCCACTGTAGAAAAATGAAGTCAAAATATCCCAGAAACCGTCATTGGATCGATTACGTCATTATTGATGCTGAGGTGGAGACGCGGCATCAAGTCCCGCCCACACTCCCGCCCCTGCAAACTCATTCGCTACCACAGCTGTCTATCATGAAGTTACATCCCGTCTCTACAGCATCACATAACTAACTAAAAACAAACATACTGGAAAAACGAGCACTTGAACATACGTCAGCGTGATGAGAACTACCTTTTTTTTTGCAGTGTAGCTGTATTTTGTACAGTAGTTTGTCTGGTGTCCCATTGAGCGCAGTTGTGCTCTGGTCAGTGTGGACAGTGCCGAGGCCAGTCAACCACAAGATACCACCCAAAACAACCTGCATACAGGGTTTTTCTCAGTGTGAAACATTTCGAGCTGACTGATCATATACGTCAGATAGAGCATACCAAATATCTGCACAGAAATCACTGCTTTAACATCCCATTACAGAGACTTTTAGATGGGTAAATCAGAATCAGAATCAGATAAATATAACCGTTTCCTGATAATGACATCAAGCCCGAGAGCTTGTGTTCTCCACGAGACACATGCCCACCACGGATCCACAAATACACACAGGAATCTTAGTCGGATGCGCATAGATATTTAACACTCAAATTACATTACCAATGACAAACAAATAAACATTACGTTAAACATTAGCTCTGAATGATTAGCGCATGACAAATATAACAACAGCAGCATCATAAAAACAGAGAAACAAAGTTATAAAAAGTAGGAAAAACACTAACACAGCAATTTGTATGTTCACAAACTATTAAGAAGATATAAGCAATCTTCTGTTGGTTGAAAATACAAATTTTTATATAACTTAGATCAGAGGTCGGGAACCTATGGCTCGCGAGCCACATCTGGCTCTTTGGCAAAAATCATGTGGCTCGCGAGGTCTCTAACCCTTTACCAATAAACCATCGATGAAAAACAATTAAAACACATCAACAGAGATCGGCTCTCTGCAGAAAAAGCAACCAATTACAATTCCCTTGTTGTAGTACAGCCTACTGAAGTTAATGAAAAGTTTATGATAATAATAATATTAAAGTTGTACCGGCAAAAGTGCGTGTTCAGTGCTGTTCGCGAGTGTCACGAGTCACCACAGCAATCAACTAACCGCTTACGTTTCTGTGGTAACCTACAGCTCCTGCACTGGGATTCAAGCTGGCGAAAACCATTCTAGAACAGCAGCAAAAATGTAAAAGTAGACTTTATAAACTTTAATATAACATTTTATTGAAACGGGTGCTTTGCTGCGCATAGAGACATTTCACCCGCTGGTAGGCTACTTTCACTTTTGCCGCAGAGACCCTTTATGTCCTATAAATGTGTCGTATTTTTGATAATCCGCGCAGATTTCAGTTGACGATTCTGTTTAAAGTTATTAAAAACAAAACATGAATGAATGAGAAAGAAAAGAACAGGATGTGCTTTATATTGAAAAGAAATATTAAAAGCGCGATAAGTCGCGAAAGAGAACTGACAGGATACTGTGCGCGCGCTCCGAGCGCAACACGGACAAGCAGACTTTGTCTTCGGTTGCGCGCCTAAACGGCCAAATAAACACAGAAATATATCAAAATGCTAAGTCGAGTATTCACGTAAACACAGCAGATAGTACTGTGTGCATTCATTCTCTCTCACACGCACACAAAATGGTATATGCTCATCACTTGGTACTCAACCTCACAGTGAAAGCCCTGCAGAATTAATTCCATATTCCAACTTATTTATTGTTTGCTGAATATTTGTTAATAATATTAATAATTAAATAATATTAATAATAATTACTACGGTTGAATTTTTTATTGAAAAAAGCACGTCTTTAATATTAACTTTAATAATATATATATATATATATATATATATATATATATATATAGGCAATTTTTTTTCCTACTGTGGCTCTTTTGGAAAAATGCATTATCCAAAAATGAAAAAATGGCTCTTTGGTCAAAAAAGGTTCCCGATGTCACGAACCGCACAAGGATGAAAGCAGACGGGATCCAAAATGCAGCAAGATGAGTTTTAATAGGGTAATCCAAAAACGAAGTCAAGACAGGCAGGGTTCAATATCCAGGAAATCAATACAAAACAATAAACAGGCAAGGCAGGAAAACACAAGAACAGAAGCGGCGTGACATACAACATTGATCCACAAAGAACACAAGACAAACAGGGCATTAAATACATGCATGATGAGGGGAAAACGAGAGACAGCTGGTGATTACAATTACTAACACCTGGGTGTGATACACAGACAGGAATTGTGGGAGATGAAGTTCATGTGCATGACACCGTGGGGAAAAGGAGGACATCTAGTGGATACACGTGGAACACAACCAGACACTGTGACATTACCCCCCTTCAACGGAGTGGCTCCCAGACACTACAAGACAGGACAAGGAACAAAACAAAAGCTCAGGAGGGAGGTGGCCCGGTGGAGGACCAGGGGGAGGGATGGGGGGCCAGGTCCGTGCGGGGAAACAGACACCAGGGGCAACAGACTCCATGAGGACCAGGGAAACATGGACCGTAGAACGGGGAAACAAATAGTTCATCAAGCGGTCGAGGCAAGGGGAACAGTTCATCAGGCGGTCGAGGCAAGGGGAACAGTTCATCAGGCGGTCGGGGCAACGCGAAAAGTTCATCTGGCGGCCAGGGCGGAGACTTTCCCTCGGGCGGCCAGGGCGGAGACTTTCCCTCGGGCGGCCAGGGCGGAGACTTTCCCTCGGGCGGCCAGGGCGGAGACTTTCCCTCGGGCGGCCAGGGCGGAGACTTTCCCTCGGGCGGCCAGGGCACAGAAACAGACACCGGCTCAGGAACTGGAACAGACACCACCGGCTCAGGCACAGGAACTGGCATCACCGGCTCCGGCACTGGAACTGGCACCAACGGCTCCGGCACTGGAAGTGGCACTGGAACTGGCACTGGAACTGGCACCACCGGAACAGGCACTGGAACTGGCACCACCGGAACAGGCACTGGAACTGTCACCACCGGCTCAGGCACTGGAACTGGCACCACCGGCCCAGGCACTGGAACTGGCACCACCGGCCCAGGAACAGACACCACCGGCCCAAGTGTGTGCGTAGCCCACACACACCACATGGCTGTGGCCATAATGGCCAGTGTCGCGGTCACTGAGGGCTCAGGAACAGACGCCACCGGCTCAGGCTCAGGAACAGACACCACCGGCTCAGGCTCAGGAACAGACACAGGCTCGACGGCGGCCATCTTGTCACGGGACACAGGCTCGGCAGGTGTGACGTGAACAGGCTCGGCGGCGGCCTTCTTGTCCGAAGACACAGGCTCGGCAGGCGTGACGTGAACAGGCTCGGCGGCGGCCATCTTGTCCGAAGACACAGGCTCGGCAGGCGTGACGTGAACAGGCTCGGCGGCGGCCATCTTGTCCGAAGACACAGGCTCGGCAGGCGTGGGTGGAGCCGGCAGGACGAGCAGCTCGGGGACGACTTCCGGGACAACGGCGGGCTGCTTGGGGACGGCCTCCGGGACGATGGCGGGCTGCTCGGGGACGGCCTCCGGGTCATTGGGGAGGCCGGAGGTCTTCCTCCGCCATCTTCGATGATGAGGTGCAGGTTCAGGTCTGGACGGAATTAATGGCGTATGGAGCTCTGGGCTGGGCAGCGGCGATGCATTCTCTGGGCTGGGCAGCGGCGATGCATTCTCTGGGCTGGGCAGCGGCGATGCATTCTCTGGGCTGGGCAGCGGCGATGCATTCTCTGGGCTGGGCAGCGGCGATGCATTCTCTGGGCTGGGCAGCGGCGATGCATTCTCTGGGCTGGGCAGCGGCGATGCATTCTCTGGGCTGGGCAGCGGCGATGCATTCTCTGGGCTGGGCAGCGGCGATGCATTCTCTGGGCTGGGCAGCGGCGATGCATTCTCTGGGCTGGGCAGCGGCGATGCATTCTCTGGGCTGGGCAGCGGCGATGCATTCTCTGAGAAGGACATGACAGCCGGCTGCACGTGCACGGGCTTCGGAACCTTGGCTGGTTGCACGGGCCTTGGGATGACCACCGGCTGAACGGGCTTCGGGATCACGGACACTGTCTCGGGATCGAGGTCAGGACCGGGAAACTTCCTCCTCCTCTGCCGTCTCTGATGGCGAGTGGACGACTCTTGACTGGGTGGAGCCCGTGGCGGAGGAATTTCGGCATCGAAAGGTGGCCAGACCGAGTGATGGGACTGGACCTCCTCCCGACCCTCCCCGCCTCCTCTACGACCACCCCGAGTTCCACGGAACTTGGCCAAGCGGGTCCCCTTGAAGGACTCTTCATGGCGGGGGGCGTGGTCCGACACAAAACTCTCTGTGGGCTGAGGCTCAGGGGGTTTGACGATGAACCTTTCGTCTGTCTTCCGAGCCCACAGAGCAAAACACTCAAAAATGTTCATCCTGGGTTGGGACTCACTGAAAGACGGTTCTGGTGGTGGTTGTCTCCGCTCACCTCTTGCAGTGGAGAAATGGCGACGGGAACTCATACTGCTTGGATCTTCTTGAGGTGGATCAATCTGTCACGAACCGCACAAGGATGAAAGCAGACGGGATCCAAAATGCAGCAAGATGAGTTTTAATAGGGTAATCCAAAAACGAAGTCAAGACAGGCAGGGTTCAATATCCAGGAAATCAATACAAAACAATAAACAGGCAAGGCAGGAAAACACAAGAACAGAAGCGGCGTGACATACAACATTGATCCACAAAGAACACAAGACAAACAGGGCATTAAATACATGCATGATGAGGGGAAAACGAGAGACAGCTGGTGATTACAATTACTAACACCTGGGTGTGATACACAGACAGGAATTGTGGGAGATGAAGTTCATGTGCATGACACCGTGGGGAAAAGGAGGACATCTAGTGGATACACGTGGAACACAACCAGACACTGTGACACCCGACCCCTGACTTAGATGAATCATGCCGAGGATATAATACACATTTTATCTGTCATTTTGAAACCTTCTTTTTAAACTTCTTTTCAACAACTTTAACTCTCTGATTATTTGCCGACCATATTGTCAAAAGGTTAGTACATTCTTATATTACTTTGGTTCTACACTCACAAGCAAGTGGTTCATTTTAAACCCTCTCACTAACTATAGAAACTCTATCTGTAGAAATCTATGGATGAACCCAATGATTCACTGATTAACTGTTCACGGGTTCATTTGCCCCTATAATCTTTAAACTAATGCGGTTGCTGTCGCAGTGGAGGAACTGGACTCAGATACACTGGACTCGGATACACTGGACTCGGATACACTGGACTCGGATACACTGGACTCTGTTACACTGGACTCAGATATTCTGGACTCAGATACACTGGACTCAGATACACTGGACTCGGATACACTGGACTCGGATACACTGGACTCGGATACACTGGACTCAGATATACTGGACTCAGATATACTGGACTCAGATACACTGGACTCAGATACACTGGACTCAGATACACTGGATACACTGGACTCGGATACACTGGACTCGGATACACTGGACTCGGATACACTGGACTCGGATACACTGGACTCGGATACACTGGACTCGGATACACTGGACTCAGATACACTGGACTCAGATACACTGGATACACTGGACTCAGATACACTGGACTCAGATACACTGGATACACTGGACTCAGATACACTGGACTCAGATATACTGGACTCAGATACACTGGATACACTGGACTCAGATATACTGGACTCAGATACACAGGATTCAGATACACTGGACTCAGATACACTGGACTCAGATACACTGGACTCGGATACACTGGACTCGGATACACTGGACTCGGTTACACTGGACTCAGATATACTGGACTCAGATACACTGGACTCAGATACACTGGACTCAGATACACTGGATACACTGGACTCGGATACACTGGACTCGGATACACTGGACTCGGATACACTGGACTCAGATACACTGGATACACTGGACTCAGACACACTGGACTCAGATATACTGGACTCAGATACACTGGACTCAGATACACTGGATACACTGGACTCAGATACACTGGACTCAGATATACTGGACTCAGATACACTGGACTCAGATACACTGGATACACTGGACTCGGATATACTGGACTCAGATACACTGGACTCGGATACACTGGACTCAGATACACTGGACTCAGATACACTGGACTCAGATACACTGGATACACTGGACTCAGATACACTGGACTCGGATACACTGGACTCAGATATACTGGACTCGGATACACTGGACTCGGTTACACTGGACTCGGATACACTGGACTCAGATACACTGGATACACTGGACTCAGATACACTGGACTCAGATATACTGGACTCAGATACACTGGACTTAGATGTACTGGACTCAAATACACTGGACTCGGATACACTGGACTCAGATACACTGGACTCAGATATACTGGACTCAGAGATACTGGACTCAGATACACTGGACTCAGATACACTGGAATGGACGCAGATACACTGGACTCAGATACACTGGAATGGACGCAGATAAACTGGACTCAGATACACTGGAATGGACACAGATACACTGGACTCAGAGATACTGGAATCAGATACACTGGAATGGACACAGATACACTGGACTCAGATACACTGGACTCAAATACACTGGACTCAGATACACTGGACTCGGATACACTGGACTCGGATACACTGGACTCGGATACACTGGACTCGGATACACTGGACTCAGATACTCTATACTGGACTCAGATATACTGGACTCAGATACACTGGACTCGGATACACTGGACTCAGATACACTGGATACACTGGACTCGGATACACTGGACTCAGATACACTGGACTCGGATACACTGGACTCGGATACACTGGACTCGGATACACTGGACTCAGATATACTGGACTCAGATACACTGGACTCGGATACACTGGACTCGGATACACTGGACTCGGATACACTGGACTCGGAGACACTGGACTCAGATACACTAGACTCAGATACACTGGACTCGGATACACTGGACTCGGATACACTGGACTCAGATACTCTATACTGGACTCAGATATACTGGACTCAGATACACTGGACTCGGATACACTGGACTCGGATACACTGGACTCGGATACACTGGACTCGGATACACTGGACTCAAATACACTGGACTTAGATGTACTGGACTCAGATACACTGGACTCGGATACACTGGACTCGGATACACTGGACTCAGATACACTGGACTCAGATACACTGGACTCAGATATACTGGACTCGGATACACTGGACTCAGATACACTGGACTCAGATACACTGGACTCAGATATACTGGACTCAGATACACTGGAATGGACGCAGATACACTGGACTCAGATACACTGGAATGGACGCAGATACACTGGACTCAGAGATACTGGACTCAGATACACTGGACTCAGAGATACTGGACTCAGGTACACTGGACTCAGATACACTTGATACACTGGACTCGGATACACTGGACTCGGATACACTGGACTAGGATACACTGTACTCGGATACACTGGACTCGGATACACTGGACTTGGATACACTGGACTCAGATACACTGGACTCGGATACACTGGACTCGGATATACTGGACTCAGATACACTGGAATGGACGCAGATACACTGGACTCAGAGATACTGGAATGGACGCAGATACATTGGACTCAGAGATACTGGACTCAGATACACTGGAATGGACGCAGATACACTGGACTCAAAGATACTGAACTCAGATACACTGGACTCAGAGATACTGGAATGGACGCAGATACATTGGACTCAGAGATACTGGACTCAGGTACACTGGAATGGACGCAGATACACTGGACTCAAAGATACTGAACTCAGATACACTGGACTCAGAGATACTGGACTCAGATAGACTGGACTCAGATACACTGGACTCAGATACACTGGACTCGGATACACTGGACTCGGATACACTGGATTCGGATACACTGGACTCGGATACACTGGACTCGGTTACACTGGACTCAGATATACTGGACTCAGATACACTGGACTCAGATACACTGGACTCAGATACACTGGATACACTGGACTCGGATACACTGGACTCGGATACACTGGACTCGGATACACTGTACTCAGATACACTGGACTCAGATACACTGGATACACTGGACTCAGATACACTGGACTCAGAGATACTGGACTCAGGTACACTGGACTCAGATACACTGGACTCGGATACACTGGACTCGGATACACTGGACTCAGGTACACTGGAATGGACGCAGATACACTGGACTCAGAGATACTGGACTCAGATACACTGGACTCAGAGATACTGGACTCAGATACACTGGACTCAGATACACTGGAATGGACTCAGATACACTGGACTCGGATACACTGGACTCAGGTACACTGGACTCAGATACACTGGACTCAGATACACTGGACTCAGATACACTGGATACACTGGACTCAGATACACTGGACTCAGAGATACAGGACTCAGGTACACTAGACTCAGATACAGTGGACTCGGATACACTGGACTCGGATACACTGGACTCAGGTACACTGGAATGGACGCATATACACTGGACTCAGAGATACTGGACTCAGATACACTGGACTCAGAGATACTGGACTCAGATACACTGGACTCAGATACACTGGAATGGACTCAGATACACCGGACTCGGATACACTGGACTCAGGTACACTGGACTCAGATACACTGGACTCAGATACACTGGATACACTGGACTCAGATACACTGGACTCGGATACACTGGACTCGGATACACTGGACTCAGGTACACTGGAATGGACGCAGATACACTGGACTCAGAGATACTGGACTCAGATACACTGGACTCAGATACACTGGACTCAGATACACAGGACTCAGATACACTGGACTCAGATACCCTGGACTCAGATACACTGGACTCGGATACACTGGACTCAGATATACTGGACTCAGATACACTGGACTCAGATACACTGGATACACTGGACTCAGATACACTGGACTCGGATACAGTGGACTCGGATACACTGGACTCAGGTACACTGGAATGGACGCAGATACACTGGACTCAGAGATACTGGACTCAGATACACTGGACTCAGATACACTGGACTCAGATACACAGGACTCAGATACACTGGACTCAGATACACTGGACTCGGATACACTGGACTCAGATACACTGGACTCAGATACACTGGACTCAGATACAAAGGATACACTGGACTCAGATACACTGGACTCAGATATACTGGACTCAGATACACGGGACTCAGATACACTGGATACACTGGACTCAGATACACTGGACTCAGATACACTGGATACACTGGACTCAGATACACTGGACTCGGATACACTGGACTCAGATACACTGGACTCAGATACACTGGACTCGGATACACTGGACTCAGATACACTGGACTCAGATACACTGGATACACTGGACTCAGATACACTGGACTTGGATACCCTGGACTCAGATACACTGGACTCAGATACACTGGACTCGGATACACTGGACTCAGATACACTGGACTCAGATACACTGGATACACTGGACTCAGATACACTGGACTCAGATACACTGGACTCAGATACACTGGACTCAGATACACTGGATACACTGGACTCAGATACACTGGATACACTGGACTCAGATACACTGGACTCGGATACACTGGACTCAGATACACTGGACTCAGATACACTGGATACACTGGACTCAGATACACTTGACTCGGATACACTGGACTCAGATACACTGGACTCAGATACTCTATACTGGACTCAGATATACTGGACTCAGATACACTGGACTCGGATACACTGGACTCGGATACACTGGACTCGGATACACTGGACTCGGATACACTGGACTCAGATACACTGGACTCAGATACTCTATACTGGACTCAGATATACTGGACTCAGATACACTGGACTCAGATACAATGGACTCAGATACACTGGACTCAGATAGACTGGGCTCAGATACTCAGATAGACTGGGCTCAGATACACTGGACTCGGATACACTGGACTCAGATACACTAGACTCAGATACACTGGACTCGGATACACTGGACTCGGACACACTGGACTCGGATACACTGGACTCAGATACACTGGACTCAGATACTCTATACTGGACTCAGATATACTGGACTCAGATACACTGGACTCAGATACACTGGACTCAGATACACTGGACTCAGATACTCTATACTGGACTCAGATACACTGGGCTCAGATACACTGGACTCGGATACACTGGACTCAGATACACTGGACTCAGATAGACTGGGCTCAGATACACTGGACTCGGAGACACTGGACTCAGATACACTAGATTCAGATACACTGGACTCAGATACACTGGACTCGGATACACTGGACTCAGATACTCTATACTGGACTCAGATATACTGGACTCAGATACACTGGACTCAGATACTCTATACTGGACTCAGATAGATTGGGCTCAGATACACTGGACTCAGATACACTGGGCTCAGATACACTGGACTCGGATACACTGGACTCAGAGATACTGGACTCAGATACACTGGACTCAGGTACACTGGACTCAGATACACTGGACTCGGATACACTGGACTCGGATACACAGGACTCAGATACACTGGACTCAGATACACTGGACTCGGATACACTGGACTCAGATACACTGGACTCAGATACACTGGACTCGGATACACTGGACTCAGGTACACTGGACTCGGATACACTGGACTCGGATACACTGGACTCGGATACACTGGACTCAGATACACTGGACTCAGATACTCTATACTGGACTCAGATATAATGGACTCAGATACACTGGACTCAGATACACTGGATACACTGGACTCAGATACACTGGACTCAGATACACTGGATACACTGGACTCAGATACACTGGACTCGGATACACTGGACTCGGATACACTGGACTCAGATACACTGGACTCGGATACACTGGACTCGGATACACTGGACTCGGATACACTGGACTCGGATACACTAGACTCAGATACACTGGACTCAGATACTCTATACTGGACTCAGATATACTGGACTCAGATACACTGGACTCAGATACTCTATACTGGACTCAGATAGATTGGGCTCGGATACACTGGACTCGGATACACTAGACTCAGATACACTGGACTCAGATACTCTATACTGGACTCAGATATACTGGACTCAGATACACTGGACTCAGATACACTGGACTCAGATACACTGGACTCAGATACACTGGACTCAGATACACTGGGCTCAGATACACTGGACTCGGATACACTGGACTCAGAGATACTGGACTCAGATACACTGGACTCAGGTACACTGGACTCAGATACACTGGACTCGGATACACTGGACTCGGATACACTGGACTCGGATACACAGGACTCAGATACACTGGATTCAGATACACTGGACTCGGATACACTGGACTCGGATACACTGGACTCAGATACACTGGACTCAGATACACTGGACTCGGATACACTGGACTCAGGTACACTGGACTCGGATACACTGGACTCGGATACTCTATACTGGACTCAGATATACTGGACTCAGATACACTGGACTCGGATACACTGGACTCAGATACACTGGACTCAGATACACTGGACTCGGATACACTGGACTCAGATACACTGGACTCAGATATACTGAACTCTGATACACTGGACTCGGATACACTGGACTCGGATACACTGGACTCGGATACACTGGACTCAGATACACTGGACTCAGATACTCTATACTGGACTCAGATATACTGAACTCTGATACACTGGACTCGTATACACTGGACTCAGATACTCTATACTGGACTCAGATATACTGGACTCAGATACACTGGACTTAGATACTCTATACTGGACTCAGATAAACTGGGCTCAGATACACTGGACTCGGATACACTGGACTCAGATACACTGGACTCAGATAGACTGGGCTCAGATACACTGGACTCGGAGACACTGGACTCAGATACACTAGACTCAGATACACTGGACTCAGATACACTGGACTCGGATACACTGGACTCAGATACTCTATACTGGACTCAGATATACTGGACTCAGATACACTGGACTCAGATACTCTATACTGGACTCAGATAGATTGGGCTCAGATACACTGGACTCAGATACACTGGGCTCAGATACACTGGACTCGGATACACTGGACTCGGATACACTGAACTCAGAGATACTGGACTCAGATACACTGGACTCAGGTACACTGGACTCAGATACACTGGACTCGGATACACTGGACTCGGATACACTGGACTCGGATACCCAGGACTCAGATACACTGGACTCAGATACACTGGACTCAGATACACTGGACTCGGATACACTGGACTCAGATACACTGGACTCAGATACACTGGACTCGGATACACTGGACTCAGGTACACTGGACTCGGATACACTGGACTCGGATACTCTGGACTCGGATACACTGGACTCAGATACACTGGACTCAGATACTCTATACTGGACTCAGATATACTGGACTCAGATACACGGGACTCAGATACACTGGATACACTGGACTCAGATACACTGGACTCAGATACACTGGATACACTGGACTCAGATACACTGGACTCGGATACACTGGACTCGGATACACTGGACTCAGATACACTGGACTCGGATACACTGGACTCGGATACACTGGACTCAGATACACTGGACTCGGATACACTAGACTCAGATACACTGGACTCAGATACTCTATACTGGACTCAGATATACTGGACTCAGATACACTGGACTCAGATACACTGGACTCAGATACACTGGACTCAGATACTCTATACTGGACTCAGATACACTGGGCTCAGATACACTGGACTCGGATACACTGGACTCAGAGATACTGGACTCAGATACACTGGACTCAGGTACACTGGACTCAGATACACTGGACTCGGATACACTGGACTCGGATACACAGGACTCAGATACACTGGATTCAGATACACTGGACTCAGATACACTGGACTCGGATACACTGGACTCAGATACACTGGACTCAGATACACTGGACTCGGATACACTGGACTCAGGTACACTGGACTCGGATACACTGGACTCGGATACACTGGACTCGGATACACTGGACTTGGATACACTGGACTCAGATACTCTATACTGGACTCAGATATACTGAACTCAGATACACTGGACTCGGATACACTGGACTCAGATACTCTATACTGGACTCAGATATACTGGACTCAGATACACTGGACTCGGATACACTGGACTCAGATACACTGGACTCAGATACACTGGACTCAGATACACTGGACTCAGATACACTGGACTCAGATACACTGGACTCGGATACACTGGACTCGGATACACTGGACTCGGATACACTGGACTCGGATACACTGGACTCAGATACTCTATACTGGACTCAGATATACTGAACTCTGATACACTGGACTCGTATACACTGGACTCAGATACTCTATACTGGACTCAGATATACTGGACTCAGATACACTGGACTTGGATACACTGGACTCAGATACACTGGACTCAGATACACTGGACTCGGATACACTGGACTCGGATACACTGGACTCAGATACACTGGATACACTGGACTCAGATACACTGGACTCGGATACACTGGACTCAGATACACTGGACTCAGATACACTGGATACACTGGACTCAGATACACTGGACTCAGATACAACGGACTCAGATACACTGGACTCAGATAGACTGGGCTCAGATACTCAGATAGATTGGGCTCAGACACACTGGACTCGGATACACTGGACTCAGATACACTAGACTCAGATACACTGGACTCGGATACACTGGACTCGGATACACTGGACTCGGATACACTGGACTCAGATACACTGGACTCAGATACTCTATACTGGACTCAGATATACTGGACTCAGATACACTGGACTCAGATACACTGGACTCAGATACTCCATACTGGACTCAGATACACTGGGCTCAGATACACTGGGCTCAGATACACTGGACTCGGATACACTGGACTCAGATACACTGGACTCAGATAGACTGGGCTCAGATACACTGGACTCGGAGACACTGGACTCAGATACACTAGACTCAGATACACTGGACCTCAGATATACTGGACTCAGATACACGGGACTCAGATACACTGGATACACTGGACTCAGATACACTGGACTCAGATACACTGGATACACTGGACTCAGATACACTGGACTCGGATACACTGGACTCGGATACACTGGACTCAGATACACTGGACTCGGATACACTGGACTCGGATACACTGGACTCAGATACACTGGACTCGGATACACTAGACTCAGATACACTGGACTCAGATACTCTATACTGGACTCAGATATACTGGACTCAGATACACTGGACTCAGATACTCTATACTGGACTCAGATAGATTGGGCTCGGATACACTGGACTCGGATACACTAGACTCAGATACACTGGACTCAGATACTCTATACTGGACTCAGATATACTGGACTCAGATACACTGGACTCAGATACACTGGACTCAGATACACTGGACTCAGATACACTGGGCTCAGATACACTGGACTCGGATACACTGGACTCAGAGATACTGGACTCAGATACACTGGACTCAGATACACTGGACTCAGATACACTGGACTCGGATACACTGGACTCAGAGATACTGGACTCAGATACACTGGACTCAGGTACACTGGACTCAGATACACTGGACTCGGATACACTGGACTCGGATACACTGGACTCGGATACACAGGACTCAGATACACTGGATTCAGATACACTGGACTCGGATACACTGGACTCGGATACACCGGACTCAGATACACTGGACTCAGATACACTGGACTCAGATACACTGGACTCAGATACACTGGACTCAGGTACACTGGACTCAGATACACTGGACTCAGATACACTGGACTCAGGTACACTGGACTCAGATACACTGGACTCAGATACACTGGACTCAGATACACTGGACTCGGATACACTGGACTCAGATACACTGGACTCAGATACACTGGACTCAGATACACTGGACTCGGATACACTGGACTCAGGTACACTGGACTCGGATACACTGGACTCGGATACACTGGACTCGGATACACTGGACTCAGATACACTGGACTCAGATACTCTATACTGGACTCAGATATACTGAACTCAGATATACTGAACTCAGATACACTGGACTCGGATACACTGGACTCAGATACTCTATACTGGACTCAGATATACTGGACTCAGATACACTGGACTCGGATACACTGGACTCAGATACACTGGACTCAGATACACTGGACTCAGATACACTGGACTCAGATACACTGGACTCGGATACACTGGACTCAGATACACTGAACTCAGATACACTGGACTCAGATACACTGGACTCGGATACACTGGACTCGGATACACTGGACTCGGATACACTGGACTCAGATACACTGGACTCAGATACTCTATACTGGACTCAGATATACTGAACTCGGATACACTGGACTCGTATACACTGGACTCAGATACTCTATACTGGACTCAGATATACTGGACTCAGATACACTGGACTTGGATACACTGGACTCAGATACACTGGACTCAGATACACTGGACTCGGATACACTGGACTCGGATACACTGGACTCAGATACACTGGATACACTGGACTCAGATACACTGGACTCGGATACACTGGACTCAGATACACTGGACTCAGATACACTGGATACACTGGACTCAGATACACTGGACTCGGATACACTGGACTCAGATACACTGGACTCAGATACTCTATACTGGACTCAGATATACTGGACTCAGATACACTGGACTCAGTTACACTGGACTCGGATACACTGGACTCGGATACACTGGACTCGGATACACTGGACTCGGATACACTGGACTCAGATACACTGGACTCGGATACACTGGACTCAGATACACTGGACTCAGATACTCTATACTGGACTCAGATATACTGGACTCAGATACACTGGACTCAGATACAACGGACTCAGATACACTGGACTCAGATAGACTGGGCTCAGATACTCAGATAGACTGGGCTCAGATACACTGGACTCGGATACACTGGACTCAGATACACTAGACTCAGATACACTGGACTCGGATACACTGGACTCGGATACACTGGACTCGGATACACTGGACTCAGATACACTGGACTCAGATACTCTATACTGGACTCAGATATACTGGACTCAGATACACTGGACTCAGATACACTGGACTCAGATACTCTATACTGGACTCAGATACACTGGGCTCAGATACACTGGGCTCAGATACACTGGACTCGGATACACTGGACTCAGATACACTGGACTCAGATACACTGGACTCGGAGACACTGGACTCAGATACACTAGACTCAGATACACTGGACTCAGATACACTGGACTCGGATACACTGGACTCAGATACTCTATACTGGACTCAGATAGACTGGACTCAGATACACTGGACTCAGATACTCTATACTGGACTCAGATAGATTGGGCTCAGATACACTGGACTCGGATACACTGGACTCAGATACACTGGACTCAGATACACTAGACTCAGATACACTGGACTCAGATACTCTATAATGGACTCAGATACACTTGGCTCAGATACACTGGACTCGGATACACTGGACTCAGATACACTATACTGGACTCAGATACACTGTGTTTGTGTGTGTGTGTGTGTGTAGGTATCATGTTTACCAGTGAAGACGGGCTGTCCCTGCAGCAGCATAGCTTCAGGAATCACTGTGGTGTAGAAATCCTCAGAGAAACCCGGCTGGCACACGCCAAAACCTCCGACCTCTCCGCCCTCTCCGTCCAGAGACTGCAGAACACAACACACAAACACTCATCAGCACACAAATACTCAGAACACAAACACTCATCAGCACACAAATACTCATCAGAACACAAACACTCATCAGGAGTATATTCCAGTGGCCTGTTGCACAAAGCTGGTTTCAGTTGCTACCCAGGTAAGTTCGAGATTAGTTTGAGCAAACTGTTACCTACTCTCTGAACAGAACCTGCTCCGAAGCAGCTCATGATCCAGGGTTAGTTTACTTCAGTGGTGTTCAGTGTAGAAATACATTATAGCATAGAAAACGTCCTGTTGCAAAAACAAACAAACAAACAAAAAAAAACTCTGAATGCAGATCAACGATGTGTGAGATGTGCTATAATTTAGAATAAAAGAAACATTACTTTGTTTGTAGAAGCGCTTTATATATCGATGTAACTATATATGTAATATTGTGCGCAATCTGTCACGCCCACTGGAGCCTCACAAATAGGGCACACATGTGATAAACACCTCTAAAGTAAACTAACCCCGAACACCTTTGAAGTAAACTAACCCTGAACACCTCTAAAGTAAACTAACCCAGAACACCTCTGAAGTAAACTAACCCCGAACACCTTTGAAGTAAACTAACCCTGAACACCTCTAAAGTAAACTAACCCTGAACACCTTTGAAGTAAACTAACCCTGAACACCTCTGAAGTCAACTAACCCTGAACACCTCTAAAGTAAACTAACCCCGAACACCTCTGAAGTAAACTAACCCTGAACACCACTGAAGTAAACTAACCCTGAAGGCCTCTGAAGTAAACTAACCCTGAACACCTCTGAAGTAAACTAACCCTGAACACCTCTGAAGTAAACTAACCCCGAACACCTCTGAAGTAAACTAACACCGAACGCCTCTGAAGTAAACTAACCCTGAACACCTCTGAAGAAAACTAATCCTGAAAACTAACCCTGAACACCTCTGAAGGAAACTAATCCTGAACACCTCTGAAGTAAACTAACCCTGAACACCACTGAAGTAAACTAACCCTGAACACCTCTGAAGTAAACTAACCCCGAACACCTCTGAAGTAAACTAACCCTGAACACCACTGAAGTAAACTAACCCTGAACACCTCTGAAGTAAACTAACCCCGAACACCTCTGAAGTAAACTAACCCTGAACACCACTGAAGTAAACTAACCCTGAACACCTCTGAAGTAAACTAACCCTGAACACCTCTGAAGTAAACTAACCCTGAACACCACTGAAGAAAACTAACCCTGAACACCTCTGAAGGAATCTAATCCTGAACACCTTGAAGTAAACTAACCCTGAACACCACTGAAGTAAACTAACCCTGAACACCACTGAAGTAAACTAACCCTGAACGCCTCTGAAGTAAACTAACCCTGAACGCCTCTGAAGGAAACTAATCCTGAACACCTCTGAAGTAAACTAATCCTGAACACCTCTGAAGTAAACTAACCCCGAACGCCTCTGAAGTAAACTAACCCTGAACACCTCTGAAGAAAACTAACCCTGAACACCTCTGAAGGAATCTAATCCTGAACACCTTGAAGTAAACTAACCCTGAACACCACTGAAGTAAACTAACCCTGAACACCACTGAAGTAAACTAACCCTGAACGCCTCTGAAGTAAACTAACCCTGAACGCCTCTGAAGGAAACTAATCCTGAACACCTCTGAAGTAAACTAATCCTGAACACCTCTGAAGTAAACTAACCCCGAACACCACTGAAGTAAACTAACCCTGAACGCCTCTGAAGTAAACTAACCCTGAACACCTCTGAAGTAAACTAACCCTGAACACCACTGAAGTAAACTAACCCTGAACATCACTGAAGTAAACTAACCCTGAACACCTCTGAAGTAAACTAACCCCGAACACCTCTGAAGTAAACTAACCCTGAACACCACTGAAGTAAACTAACCCCGAACACCTCTGAAGTAAACTAACCCTGAACACCTCTGAAGTGAACTAACACCGAACGCCTCTGAAGTAAACTAACCCTGAACACCTCTGAAGAAAACTAACCCTGAACACCTCTGAAGGAATCTAATCCTGAACACCTTGAAGTAAACTAACCCTGAACACCTCTAAAGTAAACTAACCCTGAACACAACTGAAGTAAACTAACCCTGAACACCACTGAAGTAAACTAACCCTGAACGCCTCTGAAGTAAACTAACCCTGAACGCCTCTGAAGGAAACTAATCCTGAACACCTCTGAAGTAAACTAATCCTGAACACCTCTGAAGTAAACTAACCCCGAACACCACTGAAGTAAACTAACCCTGAACGCCTCTGAAGTAAACTAACCCTGAACACCTCTGAAGTAAACTAACCCTGAACACCACTGAAGTAAACTAACCCTGAACACCACTGAAGTAAACTAACCCTGAACACCTCTGAAGTAAACTAACCCTGAACACCTCTGAAGTAAACTAACCCTGAACACCACTGAAGTAAACTAACCCCGAACACCTCTGAAGTAAACTAACCCTGAACACCTCTGAAGTGAACTAACACCGAACGCCTCTGAAGTAAACTAACCCTGAACACCTCTGAAGAAAACTAACCCTGAACACCTCTGAAGGAATCTAATCCTGAACACCTTGAAGTAAACTAACCCTGAACACCACTGAAGTAAACTAACCCTGAACACCACTGAAGTAAACTAACCCTGAACGCCTCTGAAGTAAACTAACCCTGAACGCCTCTGAAGGAAACTAATCCTGAACACCTCTGAAGTAAACTAATCCTGAACACCTCTGAAGTAAACTAACCCCGAACACCTCTGAAGTAAACTAACCCTGAACACCTCTGAAGTAAACTATCCCTGAACACATCTGAAGTAAAGTAACCCTGAACACCTCTGAAGTAAACTAACCCTGAACACCTCTGAAGTAAACTAACCCCAAACACCTCTGAAGTAAACTAACCCTGAACACCTCTGAAGTAAACTAACCCTGAACACCACTGAAGTAAACTAACCCCGAACACCTCTGAAGGAATCTAATCCTGAACACCTTGAAGTAAACTAACCCTGAACACCACTGAAGTAAACTAACCCTGAACACCACTGAAGTAAACTAACCCTGAACGCCTCTGAAGTAAACTAACCCTGAACGCCTCTGAAGGAAACTAACCCTGAGCACCACTGAAGTAAATTAACCCTGAACACCACTGAAGTAAACTAACCCTGAACGCCTCTGAAGTAAACTAACCCTGAACGCCTCTGAAGGAAACTAACCCTGAGCACCACTGAAGTAAACTAACCCTGAACACCTCTGAAGTAAACTAACCCTGAACACCACTGAAGTAAACTAACCCTGAACACCTCTGAAGTAAACTAACCCTGAACACCTCTGAAGTAAACTAACCCTGAACACCACTGAAGTAAACTAACCCCGAACACCTCTGAAGTAAACTAACCCTGAACACCTCTGAAGTAAACTAACACCGAACACCTCTGAAGTAAACTAACCCTGAACACCTCTGAAGAAAACTAACCCTGAACACCTTTGAAGGAATCTAATCCTGAACACCTTGAAGTAAACTAACCCTGAACACCACTGAAGTAAACTAACCCCGAACACCACTGAAGTAAACTAACCCTGAACGCCTCTGAAGTAAACTAACCCTGAACACCTCTGAAGTAAACTAACCCTGAACACCACTGAAGTAAACTAACCCTGAACACCACTGAAGTAAACTAACCCTGAACGCCTCTGAAGTAAACTAACCTTGAACGCCTCTGAAGTAAACTAACCCTGAACGCCTCTGAAGTAAACTAACCCCGAACACCTCTAAAGTAAACTAATCCCGAACACCTCTTAAGGAAACTAACCTCGAACACCACTGAAGTAATCTAACCCCGAACACCTCTGAAGGAAACTAACCTCGACCACCACTGAAGTAATCTAACCCCGAACGCCTCTGAAGTAAACTAACCCTGAACGCTGTTCCGGAGCAGGTTATGTACAGAGAGTAAGTTTCTATGGCTACTTACATACCCTGAAAGTTACCTCCATTTTGGAACCGAAAGTTGAAGTTATCCGCTAACTTACACTTTAACATACCCGGATATGTCACATAACCTGCTTTCTGGAATACACCCCAGCACACAAACACAATAAACACTCATCAGCACACAAACAACCAAAAAGCATCAATTGTTTTTGCCAGTTATTCTCCAAGAGATCAAGCTTCACTGTTAGCTGTCACATTTCTACTCAAACATTTACCTGCGAGGCTGCCAGGAGGAGAGAGAGAAGCAAAGCCCGGCCCGGGATGAGCAGCATTGATGTGTTTGATTATGAATCCCTGTGGAGAGCGAGTCTTCCTCGCTTCAGTCTTTATAGAGCGAATGTTTCTGCAGCAGCCCGTCAGTGTTGTGTGTTTGTTGGCTCCTGCGCTGCTACTGAAGCACTGAATCTCCCTCAGAAGCTCTCTGTGTCTCTCTAATTCTCTAACTCTCTGTGTCTCTCCAACTCTCCCTCAGCTCTCTGTGTCTCTCTAACTCTCTGTGTCTCTTCAACTCTCCCTCAGCTCTCTGTGTCTCTCTAACTCTCCCTGCTGGGCTTAGTAGCAGTAGCCTCAAACACTTTCTCACTCTCTCACACACACACACACACACACACACACACACACACACACACACACACACTCTCACTCAATCTCTCTCAATTCAATTCAATTTCAATTCAACTTGCTTTATTGGCATGAACAAAGAAACATGTTGTTGCCAAAGCAGTTTACAGAAAATACATTAAAATACATATCACATATTAAAAAATACAAATACAAATACAAATACATATGGTAGGTGTCACATATATTGTATACAGTGTCATAAACATACAAAATACTACATTACAAAAAAAAAAAAAAAGAATTATACAACAATGTAATAAACCGTTTTTCTTCTTTTTTTTCTCCTTCTTTTCCTTTCCCTTTTCCCTTTCTCTGTTGTTCCTTTTACAATATAATGACTGTACAATCCTAAACCAGTGTAATGTTGTGATCTATGGCTACGTTCACACTGCAGGGCTTAATGCTCAATTCCGATTTTTTGAAAAAATTCGATTTTTTTGCAAGGCCGTTCACATTTCCAATTAAATGCGAACTTTTGTGATCTCCTGTGTGAACGTGAAATGACCCAGAAGTGACCCGCATGCGCAGAAGAGTACTCAACGGTCAACGACGTCACTTGTTGTTTGCGGAAGTAGCTAAACTTTAACCAGAGCCCGTCTCTGCTTTAACTTAACTGTGATTCTCTCACTCACACACACACACACACACACACACACACACACACGAGCCCACGCAGCGACCGTTACACAAGAGCCAGACAGCAGCCGCTGACCTATCTAATATCAGATTCAGCACAAATAAGTTAACATAACGTATATGGCCGTGGGCTTTTTTTTTTTTTTTTTAATTAACGGGCTCGTCGAGGTCGACCCGTTCGGCAGATTTACCTCAGCTCGACGAATATGCAGTCCGTTTTCAAACCGACGATTACTTCAATGCCGAATTATGACGTTTTTCGCGTATCAATGACGTGCGGGTCGGATACATGCGACCTGGCCGTTCAGACTGAAGTCGCATTTCAAAAGATCGGATATGATTCGGATTTGGGACCACATACCCAAGTGGCCTGGGTCGCATTTGAAAAGATCGGATCTGTGTCGTTCAGACTGTCATGAAAAGATCAGATACAGGTCGCATAGGGGCAAAAAAATCGGAATTGGGTCGTTTCAGCCTGCAGTGTGAACGTAGCCTTATAGTGGGGAGTCCCTCAGGCTGTGGCAGGCAGAAACATATTTAGCTGCCAGTGGGGCTGCTGCCCCTTCTCCTAGGAGGACTACCAGCTTCTCTTCTGAAGTTAACATTGGGAAATGTACTACTTTGTTGGCTATTCCTCCAAAGTGTAAGGCTCTTAGTGAAGAGAATTTTTCACAGTTGAGGAGGAAGTGTATCTCTGTTTCTATCTCTCCTGTTGAGCAGTGAGCACATATACGCTCCTCTCTGGGCAGCCATGTCTGCCTGAGTCTTCCTGTCTCTACGGCCAGCTGGTGGTCACTGAGCCTGTATTTAGTCAGGATCCGTCTCTGCTTTACATCTCTGACAGTGTGCAGATACTCAGCCAATTTATATTCTCTGTTAAGAGTTAAATAACAATTTAGTCTACTTTGTGTTTTTGTTTGACTTTTCCAATGTTCTAAATATTGATCCTTTGAATGATTCATAATCTGTTTTGTTCTGTTGAGGGCACTGTTTTCAGGATTCAGCTCTTGGGTTTTAAGTGCTTCAGAATGAAGTGTGTCTTTTTGGCTTAATTTAAGATGTGTCCAAAATGTCTCTCTCTCTCACACACACACACACACACACACACACACACACACACACACACACACACACACACACACACACACTCTCTCTCTCACTCAAACACTCTCTCTCTCACACACAAACACACACACACACACACACACACACACACAGGTGCACACACACACACACACACTCGCACATGCACACACACACTCGCACACGCACACACACACACACACACACGCACACATGCTCAAAGGGTTGGGGCCAGTACGATTGTTCATTGTTTCTGAAAGAGTCTCTTCTGCTCAACACGGCTGCATTTATTTGATCAAAAATACAGTTAAATAGTGAAATATTATTCCAATTTAAAACAGTGAATGCGAGACATGTGAATATATAGTAAAGTGTAATTTATACCTGTGTTTAAAGCTGAATTTTCAACAGCGTTACTCCATTCTTCAGTGTCACATGATCCTTCAGAAATCATTTTAATATGATGATTTCACGAGTTCACACGTACATGAAATCAGAAATGTATACGTATTTCAGTCCCTCCAGTTTTTCGCGATTCCGCGATCGCTGAATACAACGCAAAATCAACAAATTGTCACATTTTTTTTGCGATCCTGCATAATTCCTAATTTAACCGCAAAATAATCACAAAAATTAAAACTACCTCACAAAACGTCTCAGGTTACGACTGTAACCTATGTTCCCTGAGAACAGGGAACGAGACACTGCGTCGAATGACGCTTTGGGGAACGCCTCAGGCGTGACAGGTGTCTGAAATCACTATCAAATCACGGCAATCACATTGACCGGCGACAGCCCGTGAATCATTAACGTGAATGATTAACGTGCGACCCGCAAGTATAAAAGGGCGCCTTGCAAACATGACAAACACCTTATCGTCTGAAGGGACTGTTTGGTAGGCAGGCCCCGAGGCATGGCAAGGAGACGCAGTGTCTCGTTCCCTGTTCTCAGGGAACATAGGTTACAGTCGTAACCTGAGACGTTCCCTTTCGAAAGGGAACTCGCACTGCGTCGAATGACGCTTTGGGGAACGATATACCAACGCCACCATGCTAAGGGGAGTGCCTGCCAAGCGGCAGTGACAACTGTCAGAACCAGCAAATTCAAATGAAACGCTAGAACCACTCACCCTCAGGTCACACTGGGCTGTCAGTGACAGCACTCCCTACGGTCATTGCCCAAGCTATATGATACCACAGAAAACCTCCATAAACATAGTTTAGCGAAAGGTCTACCTGGGCCTGCTCAAGGGCCTAGGACCACAACTTCATTCTTAGAAGGGGTCCCTTCTAGGGAATGTGGCTAGGGAACCCGAGGGAACCCCAGCCAGTCACTATTCAGGGGAATGTGCCACCTGAAATGCCACCAGGCAGGCCTGACCTGGTGTCACTATATAAGACACTACAGTCTGGCCACTTCCTGTCTGTCTGAAGACAGAACCTCTGGACACTTGCCTTTAGGTAAGGCATCCAACACAAGGGACTGCGAAGCAGGCAGTGAACCACTCGGCCTGGATCTCAAAGACGGGATATCCTGGAGAGTATGACTCAGCATAGTGCTTTACAACCCTTGCCAGCAAGGGGAGTTTCTCTACTCGATCCACGGATCTACCCAGTGTTTGTGTTTCAAAACACTGAGGAGGCCTGTGAGGGCCTAAGAACCAAAGTTCCACACCCTATAACTTTAAAACATCATCTTTGGAATCACACGTGTCCATGTAAGATTCAAAAAGACCAAATCACTAAGAATTTGTGATACACAAATAAATACACAAAAGTTTATTACTCCGCTAGATTCAGTCATCTTGTTCAGATAGCAGGTGTTTCACATGTTGCACGTTGGACTGTGTGTGTTTTAGGTGAAGACGTTTCTTTGAGAGCAGTTTATAGAAATAAATGACGCTTAAGAATTTAAGCGATAGTATGACTAAATTTATATCAATCACACAAATACGAATCACACAAACTGTTTTACAGTTAAACTATGGCACCGAGAGATGCATATTCATCAAAGCTTGAGGCTGTTTAACAAATTTCCACACTTTGGTAAAACCTGCTGATAAAATTGCACAAAAGTAAATTCTAATTCTTCATCATCATGAGCCATTTAAAACAAATACAGAAAAGCCACTATAGTGATCCGTTTTGAATGTCTGTCATTGACATCTTGTTTCTTTTTGTACAGTTTGCAAAAAGTACATAGAGCATGGTCAAACATGTTAGGAATCTATCCTATAGGTCCTTCTACACGATAGTGTTTAGTGTGATTATGGCTGTTTTTCTGTTACCTATTACGCTATAACTCGTTTAACTATTACACTTATTTTTTGTGTGTGTCGCTAAACAACGGTTAAGCTAATGAATTACGGTTGACAAGTGGTATTTTCATGTGAATTGATTCATTTTTTTATCCCCGTCCACACTTTGACACCAGAGTTTTATGATCTTCTTTTTATTCGGCAGAATGCCGAAATATTTAATCTATCGTCAATTGCAATCGTTAGATAAATCATCTAACTATCTAACAAGCACAGTCGCATTAGAGTCAGATTCTTGTTTGTATTGAACATTGTTATTGAACCGTTTTTCAATATTATTGAAAATAATTGTTAAATAAAAGCGCTATTGTTCTCGGCCTCATCAAAGTTCACATAGTTTTCACAGGAGCGTACCGACTCTGAAACAAGACTTTTGTTTAAAAGATTTTGTTTGCATTTCTTCTGAAACACCCTGTTTTAAAATTGTTTAAAATCGCCAGCATAACACTTACCGTACTGCCGGTTGCGATTGTAATGTTTTGTATGGCGTTTTCTTTATCTCTTTATATATCTCTTTGTTCATACACGACAGTATTCGCATGAATTGGCTTGATTTGTATCTTGATTTGATACGAGAGACATTTACATTATACCATAAATAGCGCTAAAATTTATATTTTAATATTTTAATTATATCTCTGGTTCTATGTTTTTAAAGACAAGGACGCCTCTTTCTATAAGCGACCCTCAAAATCTGTGCATACAACAAAATTACTTTTGTTTGAAGAAAAACTCAGCGGGTACTTGATCACTATTGAAGCTCATTGGTATAACGACGTATTATATATATATATATATATATATAGTTGAGGTATAACGACTGGTATAAGGTATAACACCCCTGAATTCGGTAATGAAATCACATTTTAATTTCAACTAACTTCAAATAACATCTTGTTGGTCAAATGAACTTAAAAATGAAATACATCCTAACTACTTTCTAAATGTTTGTAAATCCAAAAATGTTGTCACTGGATCGAGTGAAAATAATAAACTTGTCCTTTGTTTTTATGCATCAAAATAAATGTAAATTTGCAAATCCAAATGATAGGAAAACTTTATGATAGGAAAGTACGGACGGCGCCTTTGACCAAGCCTCTACATATGGGGCACTTGCTCAGAGAAGGCGCACATTCTTTGCACACAACTTGGTGACCACAGGGGATAAAGACAATGTTCACTTCTTTATCCATGCAAACTTTGCATGTGCGCTCCTCTTGAAGTCTTCTTAACTGTTCCTCCATAGGCAAGTCTGAAAGATCTTGACTCGGTGATGCAGCTTCATTTGTCTGGGCCATCAGGCCACGCTCAAATTCCATCTCTAAAGCAGACTCCACCGCTGCATCTTCTGAACGGTCTTCTCCAGGACCCACAGGGTTGTTCTCTTGTTCTCTCACAAATTCTCTCGTGTCTCCATGAGTCAATAGCCGCTCAAATAGTCTTGGAAATCTTGCTTGAATCTGATGAACAAACTCTTGGCCCTTTTCTTGCAGCAGGTATTCACATCTTGGAAACCACTTGGCATGTTCTACCCATGGATCATCACCAGACTCCCAACATCTGAGTCCACCATCGCAAGAAAAGCACTTCACAAGTTCACACTTACAAATAAGTCAGATAGAATAAATGCATATTTGGCGTGCTGTCCGAGGAGAGGGCTCCGGGCTCGGTATTCGGCCCGAACCCAGAGTACTCCCCCCGTATTCCTGGCTGTGAAAGAACAAGCCAAGAGTGAGGAGTCGGGGTGGTGGAGGGATGCTGAAAACTGTCAAGGAAGTTAGATGAGTTGACAGAGTGAATATATATGCTTCCTCTCATGCTGATAGGGTAGACATGGTAATTGTTTGATGAGTTGATTGATTACTTGATTATTTGAACGTGCTCCTCCCGAACTTTGTTAATAAAACATCATTTCACGTCATCATTACGACCAACATAGTAAAAACCAGCCTTAGCCAATTGGTCTGGTCGAACAGTTATTCTTGAGGGCCAGTAGACAAATGTGAGCGACCTTTCTTCACACCGTTGCATTGCCGATACATTGAAAAGGCTAGATAAAGGTACATTATCTGCACGGTCACCTCGAACGAAGGGGCAGTTGGGGTAATGTCTCTGGTGCTCTGATACTGCACAATCTCCCGTTTCCCAGTTGCTAAGCTGGCCTCCACAACTGAAACAAGACACTCGGTCGCCCTGGCCAAGGTAGTAGAAACCAGCTTTGGCAAGCTCGGCCGGACTTACTGGTGCAAGAGTCCAATTCTGAAAGGTGTTAAGGCATTCCTGTTCCCGACGCATGCCAGGATTGTGACAAGCCGGAGGTTGCTGGTGAGACATATCCATGTTTAAGTAAACTCCTCCGTTTGGCCTGAAACGGATGTCGCAGGGGCGGAAAACTCTCATAAAAATGACATAAAAATGGGGCCACAGGGCGTGTCTGGAATGTAAATGGTTGCACATGCATGCACATAAAATGCAGAAAACAAATATTGAAATATTGAATTATTCTAAATATTATAAGCTCAGACATTTTTTTACCAGAATTTTATTTCAACATTATACTTTCATATATTGAAGAAATTTGAGTGAAAGACATTTACAGATGGTCTAACCAGAATAGAAAATCTCTGCAGGCTATCATGTTTTGCTCCAGGCTATAGTTGACCAGACTTTCAACTAATTCACCAACGTCAGTTTTTGCATTTTTTGACACCAGTGACACACAGAGATCAGTTACAAATGTCCATATAGCGAGTATTTCAATGATTTCGAATTTGTCACTACATTCACGCAACACATCCAAAACTTTTCTGAGGATTACGCCGTTCGGCTCTTTGCCGTCAAAAAATATGGGCGTTACATCAGGCCATGGCTTTGTCAAGCCTCTTACGTCATCCATTTCATTTTTGAGATTTGTCACACGTTTGGTGTCCTGCGCACAATCTTTTTTCATATCACACGCAGCGTCGATGATCCTGTGCATCAAGCCAACCATTTGGCCTCTAAAATAATCTTTAAACATAGAGTCCAGCATAGCTCTTAAACGACACTCTTTGCCCGTGGCACACTCACACGCCGGAGGATAATTGTACCCCGTATCGCCAGAACTCAACGGGGAGTCGCTCTCCTTTAGGTTTTGCGTCGCCATTTTTTTCAGCTTTTCGAAGAGTCTCCTGAATCTCCTGCAATGTTCCTGGAATCTCCCTTGCGGTACAATCGTGCCTTGAGCGTTAATGCGCAGAAGTTTGTGGGTCAGAAGTTTGCGTCAGGTTCAGACAAACAGGACTTTCAACTTTTGTTGCAGTGGCGCAGCAGTCCGAGGCTAGTAGAGCTAGAGTAGAGCGTGTAATGTCCTGAAATATTTATCAGGCTGGGGTCCACCCACCCTGTTGTGTAGAATGTATGGAGGTTGGCCTCAGGAAAGCCATAAATAACTAGTTCCTGCATAACCAACAAGTCCTACATGTCGCCAGAGAGAAGTTTGAACCGTTCGAGTCATACACACAAGTGCAGCGATGGAGCGCGTGAACACGAGCAGTGTGAGAGGATTCCTGAGATCTTGCGACGATCTGACTGAGAAGATTCGCTGTTTAATACAGAAGAAACTCATCAAGAAGTACTTGAGCAGGTATAAAAACCTATTTTATTTGTGGATTAAAGAATAGAATAAAAAATAGCCATTTCTATAATAAAAGTATTTCTCTCTCACTATGGACAACCAATTCCCATGCATGCCAAACTATCATTATCAACATATTTTTGATAAAATAGTTCCAAAGTTCACTTTGTCCACAAAAAGGAACTTAGCCTTAATTTACTTTATGGATGTTAGGTAAATACGTTTATTAAATTGTACACATTCATTATTAATGATTCTTAATATTGTTTCTTCTCCTCTCACATTAAATCACAATTTAGAAAAAAATAAATTAGAAAAAAGTTGATTATTTTTGTAGTTGTTTAACATTTCTCAAAACATTTGTCAAATATGAAATGTTTAGTTTAGCTACTTGCACCTTATCTCGCACTTTATGACCGTTATAAGCTATTATCAGATACTATTGTCCTAACATAGACTATTGTTTTAGCTCTGGTTTAACCTGATGTGCGTCTGTTCACCATCCATCATGTGCTCTAACACTGCAGCATCAGCTTGTTCATTGACTTTGAACTGGTGTATGAATGTGTTTATTTTATGTTAACTTTATTTTTGCTGTACATACATTATATTCTTCTAACTGTTTGTCTTTGGTTAGCACAGCTGGAGAAGAACAACAGGGAGGTTGGAAGACACAGTAGAGGAACTACAGAATAAATATGGAGAGAAAACAGCATTAAAAAGGATCAAGTCCATAGTGAAAAAAATCAGAAAAAAGAATATCAAACGTAGGAAAAAATTTATAATTTTACTTTGTTAGTTGTCCATACGGTTCTCAATCTTCAATCTTCTTAAAAAAATTTTTTTTTAACAGATGGTGACGTTCAGACCCTGAGCATTCAAACACATTCTGGAAACATGACAAACCAACAGCCTAACAACCATCTACAATCACAGCATAATAATAATAATAATAATAATTCTACATCATTCGGACGGCTATTAATTCAGATCCCTAATCAGCTTACCTTCACAATTGACCAAAAGAATGGTGGGACAATAGTTGCTCCAATCATGGTAGAAAAGACAATATATGGTGATGTTAACATCAGTGTGGTGAGTGTCTGATAAGTTAGTCCATAGAGTGTGGAACTTTGCATCGCTATGCTGTGTAAAGATACAGCCAAAGATTTAAGCACAACTACTTACATACATAGGAGAATATCTAACTGTAGATTGTGATCTGAGATCTCTTTAATTTTGTGCCGGATGTTGAAGTGTTAGTTAATAACAAAAACTTTAAATCACCATAATCAATAAAATAAAATTACAGTTTGAAAATGTTTATTTACAACGTTTTGCGTTGTGAGTGAGATGTTAGAGAAATCTGGTTGCACTATGCCTGAAACATTTATGACTATCAAAAAATCATCAACATCTAAACTAAACATTACCATGGTTTAGTTGTATTTTTCTTAAAAATGATTTTTTTTTCTTAAAAATTATCTTGTTTAATCGTATTCATATTTATCAAGTTGATATTTAGAAATAAGCAAAGTACATTTATAAAACAAAAAAAGAACCGGTTAATGGCCTTGTGTCAGAACACAACAGGTTATTCTAACTTTGAAAAGTGTCATACAGTATTTGATTTTGGGTGAAAATCTGGAAAACTACCTTACACATGCAGTGTTTTCGCCAACGGGCCTAAACCGTTGACCCCTGAAGTTCTGACTTCTGAAGGTCTCTCATGTGTAGATTGAAAAAATGGTATTTTATTAGCTAAAATCATTGTCTTTATTCATAAATATGTCCTCATGGGTGTAAAATGATCTGTGCCAATGATCTGATTTTAAGAAAGATCATTTCTTATCTTTTATTTACATGGGGCGGGTAAGTCCAAGGAGGCTTCCGTGTCGTTCCGCCATCTTGAAACACTATAATACCAGAGAGGTACAAAAAGCACTAGCAGGTTTCATCATCAACACTACTATAGTCAACAACCAAATTATGACTTAAAAAACGTTTTAAGTATTACATTAAAAAGGCGTCATTGTAATTCTGAATTAAAAAGTTGAAGAAGGCCTCTCATGCGCAGATTCGCTCGGTTGAAAAATGGTAATTTTAATATGTGCTTAATATCTGCTAACTCTTTATTGTGATGCTCCCCAACAGATATTTTATTCTAATATTACTTATTCTAACCCTACCAGTCCACTAATACTCTACTAACACTAATGAGAGTTTACTTTACACACTCTTACTCCCACAAGCGAGTTAGTGGACATGCAGGTGCAACACTACTATAGTCAACAACCAAATTATGACTTTAAAACATTAAAAAGGCGTAATTGACAAAAATTGTAATTCTGACATAAAAAATTTAAATTATGACTATGCGTCATGATAATGAGATGAAAAGTTGAAATGATGACGTACTAAATTGAAATTATGATAAAGTATTCCATAGTGAAATTTTCTGAATTCAATATAATTGTATTTGTGAAAATGATTCAGTACCGAATCTTCAAGAAACTGCTTGTTTCTGCAGTTTGTGTAGGCCCCTAAGACTGTGAATAACTAAAAATGATCATTGATGAACTTGAATAACTTGAATTTTGTTGGCAATGTAAAAAATTGTCTTCCCATACCGGGAGTCGAACCCGGGCAACCTGGATGAAAACCAGGAATCCTAACCGCTAGACCATATGGGAGACGTTGATATTTCCCGCGGCACATTTGAAAGGCTGCACTGCACGGTACAATATAATGCAGGATCATAGTTATGCCGAGCCACAGGAGAAGTTTTAATTAAATTCAAATTTTATTTATCGGTATGTAAATAAATATCGGGATAGCTTTTCCCAGGTGGAAAGTGGGACGCAGTAGACACCTACTTTCTTCTCGACGGGTAAGTCAAAGGTACGGTCTATTGCTTGGTTGTGTAAATCATTATATAGAACGGTAGAACATGTACGGTAGAACATGTAACAAGTACATCATAACGGTAGAACATGTACAATTAAACTCGATGAAGCGCTATCGGAAGACATGTTGTCATAGATTCTTGACACATTTACCAAAGTTGAAAAAGCGATTAGATGGGAGAACCGCTAGAGAGCACTATTCGTTTAAATGCAAAATAGAATTTCACCGCTAGATGGGAATCTTTTTAAATCTTTAACAAAAAGGCCTGCAAAATCGAGGAGGTCAAAGGGCATGCTTCCTGCTATAGCTCCCCTACAAAGTCTGTTCATACGGCCACCTTTAACAAATGCTAACATTTGAAAATTCTACATGTATTTTGAGTAGATGGCCGGTGGTATATTCTCAGTAAAGGGTTTCACCCTAGTTCGGGAGATACGAGTGAAAATGATCTTATACGATCTTATACTTATACTTTGAATTAAGACGATGTGTGATTTTTACTTATCACAGATTGCATCTCTCAAATTGTGTGGTGATTTTCCAAATGATGCAACTTTGTCTAAATAAGAGCAATGTAAAGTCCTAGGATTTCTTAAAAAAACATTGTGACAAACTTTGACAACATGTTTCATGTTGTATGTTGTATGTAACAATCTAAAGTTTTTGGACAGACGCTGCTTAGTAACAATAATACATAAATCTTCTAAGAAGATATGATTTTAATAAAACTTTAAAGATTTGATTTAAACTTTTAAGGTTATACTTTTAAATGAAATTAGTGTAAACTATGGATGTAGTATGCTCTGAAACGCAGACTAGACTTACTGCGACATTGTTCGCCGAGACTCATCTGGTTTGTTGCCCTATATCCTGAAGCTTCAGGTCACACTGTAGTTTATCTCTGAAGGGTCTGGGGCTGATATGTTTATGACAACTTAAACTATTTGCTTTTTTGGATCGTTTTTATCATTGCATAAAGAACTACTTCGCCTCTCTGGAAATGTAAGGTGTTTTTATTTAGCTAAAACTTTGTTTACATTTTATTAAATTATTTATTTATTTCATTTTGAAAATGTAGTTTTCTGTGATGGTCGTGTTTAGGTGTGCGGGATAGCTATGGAAAGCCTCCCACCATAAAAATTGAAACCCCCAGATGGACAAAAAATGCTGATTGAATCTTTTTCATATAAATGAGATTTAAGACGACCAAGTACAGTTTTTGAACAGACATTGTTTAATAACAATTATACTTTAGGTCACCGTTAAGCAAAAAAATAATTTATATCATACATAAGTACAGATAAATAGAAGATGAGTATGTATTGAAACTTTAAAGATTTAATTTAATCAGTCTTTTAAAATATCTAATGCAAACTTTTTAAGGTTATGCTTTTAAATGAGAGAGAGAACCACTCCGTTATTTTGTATTATATTATATTATTTTATATTATATAATTTATATTATATAAATTATATAAAAGGATAGAATATAAAGAATATAATGTTTTATGTAAGATGGATTTTATTACTTTTGTTTATCTAAAACAATTGGTTTCAGCAGATATTTTTTATATACTTATAAAGAACAGAATGTTTTTTAACTTTAGTTAGTGTGAGATAGACTTCACAGTGTCACTGTTACCTCTGGAAATGGAAGGAGGGGATGTCAGAATGCAGCATAGACACACAGACACACGCGCGCCCCCGTCGGCCTGCTGACAGACACGAGCGAGGGCCTCTGTTTGAGAGACTTTTTTATTAAGACTTTTAATAATGTATTGAATTTAATTTAAAAACATTTTATAAAGATATCATTTAAACTTTGAAATAAATTTAGCCCTAACACAATGTCTCATTCTGATCGCTGAATAAACCCTAGGAGTCAGAGACACTGGTGTGAGAGAGAACCACTCTGTGATTTATAGCTCTCAACAGCTTCTTGAACACATAAGTTCAAGAGTCGTAACTCTCTAAACATGTGAGATGAATTTTATTCTTTTTACAAGCATTTCAGTAGATTTCTAGCAAGGTATTTATTTTATATTATTTTTGTGAAATTTAAAACATTATTATCACTTTCACCGTGCTCAGGAATGCGAAGGAGCAGACTCAGGAAAAAACAGTCTTTTCTATTACAACTGCAATCTCATTCATAGGATGTATGGACATCTATATGTTATGAAACAAATATTTTTTAAAAAGATATCATTTAAACTTTGAAATCAATTTAGCCCCAACACAGCATTCAAAATGTCTCATCCCATCACTGAATACAACCCTCTGAGTCAGAGACGCTGGTGTGAGAGAGAACCACTCTGTGATTTATGTTTAACACATGCACACACACACACACACACACACACACACACACACACACACACACACACATCCGTATAACATGACACCGGCTGTTTGAAGCCGGCAAAACTATCCGGCAAAACTATCCGGCAAAACTATCCGGCAAAACAACATCTGTTTTATTTCCTTCCGTCAAAACTATCCTTCAAAACTATGATTTAGGACTAACTAGGTTTAAAACGGATTAAACTTATCCGGCAAAAACATATGTTCTATTCAAATAGGGCAATACTAACTGTCATACAACATGATCGATGCGTGGGAGAGGTCAATAGGTTAATCCCATAACCCCTTTCGGGAAGTTCAACCCATCAATCATAAAAGGTCACAGGAAGTTCAACCTGTCACAAAGGTCAAAGTCATTAATCATTTTGACACAAGGTGCCTCATAAGTACTACTGAGGTCGACTGGAATCGCTCTCTTTTAATACAGATTTCACAAGATGAGAATATTTGTTTTTTATATAAATTACTTCATTTAAGAGAAGAGAATTCAAGCTTCATGCCTGTATGTCTGTTTGCCTGTTTGACTGAGTATTCGCTGAGTTATTTATTTAAGTTTATTTGAATAGGGACAAGTATGTTACATAAACTCATGTTACATACTACAACATTTTAGCCAAAGCTAATTCTCAATGTTCGTCCCTAATGGGCCTTTACATAAAATCAAACAATACATTGGTAAAATAAACATAATAATAATACAGTGTAACACACTAATGCAATGAACGGTCAGTGGTCGCAATTCTGACCACTAATTAAAGAGTCTTTAAGTTTATATTTGAAGAGAACCCAGTTTGACACTCCTTTCAGTTCAGTGGTTAAACAATTCCAGGCTTTAGTGCCTTGTACAGAGAAAGCTGATTGTCCAAATGAAGTTTTACATTTCGGGATCTGACAGTTCCGGTTCTGAGCTCCTCTAGTCCTTGAACCCACAGCGCTAAGAGAAACTATGCATTCACTCAAGACCTGTGGGGCTTGCTGATTTAAACATTTATGCATCAGCTTCAACAGAGAAAATTTTATGAAATTTGCAAAAGATAAAATATTTAAATTCTTCAGACTAATACAATGATGTGCCCTAATGGGTTTCCTATCTAAGACTTTAACCGCTCTGTTATAAATCATTTGAAGTGGCTTAACTGTAGATACAGTAGCTTGTGACCATGAGCAGATGCAGTAACTCATATGCGAGAAGATCATGGCGTGCATGAAAGTGTGAGCAGCATGGAACGGCAGGTAATCCCTGATCAATCTGAATGTATAAAGATTTGCTTTGACTACTCGACAGATTTTTTTTATGTGACTGTCAAATTGAAGATGCGAGTCTAGTATAAGGCCCAGGTATTTGACCTCCGATACCTGTTGGATCTTATGCCCCATTATTCGTAAATTTAGTTCTTCTGATATGGACTTGAATCTTGAGGCAAAGCAAACAGACAAAGTCTTTTTAAAATTCAATGTTAGACCTGCATTTTGAAACCACACCGCCACAGTTTGCAGGTGTTTTGCTAGTTCATCAGAAACTGCATTCACATTTTTCCCACGCACATAAACCACTGCATCGTCTGCGTACATCTGAAATCCAGCTGTAGGACATGAGTCTGGCAGATCATTAATATACAGTGTAAAGAGCAAGGGCCCAAGAATGGACCCTTGCGGTACTCCTGTATTAATTTTTAAGAATGTAGACATTTCATTATTGACCACCACACACTGATCTCTCTGTTCAAGATATGATTTAAACCACTGTAAAGTTGATGATGTAAAGTTAAAGTTGGACAGTTTATTAATAAGGATGTCGTGATTTAGTGTATCAAACGCCTTTTTGAGATCCAAAAAGACGGCACCAACAATTTCTCCTCTATCTATTGCAAATTTAAGTTGTTCCATAAAAAAGCAGTTTGCGGTTTCGGTGGAGTATTGAGGACGGAAGCCAAATTGTAATGGGTGTAAAATGTTATTTGATTGTATAAACGCCATAAGCTGACCATACACAATTTTTTCTAACACCTTTGAAAATACAGGTAAGATGCTTACAGGCCGATAATTGCATGCCTGGTCAGGTGTTCCTGACTTAAATAATGGCATAACTTTTGCCTGTTTCCAAGGTGTAGGAAATTGTCCGCTCTGTATAGACAAATTGATCAGGTGTGTCAGCGGCTTTACAAAAGTGTTTTTATTTCGTTTCAAAAAGACAGAATTTATGTGAAAAAGATCCTTACTATAGCTATTGTTAATTAAATGTATTGCTTCAAGCACTTTTGCTTCATTGGTCTGCTGAAGTGAGAATGAAGAATATTGTTTTATTAATTGATGATTAGTGAATTTTAGTTGCTGTTCTACATTAACTTGTTGCACCAGTTCTTCCACTGATGAAACAAAAAACTTATTAAATTCCAGTGCTATTTGTTTACTGTCCCTAATCTGCCTACCTCCAATTCTAAGCTCATGGATGTTCTTTGATTTGCCTGACGGTTTCACAATACCATTTATTTGCTTCCACATTATAAGAGGGCTTCCCTTGGCTTCTGTTATTGTTGTAATGTAATACTCCGCTTTTGCTTTTCTTATATTTTTAGTGACTCGATTTCTAAGACTTTTAAAAATATTTATATCACTACTTAATTTGGTCTTAACAGATTTTTTCAGAGCCAAATCTCTTTCCTTCATTAGTTTTTTCAACTCCTCATTAATCCAAGGTAGTGTTCTCTTTTTCAAATGCTTTTGCTTTTTAAGAAATTTAGAAATGATCCGTTCAACCTTGTTCATCACCTCTTTACAGCAGCTATGCACATCATCATTGTCTAAAGTTGAGCTCCAGTCAAGAGCATCTAACTCACTATCGATAGCAGGAAAATCACGCTTTAAAATGGTCAGTATATTTGATTGTGTTTTATTTATATTTAACAGACGTTTTTTTGATAATTTTCGGGCAACGAGAATCATGTTATGGTCTGACAAACCAGTTAGAAAATTATATGATTTCAAAATCCGATCCTCCTTATTCGAAAAAATTAGGTCTATTTGTGTCCTAGAAGATTTTGAGATCCTTGTGTCACCCTTGGTTATTTGGGTGAAATCAAATTTAGTCATTAAGGTTTTGAGTTTTTTCCTTTTACCAGCATTAGACCAGTCTATATTAAAATCACCTAGTACAATTACTTCGGACTTATGGGCCACCAATTTCATCAATTTACTCAACTCATCATAAAATACATCTTTAAAAGAGGGAGGATTATATAAAACCACAATTTTAAAATGCATACTTAATGATAATGTGATTTCAACACAGATGTATTCAATATTTAATTCATGATCAAAAGTGACTTCTGTGCCTGTCATGTAATCTCTTAAATAAAGTGCCACTCCTCCTCCTCTTCCAGTTTTCCTGTCATTTCTATAACATTTATAACCTGGAATATCAATTAAACCAGTTTGAATCCCACTATGAAGCCATGTTTCACTCAGACCTAAAAAGTGTAAATTCGAGTCCATTAACAGTGATTTAACCTCATCATGCTTTGGCAACAGGCTCCTAATGTTCAAATGCGCTCCAAAAATGCCCTTTGGTTTACTTTTGCTGTCCCATAAAATTTTCGAATGGTTCACAGTGGAAAAAAACTGGTACGATTCATGTTTACTCACTACTTTTAAAAATGTATCGGGCCTCTGTCCTTCATTCCGATATGGATAAATATGATTTCCCAAGTCCTTCTGCGCTTGCATCTCCATGGTGTTGGACAATGTTCCACTGTCGAGGCTGAACAACCTCCCCACTGGATCAGGGCACACGCGCAGTAGTAAGTTCTCCTGTGATGAAATTCTCCTCACCTCTTGCGCTGGAAAGCGCACCGCCGGTTCAGCCCCGCTCACCGGCGCCAGTCCCCCTGCACGCTGCTCTCTGGGCCCCAGGGCACAACCTCCCTCTGGCAACAACGCACCCATCCCGGAAAGGAGAACATCCGAAGCGGTGTTTGAGATGCAAAAAGATGGCCTACCCAACCAGGCGGTGTCCCTCACCTGCGTCATCTCCACCTCCATTGTAGACCGAACTGCAATGGTGGCCAATGGACTTGGCGTCCGCGAGATCTCTCCATGCGCCACAGGACCTGGATTGAGGTGAATATCACCGGCTAACAGAATTAGCATACATAGCACTTTAATAGTTTTTGTCCAATCGGCTAACATCTTTTTCTTCCGAGTATATGATATGTCTGGATTAGTGATGCGAACGGTTCTTGCAACCCCATTGTCTAAGATTGCAGAGAAGATGATAAATTGACCGTGTCCATATCCAAACATATTTGTGTTTTGGAGGTACTGGGATCCTTCAACCGACTCTTCTGCTAAAATGTTCGCTTTGATGTACAATTGCATCGTCGAAAGCAACAGCACTCCGCTGCAAAGTCCAAGCAAAATAAAAACGTTTACCAACTTTGAAAGATGCAGAGAGGAGTGACGTTTTCCTTTGCTTAGAGTAGCTTTCTTGCGTTTTACACTCCATTGTGCTTTAGGTAGGCATGGCTGGCTTTTCTTCAAAATGTTTAGAAGAGTAGGTACCACCAATACTTTATAAAACAATACGAGCAACACGGAGCCCAACAAACCGTAGTGCCAAGCATTTTTTTGAAATGTACCAACACCTTCGGACTGCCAAACCACATCATGTGCTATAACGCAGGCGG
This sequence comes from Scardinius erythrophthalmus, assembly GCF_964197995.2. Lineage (NCBI taxonomy): Eukaryota > Metazoa > Chordata > Actinopteri > Cypriniformes > Leuciscidae > Scardinius > Scardinius erythrophthalmus. The sequence continues at coordinate 48,806,096 of NC_138229.1, read as the reverse complement.
CCATCTTGTTAGATGCAAATTATTGTTCATTTTCGGACGCGTTTCAGAATGGACTACACTGACAGATAGAAGGCAGAACTCGCATCACGTTTATTTTTCTTTATTTGGCAAAAAGCACAACACTTTGTTTTTATTGTGAGTATACACAAAAATAATACACATTTAACAGAATCGATTGATGTATGAAACTTGCTTGTAATATCAAAGTCCACAGAGCAAAATTAATTTCTTTTGAACTGAACTGAAAAAAAGCGAGCTGGTATCGCCGGTGATACCGTCGACCCCAGGGGGTTAAAGATGAGTTAATAATATTGAGGAGAGGCTCTTCCACTACAGGTAACACTTCTTTCAGTAGTTTAGTTGGTATAGGATCTAATAAACATGTTGTTGTTTTAGATGAAGTGATAAGTTTATTTAACTCTTTTTGTTCTATAGTTTTAAAGCACTGTAATTGTTCTTGCGGGGTGATAATTGAGTCTGAATTATAAGGCGCGATTGAAGATTGAACGTTTACAATTGTGGTTCTGATGCTTTCTATTTTCTCAGTGAAGAAGTTCATGAAATCATTACTACTAAACTGTAAGGGGATATTTTGTTCAGATGACGTCTGTTTATTTGTTAGTCTAGCCACGGTGTTAAAAACCTTGGATTATTTTGGTTAGTTTGCGGAGGTGCTCAGCCCTGGCCGCTTTTAGGGCCTTTTTATAACGTGACATACTGTCTTTCCACGCAATTCTAAAGACCTATAAATTAGTTTGTTTCCATTTACGCTCTAAATTATGGGTTTCTCTCTTTAGAACATGCGTAGTATTGTTGTACCATGGTGCTTTACTTTTCTCTCTGACCTTTTTTAATTTAATGGGTGCAACAATATCCAGTGTTCTAGAGAGAATGGTGCTCATAGTGCTAGTTATTTTCTCTAGTTCATCTGTTTTTTTTTTGGTTCAGGCAGCAGCTGAGACAGATCAGATAAGCAATTTGAGGAATTATCTATGTTGGATGGAAGGATTGTTCTGCCTGGTGGATAACACGGCACCACATGACATATTACAGCAGTATGTAATATGCAAGTTACCATGTAATGGTCAGTGACATCATCACTTTGTGGAATGGTATCTATATCGGTTGGATCGGTTCCATATGATATAATTAAATCGAGTGTATGATTTAGATCAGGGGTGGGGAACGTCGGTCCTGGAGAGCCACTGTCCTGCAGAGTTTAGTTCCAACCCTAATCAAACACACCTGAACCAGCTAATCAATGTCTTTAGGATCATTAAGGCTACAATTAGATGAGTTTTTATCAGGGTTGGAGCTAAACTCTGCAGGACAGTGGCTCTCCAGGACCGACGTTCCCCACCCCTGATTTAGATGATGAGTGGGACCAGTGACGTTTTGCTTGACCCCAAAGGAATTAAATAATTCTGTAAACGCAGCCCCTAACGCATCATTTGAATTATCTACGTGCATGTTAAAATCTACAACAATTAATGCTTTATCGACGTTGACCAATAGATCTCAGAGAAAATCTGCAAACTCTTTTAGGAAATCAGCGTAAGGCCCTGGCGGTCTATATATGGTAGCCAAAGCTAGAGATAATAGGGATAATATAACAGTAACCTGATGGAGTAGACTCATTTAGACCAAAATAATCATTTGGTTTAAGCCAGGTTTCAGTAAGGCAAAGTACATCGATGCTATTATCTGTGACTATTTCATTTACAATAACTGCCTTAGGTGTGAGTGACCTAATGTTTAGAAGACCTAGCTTTAGAAATTGTTTTTGTTCACTAATAGCTGTCACGGTTTCCCTGGATCTCCCTGGCTCTGTCATACACTACTATTCCCAGTATCCTCTTTGGCGCACCTGCACTCTCTCCAGATTACTGATCACCCGCACCTGTTCATCATCAATTACCTCATCAGCACGCTCTATAAAACACTCACCACAGCCTAAGTTCATGGTCAAGCCTCCAACAGGAACATTGTCTATGATCCGTTGTCTCCTTAGCCTCTGATGCATCAAGACTCCAAGATGTAACGTATACTTACCTGAAACACTAACCTCTGTGTCATTGTTGTGCTGTCTTCAGAAATCCTGTCCGATTCCATGCTGCCTGTGATCCTGTGTTCCCTCGAATTTCCTATGTTTCATCCGAGCTTGCTTGCTGCCGACCGCATCTGAAAGAGAAGAGACAAATATTAATGAACTGAGATTGCTTGACATCAACTTATTCGAAGTGAAAGTGCTTACCTGCTTTTTGCCCCACATCGAGTTATCTACACGGAATCTGCACTTGAATTCAATGAATACTCACCTTGCACTCTTGTCATCTGTAAATAAAGCTGTGTTGGATTCACTTACCTCTGTCTCTGTGCCTGTATCCTGACAGAAGGCTTGACCCATATACCGCTATGGATCCTACACAGCCCACAGACAGCGCTTCCGCGAACCCCACGGAATCCACTATGTTCGACCAGAACGGTCGTACTCTGGAAGAATTTGCTGAAGTTTTCCTTCACCTTTATCAGGATGGGAGATGGGATGAGGACTTCCTGCAACAGCAGTTCTGAAGCGGGTTAGACGATCCACTCGCCCAGATACTGCTGTTAGATGATCTCAATCTACCTCTCATCAAATTCATTGACCGCACGCTGTGGGTATGCAGTTTTTCACTCACCGTGGGAGACATCCAGTCCGATCTCCATGTCCAGCCCGATCTTCGCTTACAGCCAGATCTTCATTTTCAGCCCGATCCTCACCTCGTCAGCCCAGGCAAACCCACAGTACCACTCCCCGCTGAGCACCGTATCCGTTCTGGATCAGTGACTGAGATCACATGGCCCAGAACACGAAAACTAGTTTCTAACAGTGCCGACTTGACGTCCAAGTTATTTGACCCCGCTTTAATGTCCATCCGGGGAGCTCGCAGGTCTGCTCTACATTCCACCAAATCCACCAAACCAGTCATCTGCCCAGTCGAACCAATCATCTGCCCAGCCGAACCTGCTCGTCACGACTGCCCAGCCGAGCCACCACTTCCTATATCGCCACTTCGCCGACGTAAGAGGAAGAGGACCTGTCAGGCTCGCCAGACTCTGGAGGACGTACCTGGAGTCCTCGCCCTGTCAACCCCGCCTCGGTGCCACGCCATGTCCGAGTCACACCACGCCAAACCTGAGACCCCTCAAGCCGAGCCCGCACTTCTCGCCAGTCCAGTCAAACCTGCACTTCACGCCATGCTGAGAGCGTCATGCCCACCAGATTTTTTCTAGATACTGCAGTAGATTTATTATTTGATCTCACTAAACGAGGAATAGACACAGTTTCTATGCAATGTTCTACACTAATTAAGTAATAATAACAACAACAAAAATACAGATAACTTAAAGTTAAATTAAATTAAAGTTCATTGAAAGTATTTTATATATATAATACTTTCAATGAACTTTAATTACTTTAATTACTAATGTTAGAGGGGCAGTGGAACATAAGTGGAAGCTCCTCTCTCTTGTAGATGGGTTCAACAAAATAATGCAGGCATGGGACTTTACTGACTTATTTTATTATCCGAGCTCATCCCGTGCTCACCCCTCACACACTTTTCTGTGCATGTCCCTTTCCTTTTTACACAACAATAACTGCGCATGTCAGCGCGCCAATTCCCCATACGTAATCATAACGTAACCATTGCATCACACATGAACACCAAATCAAATTACCCAAATTACATACAAAATAAATCATAAAATAAAATCTCACATATTTCACCCCTAGTCAGCCATCTGCCCTACTCACCACTGACACTGGGAGGTTATGGAGATTCCCATGTCTTCCGGCGGTGGTCCGGGAGGTACTGCGTAGAGCTAGGACACCGTCATGAGGGCAAACTTCTGTAGGAGTCACTGAAACCAGGGCAGGCTGTTCAACTTGCACCAAGGGGCTGGCTGGACCAGACAATTCAGGAGGGGAAGCAACTAGGTCGAGATGAACAGGCTGTGTCTGATTCCCGGGGGCCCTCACCATGATCCACTGACCAACGTGATCATCTTCAATCTCATGATCAGCTGATATCGGAGGCTCCAAGGGTACATCAGGAGGCTCTGGGCAGTGATTTTGACGGGCAAGCTTCAGCATCACCCGATGTATTTGTCGGCTCACATTAAGGTTGTGTACGGGGGCTACGGAATATACCACACCTCCAGGGGATGGAGCTCGGACCACTTGGTGTAGGATTGGGCTCCAGGCATCCTGGATCTTGTTGCGCCCTCTCACTCCATGGTCTCTAAGATAAACGAACTGTCCTACTTCCAATGGCACATTCTGGCCTCCTTGGTCGTGCCTTTCCTTCCTCCGTGCGGCAGCCACCTGCAACCGTTCTCTAGTGCCATGGAAGGCCACAGTTAGACGTCTCTGATGTTCCTGCACCCACTCACTCACTCTCCCACCTTCCGGTTCTGGTACTCCGACCAAAAGGAAATCAACAGGTAGTTGAGGCTCCTGACCAAACATTATAAAATGTGGGGACTCACCCGTTGACTGATGGATGGTGGTGTTGTAGCTGAACACCGCTCGCACGGGCCATTTCCCTGCGGATGGTAGGGTGTTGTCCGGGTCTTTTGGACCCCATATAGGCTGCACAGCTGATAAATAACAGCATTCTCAAAACTGCGGCCTTGGTCGGAATGGAGACGCGCAGGGACCCCGTACCGGAAGAACCACTCCCGGACCAGCACGTTAGCCATTGTTGTCGCCTTCTGGTCCCGGGTAGGCACTGCCTGTGTGAATTTAGAAAACACATCAGTTATAATTAAAACTTGTTCCTTACTATCTCTGGAAGGTTCCAGGAATGTGAAGTCCACTGCTAGGATCTGGTTGGGACGAGACGCTAGCAGGTGTCCCATAGGCGCACAGGGCTTGGGGTGAGTGGACTTGGCGAGGGTACATCTCACACAGTCTAGGCACCACTGTTTAATGTCATCCTTCATCCCTGGCCAATAGCACCTCTGGCGAACCAACTCGGAGGTGCGCTCTATGCCCTGATGACCATGCTCATCGTGGAGCTGCTTCAGTACTTCACCCTTTAGGCATTCTGGCAGCAGGAGTTGATCAATTTCCTCACCCCCGTCAGGCCGGTGAATCCGGCGGTACAGCAATTCAGCGGTTTCCACCAGGCGATCCCAGTGGCGAAATAGTACCTTGGTTGGCCCAGGCAGGCATTCCCGGGCTGTAGAGTTAGGTAGTTGCTGCATCCGCCAGAATGGGAGGAAAGCACTGATAGTAGGGTCCACCTCTTGCAGAGCCTTTAGGTCCTTAGCAGTATGAAAAGGAAAAACAGACATGGTCTCTTGGGTCACCTGAAGACACCCCTCTCGTCGGGCAGCTTGTTGCACGGGCACAGGTAGAGCAGTTCCTGCAGCTGATGGCCCCGGAACAGAGTTGGAGCATTCTACAGGAGGCTGTCTGGACAGAGAGTCTGCGTTCTTATTTGAGCGACCAGAGCGGTAGCGAATGGTGTAATTATAAACAGATAGCTCCGCTACCCATCGCTGCTCAGTCGCGCCCAACTTAGCTGTATCCAGATAGCTCAAAGGGTTGTTATCAGTCCAGACTGTACATTGTTGGCCCCACAAGTATTCCCGGAACTTCTCTGTCATTGCCCATTTCATACCCAGAAATTCCAACTTCATGGAACTATAGTTCTTCTCGGCAGGGCTAAGACTCCGGCTGGCATAGGCAATTGGGCGAATTTTACCGTCCTGTTCTTGCGAGAGCACTGCTCCAAGACCAGTATGGCTAGCGTCCACCTCAAGGATGAAGGGGAGAGTGAAATTAGCAAACGCCAAGGTAGGTGAATTCACTAGCCTCCTCTTTAACTCCTGGAAACTCTGCTCGGAAGAATCTGTCCAGGCTCCATCCAGCCGTGGTCCATGGCCCTTCCTCATCTTAGCCCCTGCTAAATCAGCTACCAGGCGATGTAGTGGAGCAGCTAGTTTTGAAAATCCCTCCACAAACCGCCTATAGTAACTTGCAAATCCAAGGAAAGACCTCAACTCTGAAACATTGGTAGGGTGAGGCCAGTTGGCAACGGCAGACACCTTGGCTGGATCTGTAGACACACCTTCACGAGAGATTAAATGGCCTAAATACTGGACCTCCTTCCTAAAGAAACAACACTTCTCCAGTTTTGCCTTCAATCCTTCTTTCTGGAGTCGGCTCAACACTAGAGAGGTTCCGATACCATTTTTTCCCTCCCGATACCGATTCCGATACTCGTGCTAAGGGTATCGGCCGATACCGAGTACCGATACCAGTGTGTAAAAAAAAAAGAGAAAGATCATACTACCTGCATGACTTTGATATGATTATCATTCTGGTAAGGCCTGGCTCAGGTTAAACCCTTTGCAAAACATGAATGAATACTGCAAATGGAAGCCATTTATTTTTAAATTTATTTTTAAATAGAACAGTATAAAACAGTAGTGCAACAGCAACTTAAATAAATATAGGAATAATTATAAAAAAATTTTTTAAAGTGCAGCCACAATATTTTAAAATAAAAGGCATTTAAATTTTTAAATAGAACAGTATAAAACAGTAGTGCAACAGTAACTTTAAAGATTCCTTTAAAAAAAAAACAAAGTGCAGCCATTATGCACTAAAATAAAAAGGCATTTAAATCTTTAAATAGTGCAGTATTTAACAATAGTGCAAAACCAACCTATAAAGTAAACAAAAAAAAAAATACAAATCAAAAGAGCAGCAGCTGCACAGTAAACAAAAAAATACTTTAAAACAATTAGGCTACACATTGCAGTAGCATTTTAGCAATTTAGCATTGCTCATAATTTCAAGAGCAAAGGCAGATTCTTCTTCAAGAAGATGAGCATTTCTGCCCTCTCTCCTCCTAGCCTGTTCCTTCTTGCATCAACAATGTTGGACGCTGCACTGAACAGTCTCTCACTGTCAACACTGGTACAAGGAGCACAGAGAAACTTTGCAGCAGGGTGGGAAACCGAATTTGGTTGACTCCCCAGTACTGGAATGGGCTGTCTGAGCGTGGTAGTGTTTGCTCTGTCAGATATGTCTGTATTTGATTTTGAACTTGTGTGCTTGTGCTACTTGCCCCACGTTCCTCATCATGCTCCTGCAGGATTTCCTCAAACAGGCCTTTCAAGCTGCTCTTTCTGCTGCTGCTGCTTTCTGCTGCTGCTGCGGCTGTGCTTCCATACGTGGGGCTTTATGGGGGTTTTCTGGCACTGTCTCTGCTCCCTCAGGTGTGGTCCTGCTCAGTAACGCCTCCATCTTGTCCACCTCTTGGGTCAGAGCATCCTTGGCCTGCTTGATGCTGTCTGCTTCTGTGAAGTATCTAAAAAAATGAAAAATAATAAATAAATGTCTTTATGTGTAAAATAAACAAATAAACAACCTCCTCCATAGTAACTTTTAGTGGTAACATTATTAATGCAATAGTAATCAATAATAATGCAATATCTAGTTATCCAAAACACCATTTAAAAATTTTGTTTATAATATAGATACTTAATAAAGATATTAGACATACCTGTCTTTGAATCGTGGGTCTAAAAGAGTGGCAACTGCATACAAGGGCTCATTCTCGATGGTCTTGAATCTTTTCTGGACAGCCTCAAGAAGGGTTGTTTTCATGGTTTTTATACCCGTGTCCCCCTCGTTCTCCCGAGCAAGCAGGCGTTTCAGCACTGTGACTGAGGGGATGACTTCAGCTGCAGAAGAGGTGGAGGAGCTAATCTGTCTGGTCAGTTCTTCAAATGGTGCCAGAACAATGATTATTTTCTCCAGTAAAGCCCACTGGTTAGCCGTAAGGGTCACTGGCAGGTCGTGGTCAGCTCCATATGCTGAAATTGACCGCTTCTGCTCCAGTAAACTCTCAACCATATAGTAGGTACTGTTCCACCTCGTTGCTATGTCTTGGTGCAGACGTTTGGTGGGCATTTGGAGATCTTTTTGAATATCTTCCAGGCGTGTAGTAGCCAGTGGTGAGTGTTTGAAATGCCCTACTAACTTCCTACCATTCGCCAGTGCATCACTCACACTTCTCTGTGACAGTAGCCCTTCATGCACCACTAGCTGGAGAGTGTGGGCGAAGCATCCCAAACTTGGTACATCCATCTCGTCCATGGCTTTCTTCATGTTGCTAGCGTTGTCTCGCAAAACAACATGAACGTTGGACTTGGGGATTTTCCACTTTACCAGCATCCCCTCAATTGCTTCGGCAATTAATGTGCCAGTGTGTGACCCTCGGAACTCGTTGGCGTGCAGCACCGCACTTCGAGGGGTAAATGTTGACTCTCTGTCCACCCAGTGTGATGTTAAACTTAGCAAAAACATGGGGCACACATCGGAGCTCCAAATGTCCGTGGTAAAGCTGATTGCATGCACGTCTTTCAGCATACACGAAATGTGTTCCCTAACTGTCTCGTATAATTTGGGTAGCGCAGTTTCTGAGATATATTTACGACCTGGCAAACAGTACCTTGGCTCCAAATGCTCCATTAAGCGGCGAAATCCCACATTTTCGACGACAGACAGGGGTTGGTCATCCAGGACAATAAACTCCAAAATTTTGTCTGTTATCTTTGTTGCTTTTTGGCTGTCTTTGGGGAATTTATCTCGTCGCTGGAAGGCAGCTTCCAGAGTTTGCTGCTGCAGTTCGTCCTTCCTTTTCCCCTTAGCTTTAAACTCGTCGTGCTCTTTAGCGTGACGCGTCTTCAAATGTTTAATTAAGCTGCTGGTGTTGAAATTTGCAACATTTGTGCCACCCCTCGAAATTGATTCCTTGCATATGTTGCATGTCGCCGTCTTACTGTTGGGAACATCCACTGTAAAATACTGCCAAACCGCTGACATAATGCGCTAACGTTAGTTTCTTTTAAGGAGGCGTCACGTGATCAATTCTTCTTCGCCCCTCTAAAACAGCAGCTGCCGATGGCAGCACAGCGCAACTGTTCTTGATTGAAGAGCGGCGAAGAAGAACCGTGTTAGAGCTAACGGAGCTAACCAGTAAATAGATTCCTATTTCTAATAAATTGCGTGGTATCGGATCGGTGCCTGGACTCCAGTACTCGCCGATACCGATGCCAGCATTTTCGGCAGTATCGGACGCATTTCCGATACTGGTATCGGAATCGGAACAACTCTACTCAACACCAGGTCTAAACGGGCCATGTGGTCATTCACACTCGACGAAAACACAATGATGTCGTCCAGGTACAACAAGAGGGACTGACAGTTTTGGGCTCCAAACATCCTTTCCATTAACTGCTGGAAGGTGCCTGGAGCATTGCACAGCCCAAAAGGCATTCTATTGAACTCAAATAGTCCAAAGAGCGTGCAGAAGGCAGTCTTTGGGCGGTCTCTCTCAGTCACTGGTACCTGGTTATAGCCACTAGCTAAATCCAACGTGGAAAACCACTGTGCCCCAGACAATGCGTCTAAGGACTCCTCTATGCGGGGAAGTGGAAAGGCATCCCTCCGTGTCTTTCGATTGAGTTGTCGGTAATCCACACACATACGAAGGCTGCCATCCTTCTTCCTCACCAGAACAATGGGAGAGGCATAGGGGCTACTACTTTCCCGGATGACCTGGCTGTCCAAAAGCTGCTGTAGATGGGCCTTCACAGCCTCATAGTCAGAAGGGGGGAGACGCCTATACCAGGGTTTCCGTTGTCCGGTAATTACCGGACATTGACCGGAAAAAAAATGAAATGTCCGACAAAAATAAATCTCTCCGGTCAAATTGTCCGATTAAAATTGCCTAATAATCCCGCCCCCCTAACACAATCTGAATTTGAGAATAAGCCTAAAATGTATAAAGCAAAAATACACCGACATTTGGCTATGTTATAAAGGAACAGGCTCTACCGTTCTACCGTAAAGTTATTAAACATTATTACATGGCTTGGTTGAATTCCAATGTGGAATGCGGTCTGTTATTTCTTGATATCAGACGATGTGAAGCACTAGCGGCGCCAGGATTTTGAGGTGCACCTCCAGAAAACTGGATGGGCCAGTTAAAATAAGCCAAAAAATAAATAAAAACGGGTTGCCCTTCATCTCCGTTTCAGCGCTTTTCTGGGCACTGAGGACAGCGACTCAGTAGCCTACCTGAATTTAATGCGAAAAAAAAACTTGAACAGGATTTTTTTTTTTTTTTAATACAATTACAATTTCATTGAATATATTTGTAATAAAATTATAGGCCTATTATTTTTAGTTTATTAACAGCAACAACAGCTGTAAAGATGAAGTTGACGATCGCCATCTCCATGAACGCGCCTATAGAGAGAAATTCACATCATTGATTACATAATCAGAGAGTAGCCTATTTCTTTTCGTTTTAAATTGTTTAAAAGACGTTTCAAGCTTTCTTAAGATATATTTCATGTCTGTGAGGCCTACGCTGAGTTTCGTTTAATTACGATGAGATGCGCTCCAGTTCACGAGCAATGCAAGTGACCGCGCGGGCGCCTCCATGATTAGGCCAATCGTCTGCTATATTTGCTGCTTAGCTATATATTAAATACAGGCAATTGGTTGATAAAACAATTTATTAAAATTAAGATACAATTTATACAAAACGAAATTCACTTCAAAAAAGTCTTTCTACAAAACCAAACTTAATTAAGTGGTCAAAATCATGTCTGACCCGCATGTCTCTCGATATTGCGCATTCTTACTCGTGCTGTTCACTTTTCATAATCAACATAAATTAAAAAATAACATTATAATATTTTAACAAATATTAAACTAAATGAGCTTATTTAATGGCTACAACACGTATAGTAGACAGACTCTCTATTTGTACAAATTGCTGCACATTCATTTTATTCTGAACTTTGCACACATAAGTTGAAAGGCATTTGTTTGTGCATGGATAGAAAAACATATCTGCAACATTTATCAAGTTCACTGATAATTATGCGCGCATTTATTAGGCTAATTATTATCTTAATGAATAATGAAACAAGGACGAAGCATATAAACTGCGTTGTTTGTTTAGAATGGAATGGATCGCAAATAGATCCGAATGAAGAAACGTATAAAATGGGTCTCGAGTGTTCCTGCAGAGAGGGGGTTCTCGCTGCAGAATCGGATCAAGACGAAGCAGTAAAGTCGCCTTGCGGAGAACAAGGTTACGCGGCTTATGCGCACTGCAAGTTGTAGAGAGACACTGGGAAGTTCGCTTGAGTAAAAACAATAGGCTTCAGATATTTTATTTGGAGAAGGGGCATTGGTTTGTTAAACTATGAATTTGAAACCCTAACAATTGGCGTTGATTGACGCCAAACGGACGTTCATGTTTTTTTTCTTCCGTTTTTTTTATTTTTTTATTTTAAAGTTAGGCTTATAAACATGTTGCATTCGGCCTGATTATGTCATTTTTTAAGTTACATAGCCTGCCTCCAGTTTTCCTCAACTTGACTAATTAAGAGGCGATATTTCACCGGCATATTATTGAAATGTCCGGAAAACGAAACCTCTGCTGGTCACTTTGACCGGCACCATTTTTTTCTAGCGGAAACTCTGGCCTATACCTCTGCCTAACAGGCTGATCTTCTAATAAGGGAATGTCATGTGACAGCAGATTGGTACAGCCAAGATCACCCTCAAAAGCTGAAAAGACGGACACATGCTTTAACAAAAAGGCCCTCACATGTTCTTGTTAAGGCTCTGAGAGCACAGATAAGTCAATAGCCCGGATCTGCTCCTTCACGCTATCAACCTGCCCAGTGTGAGAGTTAAGAGTGGCCGTAACAGTATCAATTCCCTGAACAACCTCAATGCCGGTAGGGAGGCTTTCGACTGTGACATGAGCCACCACACCTATTAAACTACGGGGGTAAAGTGTAGCACGGGTAAGTCCAACATTAACAACAGGAATAAAAGCTGTACCTCGCTCTACATGAACTAGGGAAGGTGAGACAAGAAGACCCTCAGGTAACGAATTGGTATCTGGTTCGAGAAGAACAGCAGGAGCAGTACAAAACTGAGGAGAGCAGGTGGCAGGCACCAATTTGACAGTACCCCCAGGTATATGGATGGGCCTCCTACCCCGAACTTTAACAACCCCTATCTTAGTCCCAGGGAAATTGAACTGGGCTAGGTGGCAATGCTGCAGGGCTCTCTGCCATGGAGGTGAAGCGTAAACCACTGGTGGGAGATCGAACAGAGCGGGGCCATGCTGGCCAAATAGTTCGTCATAACATTCTCGGATTATATTCATTCCCAATACACCGGGCACTGCAGATGGAAGGGGCTGACCTGGGGGATCCTTAACTACTAACCAGCCACGATCAGGAATTACCCTTCCCAGCAACTCAACGGTTAATTCTGCATAGCCTGTGTAGGGTATTTCTAAACCATTTGCAGCACGAAGCTGCAACCAATGACAATGCTGAAGCTGGTCTTGAAAATTATCTAAAAAGAAACTTTCCACCATAGTGGACACCATGGACCCTGTATCCAATAAACAGTTAACAATTACTCCCCCTACTCTGACAGCTACCTTGGGACACTGTCCCACAAGAGATGACATAGTATGGCATGCCGGAGTTTGACCCTGAGAGCCCATACTACCCCCACCCAACGTGTGGCTCTGCACATTGGAGGGTGCTAGTTTTCCGACATCTGAGAAGAGGGAATGGAGTCAGCCTGACGATGAGATTGAAAAGCTAAGGGCTGTGCAAGAACCACTCGCTCATTGTCACACTCTCTTGCATAGTGACCAGATTTTTGACATCGCCTACAAATGACAGGGGTTGGGCGGCTAGACCTAACCTGGCGTACAGGCCCTTGCAAAGTAGACAAACTTCTAGTTAACAGATTAATCTGTTCCTGCTGTTTCAACAACATCGCTCTCAATTCTGCCATTTCTGAACTAGCCGGGTTCACAGTGGGGGAGGGAATATACTGGCCTTTAGAGGTCTGCATAGCACAAAGAGAAGGGACTGAACAACTTCTACCTCTAGTGACGTCACTAGGCCCACCCTCCCGCTCCCACTGAATGGCTGCAGTTCGCACCTCCAACATAGACAGCCCTGGACTCTGACGTGCCAAACGCTTTAATTCTCTACGGAGATCAGAGTTAATTACATGCTCTACAAACTGATCACGCAGCAGCAAGTCAGATTGGGGCACTGATTCAGGGGAAATTTGTTTAACCCTATCCATTAAAGAGATGAGAATACTCCTGTAGGGACTCCCCATCAAGTTGTTTCCGGGAAAAAAACTGCATCCATAAAGGTCTCTAAGGATAGATACAATTTGCTCTGGGTCTTCCTTCTCTTCCCTAAGCCTGTAACGTATCTCATCCTTTGCTTCACCATCCAAATGATCAAACATAAAATAGGCCTTGTCACGTGAACTCAAACGTCTTGCACGCACACAAGCATTCACTTCTTCTACCCATTCATCAATACCAACACCTGATCTGCCCCTGAACACAGGACATTTTCTTTCCCTAGGGAGGTACAGTAATCGCTCCTTGTCTACTTGAAGCTGCCGCACTTGCTCCCTCAGTTCCTGTAACTCTTCAGCCATAACTGAAACGGAGTGCTAGGTTACTTTCTGGGGGTGGCCACAAGAGGGTGTGGTGATGCGGTGCCTCCAGGTAGAATTCTCAGGTCCCCCGATGTGCCAGCTGCTGCTTTGCCTCTATTATAAATCACATAAACATATGGGGGACGGGGGAGGAAGAGAAAAAAAAAGAAAAAAAAGAAAAAAAAAGAAGAAATACACGTCTCTGTATACTTAATCCCGCCGACTACGCCAGATTGTGACCAGCGAGAGTCATATGATATAGGTATTGACTCTAGGCTGCTCAACTACGCCACCTGGGGCCTTTCACACCAAGATGTAGGCTACCTAGACCTCCAACACCTTAATTGAGACAAGAGAGTAATGACAGAGACGTGGTATTTCAATATAAAAGTACAAACATGTTTATTAACAAATAATTCAATAAAACAGTCTGGGGTTTGTTTCTCCAAATAGTATGGGACGATACAAATTAAGCCCCTTAGACCAGCCAAAGGGAGGTAGTGGCTGCCACCAGGAATATAAAAGAAAACAAATAATAATTAAATGGAGCAGCTGTTGAGGAGAGGTTACCTGTCCTGAAAAGGGAGTGAGGTCGACACCACCCGTGCTGCTGAATCTGCGGCCTATTCACACACGCACACACACGCACACACACACACACACACTCATAGGCACAAATACTACAAAGAGTGATCACTGCAAATAGTGAAGTGCAAGTTACCACTACAAATACGGTGTGCAATGTGTGAAGAGGAGGGCTCAATCCGGCAACCTATCCCATGAAACAGCTTCAACACTGGTTCTCCGGAACAGAGAAGAAAAGATTGATGTTAATATTAAACCTAATAAACCAGATAAAAAAAAAAAACTTAAATAACTGATGTTAGCGTTACCACAGCAAACTACTGGGGCAGCCAATACCACACCTATTACTGAAACAAAATAACAAAAAGAGCAAAAAGAAAAACAAAATGAGGCAAAAGGTACAATTACATTAAATTCACAGGAGGCAAAGCAGCAGTGACAATCTTTATGAATGGAGAAACAAATCCATTAAATACAAAATTAAAAAAAATCCATCATATACACAGTAAATATCCTAAACTGGTATCAATCAATAATAAGCAATACTGGTACAATAACCAAGATCTCCTTTTACCTCTAGGAATATCACACTCCACATACACGGACATCGGACTCCCAGGTTACCTTCCCCGTATGCAAACCTACATGAAATGATCACACACTGCATAGTTCACATCCAAAATAGCTCATATGTATTAAGGTTATTGGTTAGTCACATCCCCAGGATTTACAGTAAAACTTTAGTAGATCAACTATAAACATACATATACAAAACATACATATACAATGAATAATAAGTGATACAGGTAGAATAACTACGATTTCCTTTTACCTCTTGGAATGTCACACTCAACATACATGGAAATGGGACACCCTGGTTACCTTCCCCGTATGAAAACCTATATGAAATGATCATACACACAAGCATAGTTCACATCCAAAATAGCTCATAGGCATTAAGGTTATTGGTTAGTCACATCTCCAGGATTTACAGTAACTGTGGGTCATATTATAGCTGATCAACTTACTATAAACATCCATACACAAACACGTTACATGGCAAACATTACTATACTGCTGTGAGCCATACAGCCACTGTTACCTCAACTCGTATCCCCAAAGACAATAACAGACTGCGCGCACAGTGTCTTCGGCCGAGACCTTCGGTAGATCAACCATATGCTACCCGGAAGCGTCTGGTACACAGTCAGACATCTGTTGTCAAACAGTTACACTTTACACACAGTAGCTACAATAACATGTTTGCGATTAAAGTATTTGTATTGACACATACCTTTCATATGCAACAACACAGCGTACCCAGTGTAAAGAGGATGTACGAGCTGAGAAATTACTTTGTTTGCCACCCGATATGCCGGTTTTATACAACATGCCACTGCCGCTAATGAATGACTAGCCACTTACAAGCTAACTAGAGGGCGTGGCTGAAAGGAAGAGGAATAAGGTAAGAACAGAAGGACAAACATGCTGTGGCAATTCTTCTGCCGGTTACATATATAGTGAAAATAAAATGGGAGCCAGAATAGACCCTTGAGGAACACCACAGGCAACTTGTGCTACAGATGATACAGCGCGACCAATACCCACTGAAAAGGTTCTATTACTAAGATAAGATCTGAACCAGCTAAGGGCAGTTCCTTGAATGCCCACACACTTTTCAAGACGCGTTAAAAGAATTTCATGATCAACTGTATCAAATGCTGCGCTCAAATCTAATAGCACCAAGATTGCTGATTTCCCGGAATCAACAAATAATAAAATGTCGTTTAAAACTCTTAGAAGTGCTGACTCAGTACTATGTTTTTTCCTAAATCCAGATTGGAATTTTTCTGCAATATTGTTTGTTTCTAGAAAGCTCTGCAATTGCACAGATACAGCATTCTCTGAGGTTGGTCAGTTCATCATCACCATGATGGGTTTTGCTGAGGACTTTCTGGATCACCGCAGAGGACTCTCACTGGAGTTTGTCTGTATGAGTTAGTGTTGTATATCTCGATACCCTCTGGTCTTGGTAGTGTCTTGGTCTCGATTTAGTCGGTCTTAACTACAAGTCTGTATGAGTCCTTGTCAGCTACATCCTAACGAGGAAGAAAAAGATTGAAGATAAAGATAGACAAATATATTATCATGTCAGATGATTCTGTTGTTAAATACTCAAAGTCATATGCTGCATTTACACCATGTCATACTTACTGTAATTCCGAGATGACAAAACACGACGTTCTACTCGGAGCCTTTCATGTTCTTTGACTGGGAATTATGCATTTTTAAGGCAACACTATCCACGGCTAAATGAATCAGCAGCAGAAGGGTGGTACACCGGTCACATGGTAAAAGTAGGAGCTCTCAGAAAATTCCCAGTTTACAGGTTGCAATTACGAGTTCTGCGAGAACGGGAGTGCTTTTTTACAAGCTGGAATCTCATAATTATGGTAGTTACAACATGGCGTGAATGCACCTATACCTGGTTTACTGTAGAAAGAGCTGGCCACTGAAGTACCATCAGGCTGATGGCAAAGCTTTTCTGTGAGGGGCAAACATTAAAGTTATAGTCTTCATAATGGCACCTGACTTTCTGGTTACGCGTAATTGTGCAGATGAATACACCAATCAGCCTCAATGTACCATTTGTATATGTCACCGGGTTGTAATAATATCACGTCGTTGTCTGGCCTCTTGGTGTACTTTGGTGTAGCTCCTCCGGAGTGGTGGGTGTTCTCGGCCCTAGAGTGGTGACATTTACCAATACTGTATTAATGTATACACAGAGTGATCGTGGATTGCACCATGTGTAAGAATTAGGTATACATTCCATTTTTAAACATAAGTATATGTTTTTGTTACCTTAAAAGGAAGACAAAAGTCGCTCAGTTGTGTATTTAAGTTCAATCTTACTGTACTACAGCAGAGAAACATGGAAACGCATAGACCTGGCATGAGTATAACATCTTCTCAGAGTTTCTCTCCTGACATATAAGAATAAAGCTTTTTCTTGGCAAGATAACTGGTGTCCGGTCCTGTGAATCAAATAATAACGGGGAAAAAGCTTAAATCCAAGTCTACACCCTCCTGCCCAAGAAAGGAGACCTTACGGATATAGGGCCCTATTTTAACGATCTGAAACGCAAGTGTCAAAGCGCAAAGCGCAAGTAACTTTGTGGGCGGGTCTTGGCGCTGTTGCTATTTTCCCGGCGGGATAAATGACTCTTGAGCCAGGCGCAAATCTAAAATGGGTTGGTCTGAAGTAGCTTCATTATTTATAGGTGTGGTTTGGGCGTAACGTGAAATAAACCAATCAGAGCGTCATCTCACTTTCCCTTTAAGAGCAGGAGCGCTTGTTCTAAAGTGGATTCCTATTATACCGGCGGATTTGCCAGGCGCGCGCCAGGAGCGGTTCACAGCCAAGGAGAGCAACGCTCTCGTCAGGGACGTTGGGGATGGAGAAACACACCCAAATTAACTTCGGTTAAAAAGGCGTATGATAATTTGGGTAAATGTGTAAGCTAGATGTATGCTTTTATAATAAATTCTATCTATCTATCTATCTATCTATCTATCTATCTATCTATCTATCTATCTATCGTAATAATGTATGATTTGCAAAAAACTGCTGCTTTGTGTAGATGAGAGAATCAAAGTGTATGCGCGTTGTGCACACGCTACATGGATTATGGCCAAGCCTGCGCCCTTAAAATAGCATATGAATAACATGCGCAACGCGCCACTGACTTTAAACTATTTTTTCCTGGTTAGTGGCGCAATTGTTTTCTAAACCTGCAAAATAGCATGAAGGAACGTTTGTGCCGGAACACGCCAACTTTTTTGCGCTGAACCGCCCAGGGAGCACAAGTTCATTTCCTACTTTAGCGACGTGCTTCTGTGGAGGGAAAAGCGCGCTTTGCGCGGGTGCAAAATAGGAATGATACATGCGTCGGTGTACAAAGTCAATTGCGCTGGGTGCAAGATAGGGCCCATAAAGTTCTGGCGGCCCGTATCACTACTCTGTATCGACTACAAACTGCTCTCGAAAACCCTGGCTAACAGGCTAGCAGGAGCGATGGATAGTGTCATCCATCCTGACCAGACCTACTGTGTTCCTGGTAGGTCAATATTTGATATATTATCAATCAGGGTTCCTGCAGGTTTCAGTTAGTCAAATTTAAGACCTTTTTAAGACATTTTAAGACCATAAAGATTGAAATTTAAGACCTACACGACGCATTGCCAAAAAATATTCAATCAAAGAATTCATTTTATTTCAATGAATTCAGTAACATTAACTTAATTTACAGATAAAGCAATCACATTAGTAACCTTCCAGACCCAACAATGCGTGTCAGAGAAAAGAACAGAATCAGATATAATTTTTCTTATAGAAAATTGTACTTTGCATATTATAGGCCTACTGTAAAAAACACATAATTAGTTGATTTTAGTTGATCATAGTTGATCATAACTAGAGATGAAATGGCATGAACATTTCATTTAATTATTATAGTGCCAAAAATTATCACTTATCACAGAATCCTGTTCAAAAAGTACTAATACTACACAATGAAATCAATTCACCAAGTTTTATGTCGAAAAACAGCAAATGACAAATAAAATTAGCATCAATACGCACTAACATAATCATTAAAATAATACGATTAAAAATAATAGCCAGATTTTAAAAGTGTCTTGCAACATGTTATATACTAACATGTACAAGTTCAAATAAAGTTGACAAAAAGGTTTTTATAAAAAGATAAACCTCACATATTTCAGACTTTAATTTATCTTTTTTGACTCATTCTTTTTATAAAAAATGATTTAGTGACATTTACAATACACTTTAGCTTATCTTTTATTATTAATAGTAAAATTCGATCCGATTTTCCCATGGCGTCTGTCGTTGCTATGCAACTCCACAATGACAAAAAAGTTTCAGTGGCTAATGGATTTCCATCGCCGAAAAACGCTTGCTGTAGCTCTGTTACAAGATTTATTTACGGAGAAGAGAAAAACACCCGTAGTGTTTGGGTGCACCCGCATCCTTCATGTCTTTTTTCATGTTGCTGCGCCACGCAACAGGGGGTAGTAGAGTCATAGTAGTAGCTCTGAACGCCCGTCTATTTCGCTTCAAACGCTTGCTTTCGCTTTGGACGCGCTAATGGATTCAAAATGTTCAAGCGTCGAACTGCGATAGACGCGAATTTGACGCTCTATTCGCGTTTGGTGTGAAGCTGTGAACACAGCATAATAACAGGCTGCAATGCTGGAAATGTGTGTGTGACGTGTCAGAGAGAGAGAGAGGCACGGGCGCGATCGAACAGTGGAAACATAAAAACATACTCCCTCGTTTTTTTTCATACAGGACATTATTGCAAAGTGTTTAGCCTACTTATATTTATGTAAAACACAACATTGTGTTTTTTTTTTTCAAACTGTAGCTAACCTACAACTGTCACCCAACCAAAATCACACACGCACACACTGTAGACGAGAAGCTCGCATAATGTTTCCTCATCCCCCGCCATTGTATTCAAACCTTCTTGTGCAATACTTACAATGTCGCCCCCGCCGACAACGCATAGTATTGCGTACATCAGCGCGTCGCTTATCAAAAACTAGGACGACACATTTGGCTACGCATCGACGCATAATGGCGGCCGAAGCGTAGCGATGCGTAGCATTGTGGACGCGTATGCGTACCGATGTGTTGACTATGTAAGAGCCCTAAGTGCGCTTACCGCGCGCCTACATTTGAATGAACTTGAGCGCGAAAAAGACGCAATATGTGAAGTGCCTCTTGGCGAGTGACTTCGATACTTTTTTGCTACTTTGTAATAACTTAATGCGGCCAGCGTTTCTGGAAATGAACGAGGGTAAAATATTTTTAAGACCTGACTAAATGAAATTTAAGACCGCGGATGAAAATCTGGCTGTTTTTAAGACGTTTTAAGGCCTTAAATTTAAAGTTCAGAATTTAAGACATTTTAAGACTTTTTAAGACCCCGCGGGAACCCTGTCAATATTTGACCACAGAAATGTTTCTGTAGTTTGTGATGTTGTAGAGGTCTCCAGCTCACTGGAGATGGTGAATCTAGATTGTGGGTTAATCTCATTGGATCAGGAGAAGGCATTTGACTTCGTGTTGAGCATCGCTATTTGTGGAGAGTTTTAGAGGCCTGATGTAGTAAATGGAATGCTATAGATAAGGTTGTCCAGTAGAGGGTGGCATGGGTTTGCATATGTTAGCTTTTCTCTTGATGCACTGGAGTAGAGAGTAGTGTTGTTCCGGTGTCAGTCTGTTCTCTGCTGAGGCGGTGTCGAGATGCGTTGTCCGCTCTGCACCTGTTAATAAAGATTCAAAGTAATTTATCTCCAAGTCTCCACATTTATGATGCACCAAAGGATATTACACTTTGGGTTTTGCCAAAATCGTATTAAAGTTCTTTACAGTGGCGTTGAGAGTATTCTGAAAGTGAACGGTGGTTCATGTGCTCCTGGTTTAGAGCTCATAGAGGTGTCAGGCAGGGGGGCTCATTGTCTGCTATGCTCTACTCTTTGGCAATAGAGCCACTTTTACAGCAAATATGGGTCAAACTTTATGGTTTATGTTTGCCAAACTGTGCAAAAAATCTTATATTGTCAGCTTATGCAGATGATGTCATAATTATGATTAGTAGGCAAAGTGACATACAGGTTTTGTCAGGATTACTTAAAACTTTTAAAGGGTTATCTTCTGCTAGTGTGAACTGGAGTAAAAGTGAAACTTTATTATTAGGTAAGTGGACAGGTGGGAAACCAGATCTCCCTAAAGGGTTATGTAGCCCCTATCCACCAACCATTTGCACTAGGCCAGAGTTTTTTGATAAGGACCTGAGTTCTTTTATTTCTAAATGATCTTTTAACCCTCGCTTCTAATATAAATTAACCTACAGGAAATCACTTTATGCAAACAGTCTGTTTACTTATAGTACATGAGTTGTTTATAAATCACTTTTAACCTGCAAAAATTTCTTCTGGGATAAACTGCATTGGGTCCCACAGAGTGTGTTATTCTTGCCTAAGGAGGAGGGTGGGCATGGCTTAATACATCTTCAAAGTAGAGTAGCAACTTTTCGGTTGCAATTCATTCAAAAACTTCTTTTTTTTCTGAATCTGGGACTAGACAAAACTCTTTTTTTACTCGACCCAACGAAATTGAACACTTCTGGACTACCAGTTTTTTATAGGAACGTCTTTAAGGTGTGGAGTCTTTTTGTTTTAAAAAAAAGCAGAGGATTCAGAGTCACTTCATTGGCTATTAGAAGAGCCTTTAGTCCGTGGAGCACGTCTGGATTTGTCTGCCAGTGGACTTTACCCAGAAAGAGCTTTGTTGACGGAATATTGTGATGGTCGCTGTAAACCAGATCCTGAAGAATCTTTTCCTTGTTTCTTTCAGTGAAACTAGAAGAGGTTTCTGGAGTATTTTTAAAAGCTGTTGAATCCCTGTGTGTAGATTTCTTTTCTTGTTCTGGGAACACTTTGTATAAGTATTGTGTTGTTATTTTTAACAAAAGAATGTTAAATAAGAAAACTGAGACTCCATGGTGTGATTGTTTTAAACTGAATGTGGATAGAAAACCTGAGTGGAGAGCACTTTATAAACCACTGTTGACGAAAAAGGTGATTGACAGTGGAGAATCCTCCATGCCGCTGTCGCCGTCAATGCTTTTATTTCAATTCTAAATGCTGAGATTGATGCTGTCGTGGAAATTTTAACATTAGAACAGGATGTACTGTACAAAACCAATGGAGAACTTGTTGCTTTGACTGTGTGCGTGTGTATGTATAAATAACAAGTTTGGAAATGAAACTAGACAGTCTGTCTAATCACAGTCTAATCACAAGAATCTTGTGATTAGCAAATGAAGTCATAATTAAAACAAAGTTTGCTTTACCTAGTAACAGAGGGGTTTGCATATGAAGAACCAATCAAATAGTGGGGAAATTATGTAATGAGATCCTCCGGCCTTGATTCTTCTTGGGAGAGTTTCTCTGTGAAGTTATCCTGGCCGTTATTAAAGCATTTGGACATTTGCTGATGTCTGTCTGTTATTTCTGCTGCGCAGCAGGTCAGTTTAGGGAAGCAAGTAAGTTAGAGTAAGAGACTCGGCCAGTTGTCGACGGAAGACGCAAAGAGCCTGAGTATAAAGGTTATTAAGTGTCGATTTGTAGACGCAACAGATTTATTTATTAAGTGTCGATTTGTAGACGCAACAGATTTATTTATTAAGTGTCGATTTGCAGGCGCTAGATAGTCGGGTTTAGGGAAAAAATCCACTTCAATGCTGAATGTCCTTTTTGCACTGAGAGAGAAACCATCTTTCATGCATTTGTAAAGTGTGCAAGATTAGAGCCTTTATTTCTGCTTTTAGGAAACATTTTTCAGAGGTGTAATGACACTTTTTCTATGGTGTTATTTTGGGTTTTAAATGTGTTGAAAAAAATATCTGTATGCCAGATGTTGAATTTCGTTTTAGGCCAAGCAAAATTGGCTATTTATATAAGTAGGAAAAAGAAAGTCGAACAAAATTTGGGACAGAATGTAGTTGCAATGTTTTCAAACATGGTGAAAGCAAGAACATTGATTGATTTGGCTTATTACAAGCATATGGACGACCTTATCACTTTTGAAGGTATTGGGTGTTGCAGTGAGGCTTTGTGCTCTGTGTCTGAAGGTGATTTGGCTTTTGCACATTTATTGTGAGTTTTATGTAATTTAAATGTACTGTGAAATGTATTTGTAATAAAAGTTTGTTACAATAAAACAAAAATAAAAAAAATCTCTCTCTCACACACACACACACACACACACACACACACACACACGTCTGTCTCTCTCTCTCTCTCTCACTCTCCCTCTCTCTCTCAAACACACACACACACACACACGTCTCTCTCTCTCTCTCTCTCTCTAACACACACACACATCTCTCCCTCTCTCTCACACACACACACACACACACACACACACACACACACACACACACACACACACACACACACACACCTCTCTCTCTCTCGCTCTCTCTCTCTCTCAAACACACACACACACGTCTCTCTCTCTCTCTCTCTCTCTCTCTCTCTCTCTCTAAACACACACACACACACACACACACACATACATCTCTCTCTCTCTCCCTCTCTCTCAAACACACACACACACACACACACACACACACACACACACACACACACACACACACACACACATCTCTCTCTCTCAATTTTCAGTTGAAAATTATAAAAGCGTTTTTTATTTATTGCACTTTAGTTTTGTTAATTGTTCATTTAAGTTGGCCTATTTATTATATATACAGTTATATATACAGTTTTATTCTGGTTTACTGTGTTCACAGAAGCACTGCGGGTGCTTGATGTGACGGTGTGTGAATCATCATGTTCTGTTGTTTATGCTGCTATTTGCACATGTAAATGTACATGTTGGAGGTATTTGAATCGTTTACAAACTATTATCTATTCTAATACCATTTAATTCTAATCTAACCTTCAAATCATGTCAGTTAACTGATGATGACTGGTTAACTATGGAATTAATTTTGTTCCAATAATAATAAACGTAACTTTTCAAGAAACTAATTAAAATATAAATTGAAACTGAATAAAATATCTTTGAAACTGAAAAAGAATAAATCGCAGGCAAATTTTTTGACTTCGTTTTTAATACACTGCATGTTTTACTAACTATTTCTCATATTGCGTCCGCTGATCTGAACTTACAAATGCGCTTCCAGAGTTTTCGCTTACGCTTCTGAAGTTTTCGTTTGCTGTTCTGACACACTACTCTCGTGGGGGCGGGGCTAGTAGCAGTGCGTTCTCATTGGCTACTGAGGTTTTTATTGACAGCTTCTTGACAAGGAAGTGAAGACGTCAGTGCTGTGTTTATGTGTGGATTTGAGCGTCTGTAATCGCAGCTTTCTATTTCATTTTAATGATATTAAGTTAGGTTTGTTTTTTAATTTTATCTGTATTTACCTGCTACTACTTTGTCGACAGAAGCTTTTAGGAGCACAAGAGATCTATTCAGTCTATTTATGTGTAATTGTACATTAAAGTACTGTATATAATACTTAAAATATTGTATAGTGTCCAATGTTTTCGGAGAATATTTGTTTATTCCTGATGATTCTTTTGCATGTTAGGCTCTGATTAGGTTCAGCTGTTACAATTTTGTGTGATATATTCAGCCGTCAAGAAAGTCAAACTTCAACCAGGTAATCAAGGTTGTCAACCATGGCCATCATCACACTACTCACTGTTAGCATGATATACATTTACACCATCAAAATTAATGATCACTTAAATAAGAGGAATTTAAACAATATGAAAATTACAATCGTGGCCTGCTGTCAGATGATACAAACCTCAAAGGACATTTCATTACATATGTCAGAGAAAGAATGTTCTTGTTGCCATTTTTTTTAATTGATAATTGTATTTAGTTATTTAATTTAATTAATACTATCTTCTAAGATTTAAAATTGTAAATATATTTTAACAATCATCAACCATTTCAATTGTGACTTATACAACCAGTTAAATTAATGTAATTGAAAATATGAATTCAATTAAACTTACATTCTTTATTGTCACTAAAGCATACACATCGAAGTGAAGGTCTTGGATGCAATTATGTTGTGACAGGAATTCACAAAACATTAACTGCATAATATACATGTAATGCACAGTATTCTCATGATACATTACTATACAAAATGAAAAATTACAAATACAGAATACATTTGAAAAATTCATATACATGATTTTAAATCATTTACTCTCCTTCATGCCATCCCAGATGTATATGACTTTCTTCTTCACATAAACATAGACAAAGATTTTAAAGGAAATAATCCATCTCTGTGAGTCCATAATACAAGTGGATTGTAACCCATGTACGTAAGACAATTGGTCGGAAGTGATTTTTCGCATAGATTACCATCACGCTCACTGTGTGTGGTTTTTAAAGCGTCTTTAGGACTCGCAGAGATGGATTACTTTCCTTACAATCTTGATTCGTGTTTATCCGTAGAAAGAAAGTAAAATGCATCTGGGACAGCATGAGGGTGAGTAAAATAAGAGAGAATTTTATTTTTGGGTGAACTATCCCCTTAACATTCATTTGCTGTTGGTATGCTAATCCAAGATCAGCATAGACTAATAAGAATAAAGTGCAACCTCTTGTGAACTGTGTTTGTTTTAATCTAGAGGAAATTAAAATATTTGCTAGTTTATATTAAAATAAATCAGGTGTCTGAAGATCAAGATCCCAGTCATTCAAAGGTGATGTGTCTGAACAAAGTAAGATTATTTTCTGACAGGGACAGTGGATCTCTGGTACTATCACTCCATCATCTGTGTCAGCATCAGAATTTAGTTTATGGAAAAGTTGCTCCACTCCTGGAAAATGAGAGGAAATGTATTATAATCTAACAATACAAACTACTTTGAACTTCCACATACAGTAACAAGTTGCAGATTTAAAATATTTTTTCCAAACAAATTATATAAATGTTTTAAGGGATTTTACAGTACTAACTTAAATATTTACCTCGGGAGTCATGAAGCATTTATCATCTGTAATACTGTTGTGTAACCAGTAGATGGCTGTATAGCCCTATATATAAACATATATCCATGGCTGTGTATTCCCCAGTTGCTGGATGTTTTCAGTCATAATTACTTGCATGTACAGTATTAAGGTTTTAATTTGGACATATATTTATTATTAAAGACTATTAAAGATTAAGCATTTTTCTCAGAAATGTTCATTTGAAGTGCAATTTTTGGCATTATTATTAGTCAAATATGGACACAGAAAAAGCATTTACTCATACTAGCTACATATAATAGCTTTATCTATCAGTCATCTTTATCAAACAAAAGTTTACATGTTATGAACAGAGACGTGTTCTGTGGTCAAGTCGTGTCTCTCCTCTTTCAAAAACTCTGCATCGCAAATTAATCAGCAATTGAGAAATTCAGGTTTAAATAGCTTTATTGGCATGGTAAAAAAAAGGCTTTACATTGCCAAAGTTGAATCAGGCAGTGATTGACAGCGCTCTGGTCCTATGGCATCGGTCATTGACTGATACAGTACTTTTTGTACTGTAGGCTACAGTACAGATACTGTACAGTACTCTAGCCCAATGTTGTTTGGGGTGGCTGGGGGAAAATATGATCTAATCGAAGACTGTAACCGAATGTAGATAAACAAGTCATGTAATGATTGGGCGTAACAGTTAAATCAAGACAACACAGCTCAGCTGTATAATGTTATGGGCTCTCACTGAGCTCTAAAATGCCTATCCACCTGAAAAAAGCCAGTACTGTATTATAAATAGTATTAGTATAGTATTGATTAAAAATAAATAAATCTGACTTACCACGAGTAGGCTATCCAGTATCCTGATAGCGACGATGGCTAATGATAATGATAATGATTCGTCTGTAGGCTACTATTCCTTCTATAAGAAATCATCTCAACAATATAGTGTAGCAGCAAAAAAAATACAGATATAAACTTAATATCATTAAAATGAAATAGAAAGCTGCGCTTACAGACGCTCACATCCACACATAAACACAGCACTTCACTTCCAGGTGAAGAAGCTGTCAATCAAAAACTCGGTAGCCAATAAGAGCACACTGCTACTAGCCCCGCCCCCACGAGAGAAATGTGTCAGAACAGCAAACGAAAACTCTTATGCTTCTGAAAACTTCAGAAGCGTAAGCGAAAACTCTGGAAGCGCATTTGTAAGTTCAGATCAGCGAATGCAATATAAGAAATAGTTAGCAAAACATGCAGTGTATTAAAAACGAAGTAAAAAAATTTGCCTGCGATTTATTCTTTTTCAGTTTCAAAGATGTTTTATTCAGTTTCAATTTATATTTTAATTAGTTTCTTGAAAAGTTACTTTCATTATTATTGGAACAAAATTAATTCCATAGTTAACAAGCATCAGCTTTCAGTCAGAAAACAAAATGTTAAATGAACATCCCTACTTCATATATTTCAACTGAACCAACTAAAAATGTTCAGTGCAGCAAGTCTACATAACATTTTGAGATTGATCTCCAAAATCTTTACAGTGTGTTTGTGATGGCAAGAAATGTACAAAGCAGCCAAACAAGTATCGTTCTATACCATCCAACTGGGGACGCGAAGTTCATTTTAAATTAATAAAATCATTATTCACTGTATAAAGTATGCTTTACACTATACTAAATATAGGTCACCTGAAATCGTTACCTTAAAGAGCTATTTCTGTTTGATTAATCCCATAAACCCTAAAGGGACTGCATAACCAAGCAGAAAGTATCTATGAAGAGAGAAAATAAGCGTTAAATAAAAAAAAAATTATATTATGAATGAAAAAAGGCATAATATATAATATACTATATAATATACACATATATATAGTTACATAATGAAGGCAGACATCACTGCCAGTTCACTTCACTGTTCACACACACACACAGCTCCATTGCAGAGTCCCCACTTGTATAGGTAGAGATCGTTCAGAAAGTCCCCACTTGTATAGGTAGAGATCGTTCAGAAAGTCCCCACTTGGCCAGTGTAAAGCGACATTGGTCTGTTAGTAATATAGACATGTATATGTGTAAACAACAATGGCAAGTAAATTGTTACGGACTGCATAACCAAGCATACAAAGTATCTATGAAGGCCTATATATATATACTTATAGTTACAAAATAAAGACAGACTTAACTGTTCACACGTCGCATGCGTCGCGTCTGAACACGTTGTTGTCTTTGGAGCTCTATCGATTTGATTTATAATTCTTGATTTTCTCTTTAAACTCACTTACAATGAACATTTTCCACTTTTCCTCAATGAGAAGCACTACTGCTCAAACCTCATAGTTACAACGCGGACTGTTGAGCAGACGCGTCTCAAGCCTATTAGTGATCCAACGCCGGATACTCTTATAGGTTACGTCCGTGGATCACGGCTGAACGCGTCTTCTCCACACTCACTTACAAACAAACATCGCCTATCGTGCGTCTACTCTACACCGTACCACTAAAAAGACGGATAATATCCAAGACTTTAGTCATAAATTAGTATTAATATTGATAGCATCACTGGTAGCGTCGTTGCTAACTTACTGTCCATCTGTTAAAATGGCAAATATATCAAATGCAAGTAGTCTACCTTTTGGTGCAGGTGAGGACACATTTGAGCTGCACGCGGTACAGTCTGAGCTGGAAGCTGTTGAGAAACAGATCCACGACCTTTTAGTGAGAAAAGCCGAGCTGAGAGACCGGCGTTTGGCTCTTGAAACATCACACGCCGATGCACACAAATCAGAGATTAATGTTACTAACCCGCTGATTCCGACCTCGTCTACTCCGTGCGTTACTCAGCATCGGTCCCGAGCAAGGTCGCGATCAGCCATGGTCTCGTTCACTCCGGCTCCAACACGCCACCACGCAGCCTGGATATTTCCGCAGCGGGAGACACGAGTCAGGTCTAGACCAAGACTCTCTCCGACCCTCCCGGTTTTCGAGTTATCCACACAAAACCGCTTCTCACCTCTTTGCGAAACAGAACGCGATGCTATGATCATTGGCGATTCCATCGTTCGACACGTACACGCCACGTTAGGTAAAAGTAAGGTGCACAGTCACTGCTTTCCTGGTGTTCGTGTTTCTGAAATCGCTGCTCGCGTTCCCGAGATTCTGAACGAGCGCGTCGGAACTTTGGTATTGCACGCGGGAGTGAACGACATCAGGCTGCGCCAGACGGAAGTTTTGAAGAAAGACTTCAGGAATCTGATCGATACGGTATGCAGCACATCGCCTGATATAACGATCATTGTGTCAGGACCGCTTCCCACGTACCGACTAGGACATGAAAAGTTTTGTAGACTATTCGCGCTAAATGAATGGTTAATGTCATGGTGCACTGAGCAGAAACTGCTCTTTGTAAATAATTGGAATCTGTTTGGGAGCGTCCTAGGCTTTTCCGTGCTGATGGCTTACACCCAAACAGATTCGGAGTGGATCTTCTGTCGGATAACATCTCCAAAATGTTAAATACCGTTGGATGACTAGTTACCAAAAGTTCAAATCATAGTCTCTGCTGCACCAATTTAACTGATATAAATAGTGTAGAACATTGCATAGAAACTGTGTCTATTCCTCGTTTAGTGAGATCAAATAATAAATCTACTGCAGGATCTAGGAAAAATCTAATTGTTATTAAACCAGAAAATGTTGCTATTAGTAATCAAAAACAATTTCTAAAGCTAGGTCTTCTAAACATTAGATCACTCACACCTAAGGCAGTTATTGTAAATGAAATAGTTACAGATAATAGCTTCGATGTACTTTGCCTTACTGAAACCTGGCTTAAACCAAATGATTATGTCGGTCTAAATGAATCTACTCATCAGTATCAGGATACTCCTATAAGCACGAGCCCCGTCTGATTGGTCGTGGCGGCGGTGTTGCAACAATCTATAAAGATATTCTTAATGTTACTCAGAAAACGGGTTATAAGTTTATTTCGTTTGAAGTACTTGTACTAAATGTCACTCTCTTAGATGATAGAAAAACATCCCTATTATCTTTAGCCTTGGCTACCGTATATAGACCACCAGGGCCTTACGCTGATTTTCTAAAAGAGATTGCAGATTTTCTCTCAGATCTATTGGTCAATGTCGATAAAGCATTAGTTGTTGGAGATTTTAACATACACGTAGATAATCCAAATGATGCGTTGGGGGTTGCGTTTACAGATATATTAAATTCCTTTGGGGTCAAACAAAACGTCACCGGACCAACTCATCGTCTTAATCATACACTCGATTTAATTATATCACATGGAACCGATCCAACCGATATAGATATCATTCCACAAAGTGATGATGTCACTGACCATTATATGGTAACTTGCATATTACGTACTGCTGTAATATATCATGCTGCGCCGCGTTATCGACCAACAATCCTGGTCGATAACGGGACTAGGGACCATATAACCAGATAACGGGACCATCCACCATAGATAATTTCTCAAATAGCTTATCTGATCTGTCTCAGCTGCTGCCTGAACCCAAACAAACAGATGAATTAGAAGAACTAACTAGCACTATGAGCAGCCTTCTCTCTGGAACACTGGATATTGTTGCACCCATTAGACTAAAAAAGGTCAGAGAGAAAAGTAAAGCACTATGGTACAACAATACTACGCGTGTTCTGAAGAGAGAAACCCGTAATTTAGAGCCTAAATGGAAACAAACTAATTTAGAGGTCTTTAGAATCGCGTGGAAAGACAGTATGTCACGCTATAATAAGGCCCTAAAAGCGGCCAGGGCTGAGCACCTCCGCAAACTAATAGAAAATAACCAAAACAATCCTAGGTTTTTATTTAACACCGTGGCTAGACTAACAAATAAACAGTTATCACCCGAACAAAATATCCCGTAACAGTTTAGTAGTAATGATTTCATGAACTTCTTCACTGAGAAAATAGAAAACATCAGATCCACAATTGTAAACGTTCAATCCTCAATCGCGCCTTATAATTCAGCCTCAATTATCACCCCGCAAGAACAATTACAGTGCTTTACAACTATAGAACAAAAAGAGTTAAATAAACTTATCACTTCATCTAAAACAACAACATGTTTATTAGATCATATACCAACTAAACTGTTGAAAGAAGTGTTACCTGTAGTGGAAGAGCCTCTCCTCAATATTATTAACTCGTCTTTATCTTTAGGTTATGTTCCAAGAACATTCAAACTGGCAGTTATAAAACCTCTCATTAAGAAACCACAATTAGATCATAATAACCTAGCAAATTATAGACCCATTTCAAATCTTCCATTTATGTCTAAAATATTAGAAAAAGTTGTGTCCGCTCAACTGGGCTCTTTCTTGCAAGAAAATGACACCTATGAAAAGTTTCAGTCAGGATTCAGGCCGCATCATAGCACTGAAACTGCGCTCGTTAAAATCACAAATGATTTACTCTTAGCTTCTGACCAAGGCTGTATCTCAATACTAGTTTTACTTGATCTTAGTGCTGCGTTCGATACTATAGATCACACAATACTCTTAGATCGACTACAAAACTATACCGGTGTTCAAGGACAAGCATTAAGCTGGTTTAGATCGTATTTATCTGACCGCTACCATTTTAGAAAAATCGATCATAACTCCAGTAAACTATGGAGTGCCGCAAGGATCTGTGTTAGGCCCTCTATTATTCTCAATATATATGCTGCCACTTGGAAATATTATAAGGAAACATGGAATTAGTTTCCATTGTTATGCTGATGACACTCAAATCTATATTTCATCACGGCCGGATGAAAACGCTAAATTATCCAAATTGACAGAGTGTGTTAAAGATATAAAAGATTGGATGACGCGTAATTTTCTTTTATTAAATCCAGACAAGACAGAGGTACTAATCATCGGTTTAAAAAACCACCCACAAAACCTCTCACAATACAACTTTAACATAGTAGGATGTCCTGTTACTTCATCCTCTACAGTAAAAGACCTGGGTGTTATACTAGACTGCAACCTGTCTTTTGAAAATCATATTTCATATGTTACAAGAACAGCCTTTTTCCACCTCAGAAACATTGCTAAGCTACGTAATATGCTATCTGTTTCTGATGCAGAAAAGTTAGTTCATGCGTTCATGACCTCGAGACTAGATTACTGTAATGCTTTATTAGCTGGTTGTCCTGCATCCTCAATAAACAAGCTACAGTTAGTCCAAAATGCCGCCGCTAGAGTTCTAACTAGATCAAGAAAATATGATCATATAACACCGATTTTATCATCACTGCATTGGTTACCTATAAAGTTCCGTATTAATTACAAGGTATTGCTACTGACTTATAAAGCCCTAAACGGCTTAGCTCCAGTCTATTTAACGGATCTTCTATCGCCCTATAATCCATCGCGCTCTTTAAGGTCACTAAATTCGAGGCTTCTGGTCATACCTAGGATATCCAGATCCACCAAAGGAGGGAGAGCATTTTCACATTTAGCTCCAAAACTCTGGAATAGTCTTCCGGATACTGTTCGTTGCTCAGACTCGCTCTCCCAGTTTAAAACTAGATTAAATTATAATATTTACTAGATTATAATATTTTTAATCTTACAGTTCAAACTACAATCCGGCCTCTAGTTCATAAATGCCAGAGGAGAACTGGCCCCCGACTGAGCCCGGGTTCTCCCAAGGTTTTTTTTTCTCCATTAGGTCACTTGATGGAGTTTTTCAGTTCCTTGCCACTGTTGCCTTTGGCTTGCTCAGTTGGGGATATTTTGGGGATATTTAATTTTATTTTATCAATCAATTAATTCCACTAGAAACAAACCTTGTTGTATTATTTTAATTTAATACTGTGAAGCTGCTTTGATACAATCTGTATTGTGAAAAGCGCTATACAAATCTACTTGACTTGACTTGACTTGACACACACACAGTTCCATTGCAGGCTATTGTGAGTCCTCTATTGTATAGGTAGAGATCGTTCAGAGTTGAGTTTTCATCTTGGCATGTTTAAGGTTTTTTTTTTTTTTTTTTTTTTTTTTTTTTTTGCATATTTGAAGTTATATTATGAAAAAAATTGTATTTCATTTTTGTTTCTTCAAAATGACCAGATGCAGCAAGTCAACTCAAAAGTTTTGAATTTGATCTTAAAGAAGGGTCCACTGTTGGATGGTAACGAGCGACACATGTTTGGTTGCATTTAAATTGAGCAATATTTCAAACACTGACTATCTCTGTACATCAACATCCTAGAAACAAAGGAAACAGAAAAAAATGACATCTATTGATTTTATTAGAGCAGAAATTATGTTTTATTTAATACGCCACACCAGAGAATGAATTTCTTAAAGCAATAACTTTGCTGTAATGTCCACATCATAAAGCTTCTGATGTTTTATAGTGCTTTTATTGAAAGTATTATGATATTCTGTATTATTTGTTGGTATGGAACTGCTACTGAGTTACAGAAGAAATTATTAAGAAAATTAGTAACAAGTAAATTGTTAGGGACTGCATAACCAAGCTTAGAAAGTATCTATGAAGAGAGAGCATTAAATAAGAAAAATAATATTATGAATGATAAGAGGATATTATCGCCTCTGCTTTTGAACTGTTGCCGCCGGGCCGTCTGTATTTTTTACCCCGTTGTAGATTTAAATGGTCTTTTTTTTTTTATAACTGATGGGTTATATATATATATATATATATATATATATATATATATATATATATATATATATATATATATATATATATATATATATATATATGTATATATATATATATATATATATATATATATATATATATATGAAGAGTTCAGATGCAAAAGCCTCCAAGTGCCATCTGAAATTTTCTTCTAGAATGATCATTTTTATAAAGTTTGTATATTTAAGTTAAGTAATTTCACTTTAATGACAATTAATAGGTAATTTTCATTGCCATTTAAGTGAAATTGTTGAACTTAAATATACGAGCTTGATAAAAATGATAATTTTAGAGGAAAATTTCAGATGGCACTTAGAGGCTTTTGCATCTGAACTCTTCACATATATATATATATATATATATATATATATATATATATATATATATATATATATATAGTTACATAATGAAGGCAGACTTCACTGCCAGTTCACTTCACTGTTCACACACACACACAGCTCCATTGCAGAGTCCCCACTTGTATAGGTAGAGATCGTTCAGAAAGTCCCCACTTGGCCAGTGTAAAGCAACATTGGTCTGTTAGTAATATAGACATGTATGTGTGTGTGCAATGGCACATAACAATGGCAAGTAAATTGTTGTTAGGGACTGCATAACCAAGCATACAAAGTATCTATGAAGGCCTATATATATATATATATATATATATATATACTTATAGTTACAAAATAAAGACATACTTAACTGTTCACACACACACAGTTCCATTGCAGGCTATTGTGAGTCCACTGTTGTATAGGTAGAGATCGTTCAGAGTTGAGATTCCATCTTGGCATGTTTAAGTTTTTTTTTTTTTTTTTGTTTTGTGCATATTTGAAGTTATATTATGAACAAATTTTGTATTTCATTTTTGTTTCTTCAAAATGACCAGATGACGCAAGTCAACTCAAAAGTTTTGAATTTGATCTTAAAGAAGGGTCCACTGTTGGATGGTAACGAGCGACACATGTTTGGTTGCATTTAAATTGAGCAATATTTCAAACACTGACTATCTCTGTACATCAACATCCTAGAAACAAAGGAAACAAAAAAAAATAAGGACATGTCTGTTGATTTTTTTAAGAGTAGAAATTATGTTTTATTTAATAGAAAGCCAATACTATCAGTCGCATTATTAATTTCTTAATTATATAATAATAATTGCATTATAATTATAACATTGAGTTGCAGATCCCCTCTTGGCATATTTTTTTTATTTAAAAAAAAAATGCATATTTGAAGTTATATTATGAAAAATATAATATAATATATATGGTAACCCTTTATAATAACTGCATCCTATTAATCATTAGTTAATCATTAGTAAACAGTTAAATAATAAAGCAGACATTAATAATCAGTTTATAAATACAGCTTTAAATGCTGTATTATTGATTTAGAAGCATATCTATAATGTGTTTATTAATTTGATTTTCATACTTTATTAATTATCAATTTATCATTTCTAAATGCAGTATAGCGTTATTTTAAACCAGTTATTTAGGTGTTGTCAGTGGTTCATAAGATCACTTAGAAAGTGTAAGTAAAAGTAGTAAATTCAGGTAGTTATAAAGCATTTAGTAGTGGTCAGTTCACTATTTTGTGAGCTCATCTAAAGTGAGGACTAGTTGTGCTTTGTAAATCATTTATAAAGGAGATTTAAAGACTTTCTTCTAAACAGAAAAAGGAAACAAACACAACACAGCGATAGAGAACATAGAAATATTAACAGCCTTTAAATCTCCTTTATAAATGTTTTACAAGGCATAACTAGTCCTCACTTTAGATGAGCTCAAAAATAGTGAACTGACCACTACTAAATGCTTTATAACTACCTGAATTAATCATGAATTACAGTAGAAATACATGTTAATAAACCATTTATTGAATAAACAAGAGGAGTGGCTAGCCGCACACTGATCCACTCAAGACTAGAAGTCTACAAAAGCATATTTTATTTTTCAAATTGCATTGTGCAAAAAAAGTGCAAAGTGCATGTGGGTTAAAAACAGACTAGACACCAGCAAACGTTTCAGCACATTGCTATCTTCAGTGCTCATTTAGCAAACAACATTCACCCTTTTAAAGCAAGTCAGCAATTAAGGACAATCAGCTGAATGCAATTAGCTCAATCTCAATTGTCTCAAGTAGAAATACACACAAGTACATGTTTCAAAATGAACAGCTTCCAATGATAATACAGCATTATAGACATACAGAAAGAAAGAATGTGTTTTACAAAAAACAAGAAAATTCAAGTTCTTCATTCATACCTTCAGGAAATAAAGATTTTAGTTCAAAGATCCAAAAAGCCTCCCTTTGCAATAATTTTCTATCTCTATCTCCACCTCTCCTATGAGGTAGAATCCTCTCGATGCCCAGGAACTTCATGTCAGACAAAGAGTGGTTAGCAGACTTAAAATGGCGAGAAATTGAAGATGTATCATCCTGTCTTCTAATGGCACTTGTGTGTTCAATCATTCTTGTGCGTAATGCACGTGTAGTTTTGCCAACATATAGTTGTGGACATGGACAAATAATAATGTAAACAACATATGTACTCTTACAAGTAATCAGTTGTCTAATCTTATACGTTTTTAGTGTATGAGGATGTGTAAATGATTTACATTTGACATACTTAGTACAAGAAGAGCAATTGTGACATGGAAAATTACCCTGGGCATCGACAAGAGTAGTTGGAGATGAGATGTAGGTGTCAGCATGGACAAGCTTGTCCCTCAAATTAGAGCTCCTGGAAGAGACAAAAAGTGGTTGTCCACTAAATACATTCATTAACTGGGGATCACTTTGAATGATGTGCCAATGATTCTTGATTATGGTTTTAATATCATTACTCAGTGGACTAAATGTGGATTTAAAAATGCATGAAATATTCTTATTTCTTTTTTTCATAGTCAAATTTCTCTCCTCCTGTTTTTGTAGAATGGAAACCTTTTCAAGTGCAGTGTCAAGCCACTGGTTGGGATAGCCTCGTGATTTAAAGTCCAGATACAGGCTCTGGGCTTTCGACTCAAAGTCTTCTCTCCCCGAACAAATGCGGTGAAGTCTCAAAAATTGGCTGTAAGGTAACCCTCGTTTTAGGGGCATTGGATGAGCACTGTTAGCATGAAGGAGACTGTTCTTAGCTGTATCTTTTCTATAAAGAGAAGAGACTATTTTATTATCCACAATTGATATGGAAGTGTCCAGGAAATTGACATCGGTGAGCCCCACATGGTATGTAAATTTAATGGAGGGCCTAAGACAATTCATGTACAGAACAAATGTTTCAAAATCACGTGCAGAACCTTTATAAATGACAAAGCAATCATCAATGTATCTCTTAAACAAAATAATATTGTCCAAGAAAGGGTTATTGTTGAAAACATATTGGTCCTCTAGAAAACCCAAATATAAATTGGCATAGTCAGGAGCCATAGTGGCCCCCATGGCGGTGCCCTCAACCTGCAAATAATATTGATTTTCAAATAGGAAATAGTTTTTAGTAAGTACCATTTCAGCCATTTCAGTGATAAATTTAGTCGGAAGACCCTCATCATCAATGCGCAAATCGAGAAAATGTTCTAAAGCCAGTAGGCCCTCATGATGTGGAATGTTAGTATACAATGAGGTCACATCCATGGTTGCTAATATAGCATCACAACAAACATTTTGCAGAGTTGCTAAACATTGCAGGAAATCAGCGGTGTCTCTCAAATAACTAGGAAGGGAAGTGACTAAAGGTCTCAAAACAGAATCAACAAAATTTGAAAGAGGTTCAGTAAGACTATTGTTTCCTGCTACTATAGGTCGTCCCGGTGGATTGACCAAGCTCTTATGTACCTTGGGTAAGATGTAAAAGACCGGTCTAGTCGGAGAACAATTCAGCAGATATTGCTTCTCTTTATCAGAGATTAATTGATGGACAAGTGCTTCCTGAACAAATTTCTCGACCTCACCTTGAAACCGAGTCGTGGGATCTGATGGCAAAACTCGGTAATAATTAGTATTATTGAGTTGACGAAGAGCCTCATTATTGTAGAGTGCTCGAGGCATAATCACCAAACCACCCCCTTTATCAGCAGGTTTGATGACAATGTCTTTATTCCTACACAATTCATCAAGAGCTTTTTTTTCAGAATGTGTCAAATTTGACTTATGGTTCCTAGATGATGTCTGTTCAAATAAATTAGTCACATCCCTTTCCACTAGCCTACAATAGGTTTCAATAGATGGATTAGACACAGGTGGACAAAAAGTACTTTTAGGCTTGAATTTCTCTCGACCATTGTAATTGTACACATTCAATTGATCAACTTTGTCATTTTTGTACCAACATTTCAATCTTAATGTCCGAAAAAACTTAAACAGTTCAATTTTGGTGACAAAAGGATCTGTAGCTTTGGTTGGAACAAAGCTTAGACCTTTGTTCAGAAGACTTACTTCATGTGGATGTAATTCTTGACCAGTGAGATTGAAGATCAGATTGTCTTTAGGCGAGTCCCCCTCTTCCGAACCGGTTGTTGAGTGACTCCTCTTACTCCCCCGTCTCCCACGACGGGTGGTGGTGGTCTTCTGCGAAGTGGGTATTTGCGTGGCGTTCTTAGATGCTTTTCTGTCTCGCTGGCATGGTCTAAAAAATCCACTTCACTCTCACCACTGGATGCAGAAGTATGCCGTGCCTCATCTTCAAACCGTACCCTCCTTGGGGATCTTGAAAATGTGCTGTTGCGATTAAGCCAGGGATAAACTCTACTTTCTTTGTAGTCTAAAGTGTCTCTGCGGAATTTACGGATCTTCTTCTGTTGTATACCTTGTTTGAATTCCACCAAAGAAGTGTCCAGTAATTCCAATTGTTGGCTAAAATTAACTTCACTATGAGATGCTCTAATTGAGGCTAAACCATAAACCATTTATTAACACACTAAGGAACTATATGTCTGAATAATAAATATGTATGAATGTACATTTAAATAGTTTAATCATTTACTCACACTTTCTAAGTGATCTTATGAACCACTGACAACTCCTAAATAACTGCTTTGTAAATTATGCTATACTTCATTTAGAAATGATAAATTGATCATTAAAAAAGTATGAAAATACAATTATTAAGCACATTATTGATATGCTTTTAAAACAGGAATAAAGCATTTATAGCTGTATTTATAAACTGCTTATTAATGTATATTAATTCTTTATAAATTAATTAACTGTTTACTAATTCTTAAGCGAGACACTCCGCTTCAGCTGTACACTGTAACAATGCAACAGGATTTAACCATTCAACAGTAGATGAAACATTCAGCTGCAATACCTTCTCTCGTTCTGAACAGGGCAGCGGCTTTCGATAGGAGCGTGTGGAGACCACCAGGCGGGGAGGATGCTTTAAGCGAGACACTCCGCTTCAGCTGTACACTGTAACAATGTAGCGGGGTTTAACAGTTCAACAGCATATAAAACATTCAGCATTAACAGAGCCGGGCTGTCTCAAAATGGTAAGTTGGGCGCTTGATATATCAAACCCTCCTTGGAGACAGCAGGTGAAAGACTGTGAGGAGAGAGTGCACAGCAGACTACTATTACTTCTCCACACGATAAACTTCACTCCATAACACAAACCGTGTGAATCGTCACTTCAGGCACTGCATTCCACTCGCACACCGTGCATTCGGGCCAGCACTCACCCACCGGTCTTTCTCCCACCAGATAAACGCTCGTCTCTCGCAAGGGCTCAACTTCCCTCCAGGGACAGCAGAAAACGGGTGCAGCGATCGTCACATCCAGCGAGGAGCGGACAAAAGTTGGAGACAGATCAACAATTCACTCGGTGTACTAGTTTACTCGTGCCACACACTTTCCAAACTCTCAACACCACTTCAGTGTTAGTGCATATAAACAACGAATCCGATACTCATCACTTTGCGTCTTCCCCACCGC
Organism: Scardinius erythrophthalmus; assembly: GCF_964197995.2. NCBI lineage: Eukaryota > Metazoa > Chordata > Actinopteri > Cypriniformes > Leuciscidae > Scardinius > Scardinius erythrophthalmus. Next base: position 48,766,662 of record NC_138229.1, on the reverse strand, counting down.
TGACAATATCCCTTAGGTTTCCGTTGACAAATACTTCACTCTCTTCTTTCCACTTCTCAGCTTCAATCTTCGCCCGCTTCACAGCCCAGCCTCAAATACAAGACAACCCGTCGACAAACACAGTATCTCACGGGAGGAGAACCACCCCGACAGTCTGCTTCCTCTCTATTTTTAAAGCCCCATCTGAATACGTGTCCCTCTCCCAACACTCTCTGTAATTACTCCACACCTGCTGTCAATCGGGCAATTGGCCTTGCTGCCATGGCAACAGATTCGCAGTGCAATAGAGACGGGTGTCCACTGGAGGTCTCCACAACAACACTGCATTCACAAGGACTTTAGTCTTTTCTCTAATTTTTGTCACACCGTGACACAAACGTCTTCAAACTCAATGAAAAGCAGAGAGGAGTAAGTTCCCGAAGTCTCTGGTTCTTTGTTTTGAGGTGATGAGGGCGTTTACAGGTCTGCGTTCTGCCGCGTGGATCATTTGCATGTCAATCGCTCGTGCGCGCGTGGGTGTGGTCACATTATAGTTAATTAGGATGTGTTTGAGAAACTGTACATGCCGCTGCTTTCTTACGGATTACTTAAACAGAGAATATTTGTTTTTTATATAATTTACATATTTTAAAAATACAGACTCCAAGCGTTGTATAGACATGTGTTTTAAGTCTGTGTGACAAACATTCGCTGAGTTACAGGTCATTTTCTGCCGCGTTTCAGAATGAGTTTCACATTGAGAGAGACGGCAGAACGCGCATCATGTTTATTTTTCTTTATTTGGCGAAAAGCACAACACTTTGTTTTTATTATGAGTATGCACAAAAAAAATACACACTTAACAGGATCGATTGATGTACAACACAAGCATATAAGATAAAAATTAATATTAGAATTTTGATTTATTTTTGCACTAAGGAAAAAAACAGCCAACCTCAGGGGGTTAAACCTTGCTGTATTGTTGCAGTACACAGTCCAAGTGGAGCGTTTCGCTCGAAGTGTCCTTCCCGCCTGGTGGTTTCCACACGCCCCTATTTGAAAGTCTCTGCCCTGTTCGGAAAGAGAGAAGGTATTTCAGCTGAATGTTTCATATACTGTTGAACAGTTAAACCCTGCCACATTGTTACAGTGTACAGCCGAAGTGGAGCGTCTCGCTCAAAGTGTCCTCCCCGCCTGGTGGTCTCTACACGTCCTAATTGGAAGCCTTTGCCCTGTTCGGAAAGAGAAAAGGTATTTCAGCTGAATGTTTCATATACTGTTGAACAGTTAAACCCTGCCACATTGTTACAGTGTACAGCCGAAGTGGAGCGTCTCGTTCAAAGTGTCCTCTCCGCCTGGTGGTCTCCATACGCTCCTATTGAAAGCCTTTGCCCTGTTTAGAAAGAGAGAAGGTATTTCAGCTGAATGTTTCATATACTGTTGAACAGTTAAACCCTTGCTGTATCGTCACAGTGCGCAGCTGAAGTAGAGCGTCGCGCTCGAAGTGTCCTTCCCGCCGGTGGTCTCCACATGCCCTCACCGCCAGCCTTGGCCCCTGTTCGGAGAGGAAGGTATTATATCTGAACGCCTCATGTACTGTTAACAGTTAAAGTCTGCTGTATCGTCGCAGTGCACAGCCGAAGGGGAGCTCCCGTCTAAAAAAGGGTTACTTCCGCCTGGTGGTTCCTACGGGCCTCATTCAAGTTCCGCTTCCCCCTTAAGGAAAGGGTAACCCCACCTGAGTATCCTCACCTGTTGGTGTCAGCTAACTGTGTCGTTCCAGGGAATAGCTGTGGCACGTGCCTCGATCGAAGTGTCTTCCTGTTGTCCAAAGGTTCCCTCACGCCCTGGCTAAAGGCCCCCGTTCTACTCTTGCCCGGCGTAGAAGACACCTACCGGGATATACTTACCTGTTTCCTCTCCTGGCCCGGCCCGCTCGCCACCTGTTCCCCTGCGTTCCGTCCGAGTCTGGGGCAACCGTCCCCTGAGTACCTACCTCCGGAGCAGCATCAGTGACTCGCTTCACTCCCGCCCTTGAGTACTTACCTGGTTCCAGCCCGAATGGGGTCCGTATAACCACGACCTCCTCTTGAGTCCTGTAAAGAGTACTTACCCAGTGACCTACTTAGACGGTGCGAGTCTTCCCCCTGATCCCCCTCCAACGAGCCGCAGGGCCGCTACGATTGTTCCCCCCTCAACGGTCCAGAAGACCACCGAATTCCCTCTGGCGGCAAGAAAGAAGATTTTAATTAGGACTTTTCCAAATTACTGCTTTTAACTTAATAAAGAAAACTGTTATTCCTTTACTTCCTTGTCTGTCTGGTCCTTGACACGTTCCTCGAGGTGGTTCCCGGGTTCCAGGGGTGGGTGCAGTCTGGCTTGGCCCACCCCGACCTGTGACACAACAGCGTTTTAATGCAGAGGTTTGAGCCACTGATAGCAGACTAATCTTTCTACTATTTTTCATACTATCTTTCCACCTGGCTAAATATACCTTGCCTTCATTTCCCTTTCCGCCGTTAATTAGCCTTAATTAGTCACTCCGCCCTTTCCGTTAAAGTGAAAGTAAAACGTATAGCCGTGTAGTTTACTGCACTGTCACACCTTCAGACCTGAATTATGTTTAAAGTTTCTGAAAAATATAAAAGTACATTTTCCCAGCTCATTAGGCTTCTATAAATGAGACCGAATACAAATTTTTTTTGGGTCCATTTCAGTGGACGTCAGGTCAAAACAGGTGTACTTCACAAAAATGTACCAACATAAAATTAAATAATAAACATAAAAATTGTTGGTATATACTTAAAGCTTTTTCTCAAGGTCAAAAACTTTTCAACAGTATACCATTTCAACTTTAATTTTGAGGTTTTTGTTTTACAGATTAACTTTAATTTTGAGGTTTTTGTTTTACAGATTGCACATTGTTTGTAACAACTCTTAGAATCAATCAATATGGTTATGCTGGAGTCATTTTCTTTGTGCATCTTTCTTTTTTTTTAGATCAAAAACTTGAACATTACAACATTTCAACTTTAATTGCAAGGTTTTTGCTTTATAGATCGGACATTTGCATACCTGTCAACACTCCCGTTTTCCCCGGGAGTCTCCCGTATTTCACACCCATCTCCCTCCCCCTCCCGCTTTGTTTTTTCTCCCGTGAAACTCCCGTTATTTGTATGGCCCAAACATCGTTATATGAATAATCACATCAATATATTATTCCAAGGTTGTCCAGTTGCCAGATCTTGTATGAAACCCATCCTACTCACACAATCAACACATCATACACATTTCAACCCATTTGTGAGCTCAACCTGGCCACCTACAGCCCAGCTGGAAGTGGACGCGGGAAGTTGAATAAGCGTTACTGGTAGGAATGGGAAAAGACTCAGTGTTAAGTAAATATTGCGCTTTTATTCTTGCGAATGCTTTTAAACCATTCAAGCCATATCTTAGGCTACTTATTTTATAAAACTTTAAAAGTGGAAAGCGCATCACTCATTCCCGGGAATACATTTGACATCGCAGCCTGACCTTGACGGAAATAAATATCCTACGCCAAAAGTACCAGAGAAGAAGTCTCAGCTGAGCTCAGATCTGTAAACCGCACAGTTGCTTTTGTTGTTCAATCCGTACCCGTTTCGCACCGTGGCTCAAAAGGGACACAACAGAAATAGGGACACACGAGAAACCCAAAGTAGAATGCAAAATGTATTAACAAAATAGAACTATATAGAAAAAAACAAAGAAAAACTACGCACAACGGTAACAGTGAACAAATTCATAATCCGTGCATGCTTTCGCAATCATTGTTTTGTAAATCGTTCTTTCGCAATCGTTGTTTGTAATATTCAGTTCCTGTGAAAAATTGTGAAATACTGTTCCATAGGTGAAGTTACAGAACAATATGCTGAGTGATTACATAACAATATGTGGATGTAGTATTCAGTTCCAGTGAAAATCTGCTCCAGTTAATGGAGTAGTATGGAGCTAAAAGAGTCTCAAAAAAGATAAATGCACAAACTGCATTCACATATGCACACACAGGATACACAAATGCACACACATGATTCATAAATACACACACAGGATACACAAATGCGCACAAAATTCACAAATGCACACACAGAATTTAAAAAGCACAGAAGATTCACAAATGCATACAAAATTCAGAAATGCACACAAAATTCATAAATACACACACAATTCAGAAATGAAAACAAAATGTACAAATGCACACAAGATTCACAAATGCTCAGGACAAGATTCAGAAATGTATGTCTGATGCACACACAAATATATCTTGATTTACAAACTGCTTGCGGTCTGTGAACTTCATTGCATTTGTGTGTGAATTTTGAGACTCCCCTGACTTGGCTCGACACACAAATGCCTTTTTTTAAACAGGGAATGACCTGTGACCAATCAGATACTTCCCTTGTTTTAGCCAATCACAAGAACGCACCCCACGTGGGGGATTGTTTACTTGTAAGCCAATCACATGAAGTGCGGGCGCGGGCGCGAGCGCGACAGCGAGGTGGGTGGAGTTCTGCCAGTTGGTTGAGACCTCAAAATGGCTTTTAGGCGGTGGGCCAAGTCCGTCTATCTCGTTTAGTTTTTGATTTGACAGTTACTCAGCAGCTGTGTGGGTCATTTTTGTCTGTATGAATAATTCACAAAAAGATTAATGATTGTTTCCAACGCCAATTGTTGCACATTAAAGTATAAAAATAGATTTCATTTCGCTAGCTGATCACAAACGTTGGCCAGAGTGAGATCCAATCAACGCTTGTGTTGTTACCTTGTTGAATAGATTTGGCCAATCACGTTATTCGTTGAACCGGCGTCGCATCAGTTTTGAGTCTAGTACAGTCTACAACCCAACCTGAAGAGACCGGTGTGTCTCGGCAAGACAACGTCAAGGTAAGATTTGTTTTACAATGATTATACACCCCTATATCTTAATGCTTTTCATATAAGTTGTATTTAAGACTGCAAGCTATAGTTCGCCGTGAATATATGCGTTGTCGTTGATAAGAACAGTAACGTTAGCCACGAAAGAATGTTGGTAACGTTAGTGGAGCAGTAAAGCTAACGTTAGGTCTAACGGTATGCTGCTTAGGCTAATCCAAAATAATCAATCGCTACATACACAATGAACTAAGCAAAGAGTATTCAAATACGGGATTATTACGGGAAAAAAATTAAACAGGAAGACAGCAGGAAATAAGTCTGACTAAGGGAGAATCACGGGGTAAACGGGAGGGTATGTCCACGTTGGTTACAGCAAGCTACCTAGGCTACAAGTAAGCTAGACTAATTATCAGCTAAAAAGACTGCAAACCAAAATAATGATTTCAAATCAACCTTATAGTGGTAGTCATGGAGTTATTTAAGCCAATTATGGTTGATTGTCACAGTTTATACAATGACACAATTCTGTGCATGGTAGCTTACATCTGTCAGTGGTTGGGCTTCACCTACACAACAGAACGGGTATAAGATAAAATAAGAGGAAAAATATTTTAGTTGAAGATGGCTGTTTTTGAGCTATTTAACAAAATTATTTGTGATCAGAACTGCAGTAGTCTTAACCCTTATGTGCTGTTGGGGATGTTTTCATCCACTATGGGTTTTTTTTAGTCTAAATTTGGCCATAACTTTCTCTGTGTTTCAGCAAATGGAATGATTTTTGGTGACAAATCTTATTTTGACACATATTTTGGGAAAATGCTTTGAAATTTTTCAAAAACTCAACAGTACACTGTGGGCAAATTCACTACCCTTTCGTTATGTTTGTGGCTGAAAACAGCCACTACTTTAAACTGCTGTAAAAATGTATCAGATAAATATTTTTTTCAAATTTTTTTGCATAAATCTATTAATCAACCTCAGTCCTGCTCAATAATACTAAATGTTAAAAAAAAAATCAGGATTTTAACTCTTTAATTGCCAAATTAATAAATGATGTCACCGATTTGGAAAAAAAAACACACAAAATGACTCATTTTCAATATAAAATGTGAATGTGGACTGGATTTTTTTTTACCTTTTATCACAGTCTTGGACATGCCAAAAATTAGAAACAACATTGGTTTTGATGCATTGTTCATTTTTGTGCAGCATCAGATTTTAACTTTTTCTCCCTCATTTACTGTTAGTGGCTGTTTTTGCCCCATTGACTTCCATTATAACCACATTTTTTGATTGCAAAGCCATGACAACATATAATCATGCATTTTTGATTGTTGGTGGTTTTCCCTGTTGGGAAGAGGTAAAATTTGTAATTTTTACTGTTGATAACCAGGTGGCACCATTAACCCTTTAGATAGGCCTGTGCAAAAAAAGCTTAGTTTTTCTGTAAAAAAAAATCTACTCAGCATCTGCATCAGATTTATGAACAATTTATTATGAACCAAAATGCAACAACAACTTCAAATAAACTGAACAATGGTTCAAGAGTTGAGGATGGATGAAGAACTAAACATTTAAACGAACCACAAACTGTGTGTGTGTGTGTGTTTTCAGTAATTCCAGCAGGACTTGCAGCATATCACTTGGTGTTCTTTGCAAGTGTGTCCACCACAACGGATGCAAGTGCTGACTGTTCTTTTTTTTTGTCCTTTGCACCACTTGCATGATCCCCTCTTCCCTTCTGAGCTGCTGGTGCCTGCTGGTGTCTGTGGATTTGTGTCTGGAGGGACAGCTGCAGAAGACCGAATCTCTCTCACCAGTGCAGCAGCATTTGGTGTGTGAGGGAGGCGCTCTCTCCTCAATATTGCTTCAGAGACCAGAGAATTTCCCAGCTCTTCTAGGAAAAGCCTTCTCCGAAACAGCTTTGCCTGGTTCCAGGAGGGATCCACAGCTGTGAAGATGACATATGAATTATATGCCGAGACGTCCACCATGTTAAAAAATAATGTCTGTGGCCACCGATTGGTCCTCCTTCTGCAGCTGTAGGTGCCGACAACCTACAAAAATAAAAGAACAAGAAAAGAATAAGTACAGATTTCATAATAAATATTTTTGAAGCTGCACATGACAATGAGAATAATCATGCAAACATTGTCAAAACACAAACAGTATCTCCTAAATGTATCTCTAACAAGCACATGAATTCAAGTAAAAATTAACAAGAATAGGATGCATGTTGTAACAAATGTGTAATGGCACATACCTTGTCTAGATTGTCGACACCTCCCTTGCAGCGGTTGTAATCTGCGATTATCTCTGGCTTCTTTTTTGGTCCCTCTGTCACCACTGCTTCGCGGTGCCTTGTACTGATGAGGATCACATTCCTCCCCCGTTTCGGAACGTAACTCACAGCCGTGGTGTTCTTTGTGAAGGCGAAGACGGTGGAGAGGGCAGGTCGTCCTTTAGCCTGCACCAGGTTGGGTGGCAGCTCTGGTTTATTTTTCCTGATCGTCCCGACCAAGGCTATTTTTTTCCGCAGAAGCTCCTGAGCAAGTGAGTAGGAGGTAAAAAATTTGTCACAAGTGACAGTGACGCCCTGGAGTCCTTCTGTCATCTCCATGACAACACGCTTTCCCTGACCCACCTCTGCAGCATTACCTGTCTTACCCAGGTAAATGTCACACCTCCAGGCATAGGACGTGGCAACATCAGCAGTCACCCAAATTTTTAGCCCATATTTTGCTGGTTTTTTTGGCATGTACTGCCGAAAGCTGCATCTCCCTTTGAATGGCACAAGCTGCTCATCCACTGTGACATCTTTGCCAGGGTTGAAGAGGAGGGGAAGGCGATGCGTCCACATTTCCCACAGGGATCTGATCGGGGCAAGCTTGTCCTCTCTATGGCGAGCTGGTCTTTGCAGCTTGTCATCAAAGCGCAGAGCTCTGCTGATTTCATGGAATCTTGAGAGCGACATGGTGGCTCTAAAAATCGCACGACCACTGCGATCATCCCACAGGCAACGTGTGGACTCCCCTCTGGACCTGTAGACGCCGGCCAAAATCAGTAGCCCCATGTAGGCACGGATATCTGTGGAGTCCACCCCGGTCCAGTTTCTCATTGTGCGGCGCCCATGGAGGTTAGTCATGCTGACAATGAGGTCAATCATCTCCTCCGTAAAAAACAGATTGAATACAGAATCCATGTTCTGGACCCTTGTGATGGCATAGCGCGTCGGCCCTGAAGTCACGCCTCTGGCAGGCTGAAGAAAGGGAGTTGTCTCCACGTTGGTGGAAAACCAGACTTCACCGTTTCTCCCAATCCACTCAGATCCAGGATCCTCCGAATCCTCCTCTCCTTCAGTGGAAGCTAGAGAGGATGATGAGGGTGCCACATCCAAATCAGGATCTGACTCTCCTGAGCCTGTGGTGTCAGAGGGAGAAGACGAAACATCCTGCAGCTCGCTGGAGGGGTCAGGCTGCATAATCATTTCTAAAACTTCATTACAAGTCAAGCTCTTTTTCATGTTGCTTGCTGCTCTTCTCACCATCAAATGACCAGCAGGCTTGCATGCAAGTGTTTAAATCCACTTGCTTTGTTTTTGTTTAGTCTGCATTTCTCACCATCAAAAGGCAGCAGATGCATAATACACTTACTTTGTTTTTGTTTACTCCATGTAGTTCAGAGAGCTGAGGTGCATGTTTTGATTTTCTCAGACGCATCAAGGTGAGTTCACACACACACACACACACACACACACACACACACACACACACACACACACACACACACACACACTTTAATATGCTATTATACTCCATGTAACTCCATGTAAAAGCCAGAAACTAAGCTTTTTTTTGCACAGGCCTATCTAAAGGGTTAATGGTGCCACCTGGTTATCAACAGTAAAAATTACAAATTTTACCTCTTCCCAACAGGGGAAAACACCAACAATCAAAAATGCATGCTTATATGGTGTCATGGCTTTGCAATCAAAAAATGTGGTTATAATGGAAGTCAATGGGGCAAAAACAGCCACTAACAGTAAATGAGGGAGAAAAAGTTAAAATCTGATGCTGCACAAAAACTAACAATGCATCAAAACTAATGTTGTTTCTAATCTTTGACATGTCCAAGACTGTGATAAAAGGTAAAAAAAAATCCAGTCCACAATCACATTTTATATTGAAAATTAGTCATTTTGTGTTTTTTTTTTCCCAAATCAGTGACATCATTTACGAATTTGGCAATTAAAGAGTTAAAATCCATTTTTTTATTTTTGAGCAGGACAGAGGTTGATTAATAGATTTATGCAAAAAAATTTGAAAAAAATATTTATCTGATACATTTTTACAGCAGTTTAAAGTAGTGGCTGTTTTCAGCCACAAACATAACGAAAGGTAGTAAATTTAAACGATGCACAAGGGTTAATACAAAAATGTCAAGATGAAAAATGTGATTGAAAATTATCTAGTAATGTGCGCTTTCTGTGTTTATTTATCTGAATATAATTCAGTTGTTTACAGTATCTAACACAGACACGGACGGGACAACATCATATCTCTCCACACCCAAATGACTACAGAGGTGATCGTTGACAATCACATCAACAGCACCATGATGGAGCAGGTCAAGATCACAGAGTTGCTTAGTATCCACATCACAGATGACCCATCTTGATCTATCGACACCACCAACAGAACCTGGCCAAGAAAGTCCAAAAACCTCTGCACTTCCTCCCACAGTTGAGGAAGGCTCATCTCCCAAAAATCCATCCTCTTAACTTTCTATAGGGGAATCATAGAGAGCCTCTTCCTTCCACCCCCACCCTCCAATAACCTAAGGGCAGCTGATTGACTCTTGCACAAATACACTGGTAGTTTACACTATGATGCTGCTACATTGTTATATTTTTAAATTTGCTATGAACATTTGACCCCACTTACACTGCCTTTGCTACTTGTCATGTCATCCACTTACACAATAATACTATATTAATTAGGGATAAGGCACGATTTTCAAATATTCGATTAGCTGATTTTATTATAGAATAGGATGTGCGGGATGATTGTCTTTAAAAAATCCCCATGTTTTAGTTGTGGTTATAAGTTGCAATCCTAAATTCACATAAAATTTTTATACATTTAATAAATATATTCTTAATATTTGTTGTTTTTGTTTGTGTTTGAGCGTATATATCTCAATATTAATTTTGAGACTTGAAATGTAAACTCTCAAGGGTTGGATTTCTAAATATATGTTGGTTATGTGTCTATTCAGAATGACTTCTGAGCAGCAACCTTTTTTTTTTTTTGGGTATGTCATGTATGCATCACTTGCATATCATTATTCATTCACGTGAAAACATGTTTAACAGTACCAGACATTAGAAAAAAATATGACATACGGATGTGCCGTTACAGTCAAGTTTATTTATATAGCGCTTTTCACAATAGAGATTGTATCAAAGCAGCTTCACAGTATTAAATTAAAACAATACATCAATGTTTGTTTCTAGTGGAAAACGTCCACGTTTGGTAATGCTGATCAATAGTATTGTTGATTGATTAATTAAATTAAATATCCCCAACTGAGCAAGCCATAGGCAACAGTCCATTTCATTAATAAAAATAATTTGTGTGTAGGCTACATTGAACAGACTTTGCCCAACTTGTCTGGGAAAAGGTAGTTACAGGGCTTTTTACATTTGAGGCTAAACAGATAAAACACCTCATTTTTACCTCAGTATTACTGAACTACATTACTAAAATTACATTTTTAATGATTAAAGCAAAATTAAAATTTCAAGAACGCAGCTTCTTGGTCACTGACAAAGATTACTTTGCCTCCGCCGTAGAATCTGTGTTCATTATTTATTGGTTGTCAAGGAAACGGGAGGTTTTCTAACGTTATGATTAGTACTCCTGCTTACTTGCCGGTTTAAAAAAGTAAGAGTTTGTAAGGACATTTTGCGTCAAATGTGCAAACAACAAAGTTGGAAACAATGTCTGCAGTACTTATACGATTTTATTACATGGCCTCAGCAAAAAAAAAAAAAAAAAACGTACACAGCTGAGAGGTAAGTATTAAATTCGTAATTTCGAGGTCCGGCCCACCGCCTACAATTTTGAGGTCTCAACCAACTGGCAGAACTCCACCCACCTCGCTGTCGCGCTCGCGCCCGCGCCCACACTTCATGTGATTGGCTTACAAGTAAACAATCCCCCACGTGGGGTGCGTTCTTGTGATTGGCTAAAACAAGGGAAGTATCTGATTGGTCACAGGTCATTCCCTGTTTAAAAAAAGGCATTTGTGTGTCGAGCCAAGTCAGGGGAGTCTCAAAATTCACACACAAATGCAGTGAAGTTCACAGACCGCAAGCAGTTTGTAAATCAAGATATATTTGTGTGTGCATCAGAAATACATTTCTGAATCTTGTCCTGAGCATTTGTGAATCTTGTGTGCGTTTGTAAATTTTGTTTTCATTTCTGAATTGTGTGTGTATTTATGAATTTTGTGTGCATTTCTGAATTTTGTATGCATTTGTGAATCTTCTGTGCTTTTTAAATTCTGTGTGTGCATTTGTGAATTTTGTGCGCATTTGTGTATCCTGTGTGTGTATTTATGAATCATGTGTGTGCATTTGTGTATCCTGTGTGTGCATATGTGAATGCAGTTTGTGCATTTATCTTTTTTGAGACTCTTTTAGCTCCATAGAGTAGGCTATAGGCTACACAGGTGATGAGTAGCTAATACCGGTAAACTCCAGCCGCTGGAGCAGTTTCTTACAGAAACTGAGTATTACACAACATCACCGGTTCAGACTTGAACACTGTAGCCCACAGATGTGTGGCCTATACCTTAATTCAGAAATCTGTTTTTCTGTAGGCTAAATTGATTTGTTGTGTGTTGTTAAGATGAATAAAACTGTCTTAACTGAATTTCTCTATGATGTGGCGATGGGGTGTGTAATGTATAGATGACATGAAACCGCATGTGGTTGAACTGAACCCCCACCCAGGTCTCCTGTACTGTGGTACCCAGATGTTGACAGGTATGTCCTACTCTATCCCTGCAATCGCGCTAATTTTCCCACACCTGTTCTCCCTTTCCTTCTAATTGTGTTTGCTTCTTCTAGTCCCCTTTTCCCCTGTCTCGTCGCCAGATTATTCAATGTTATCTACATGAAAGATCTCAGCGCTCTACCTCTCGTTCCTGTCCTGTCCTGTCTGGTCTTGCTGGATGATAATCAGCTGCAGGTATTTCTCTGTGAACGCTGTTGCTCGCACTCTGAACTCTATCCAGCTAAACCTGTTGCAGAGATCCAGACCAGCGCCAGTATCCAGCCGTTCTCTTCCAGGGACCTCCGGCCGCTTCCTGCGTTACGCTGTCCAAGAGGAGGATTTACGTTTCATTAATACAAGTCCAGTCTGCTGGCAGTTTCTGTTCAACATTCCTTATTATCTGAAGATTTCTGTTCTTTACCAATTTACCTGTGGACAGCTTCCTGATTTCATTAAAGACTGTATTTTGCTTTTGGGTCCTCTCTCTCACCTGACATAACGTAAGTTCTTCAAGATTTACTCCTAGTTTAATAAACCATTGTACACTTGCAGCTGTGCTGGACTGAATATTCAGAACAACAGCATTCTTGCTTCTGTGATATTGTTCAAATGGAGGATTTCCAAACTTTAATCTTACATTTCACGTATTTCAAGCTTTCTAACATTACACACATCTCCTCTAAAGAACATGTCAAGCAAACTGAGGAAACTTTATTTCAACAATCACACAGAAAACAAGTTATGTCATATATTTTCCCTAATGTTTTTAATAAAGTAGTAAATGAATGCATGTTTTTTAAACTAATGACTGGTTTGTTATTTAGTGTTGCCTGTCAAGATTTCATGAAATAATGGCAGAACAAAAAGCCAGCAGCAACAGATCAAGTGGAGATTATTATATCAACAGATCAAGTGAAGATTATTATTATATCAACAGATCAAGTGGAGTAGATTATGACGAAGAAAGGAGACGTCAGATATGGGAATTTGTCAGTAATCTTGATTCTACAGACTCATTAATTATCAGCATCATTGCAGCCATTGAGATTCCAATCATGATCTTAACTCTGTTTGCGTTGTGTGCTCTTATCAAATCTCATCGCTCCACTCCAGTGTTTGTTATTCATTTGATTCTTTCAGATCTCATTCAGATCATTTGTAGATTAATGATGACATTCACAAGGTCAGAGGATGCCTATAATGCATATATGTATAGTTTGATTGTTGGTCTGTATTTTATGGCATGTGTTGCTTTTGAACGATATCTTCTGGTTTCTCATCCTATCTGGTACAGATTTCATCATTCACTAAAAGTCTGCTGTGTTGTTTCTGTGATCATCTGGTTTGTTCCTCTGATCATTGCAGTCATAAGCCCTCTGTTCCTACCGATCGCCTATTTAATCCCCTACCCGATAATCATTCTGTGTTTTGTTGGCACTTGTCGCGGTCTTTCACGCGCAATATCACTTACTCCTCTAAAGCGCAAGAAAATTTTGGGCAGTTTGTTCCTGGTGCTTCTGACTTACACTTTTCTCATTCTCCCCTTTGTAATCCTGAGTTTTATATTTACATTTAGTTATGACAATACACAGCTAGAGTTTAGTTACAGCTATAAACTGTTATGTATATTTTGGAATTGTTCTGAATATCTCCTGTTTCTGAACCCACTGGCTGACTGTGTATTGTACATGTTCTTGAGGCCTGATGTTGGAGGGTTAACCCTCTGGGGTCTAAGGTGTTTTTGGGGTCCTTGAGATGTTCTGACATGCCCTGACATTTTTTTTTTCAGTTGCTTATAAACATATTAATGGCAAAAAAAAAAATTACACACTATTTAGCACAAACAGGGCTACCATGAAATGTGAGCAACAAGAATGTACATGTCTGCATTTTTGAGAGAATAATGTTTATGCATGGTTATTGAAAAAACAAAAAAATAAAGTTTCTGAAATAAGGCCATAAAACACATTCTAAATATGTGCCAATAAGACTTTTGTCTAAAATATGTCATTGCCTAGTGTTTTTTCTTCAAAATGATGTGAAAATCACCCTGCCTTATCATTCACATAACACAATACATTGATTTGAATTTTGCAAAGCACTTTCTGTTTGGAAAGGCCATATGCGGAGTGGGCGTCAACGGTCATGCATATTTAGTGGTTCACACCTTTGGAGACAATGGGGCCTGCATACATAATTAGCCATTCATTCAGGTGAGTCACTGAGCCACAAGAATGCAAGAGCAACAGTTGGAAGCATCTCAATTCTTTTTTAATTTTCCACATATTGTGCTTGCAATTTGGCCTATAATATCCAAGGAAAACATGTCTAGTAATTGTGCAGTTAATTCTCATACTGTATTTTCAGTTTTGGAATATTTATCCTCTCCCCAAATTTGTCAATAATAAAACACAATAAAAGTTATTTAAAGAAAAGGCTTATATTTACCTTTTAATAGTTTGTTTACATCTACCTTGTAAATATATTTTTTTATTAAAAACGTTACAATTACAACAATTCAAATGTAATCTTTCTTTGTAAAAACTAAAGTATACATTTTATCATACATATTTCAAAGTTAAGGATTTGATTGATTATTTGATAACTTTATTTTTGACAAAACATATTATATTTAACATAAGCAAATATTGGCAAACTTATTTGAAAGCTTATTTGAGGTGGTAGATATTTTACATTAAAAATGTATAATCTATCCAAAACTAATCAACAAAATGTTGTCTTTCATATGTCTGTAACATAGGTCTTTCATTTTTATTATAAGAAATATAAATGTTAATTTGCAGTTTAATACGTTGCTTATACAAATACATTTTATTTCAACATATTTTAGTCGATATTTACTGAGTGTAGCAATACAGTTTGCTAAAACCGAAACATTCATACACAAACAGAAACGCCTGACTGTAACGTTGTTTTTATGAAATATTAGGGCATATAAATGTTAATTTGCAGTTTAATACGTATTGCTTATACAAATAGCCTACATTTTATTTCAATATATTTCTGTCGATTTTTACTCAACTCAGTACGGCAACACAGTTTGCTAAAACATCATCATTCATTCACACAGAGACGCAATTTAAATTTAATCTTTTTACTCATAGTAATACAGTTTGCTAAAACATCATCATTCATTCACACACGCGATTTAAATTTAAACTGTCTTTTTGCGAGCTGTGGTAAACAGCGCGCATCTCTGCCGTTCATTCATTCATAAACAGAAACCCGATTCACGTGAGAAGGAAAAAAAACGTACAGTATTCCTCAGCTCGCTCCTCGATATACCCGCACTTCTGAGGTACTTTTTCCATTATTGTTATTCCTCACAGCGCTGCGAGACGGTGTAAACATGTAATGATCTGAATAAACTTGTGTTTCTCGAGCTGATATGGGGCGTTCACAGGTTTGCGTGGATTGCCTCATTCATTTGCGTTTGAATAGTGCGCGCTCTCCGTGGGCGGAGTCACATTACATTTTAATTAGTTGTAATGAGGTCGACTGGAATCGCTCTCTTTTAATACAGATTTCACAAGATGAGAATATTTGTTTTTTATATAAATTACTTCATTTAAGAGAAAAGAATTCAAGCTTCATGCCTGTATGTCTGTTTGCCTGTTTGACTGAGTATTCGCTGAGTTATTGTTCATTTTCGGACGCGTTTCAGAATGGACTACACTGACAGATAGAAGGCAGAACTCGCATCACGTTTATTTTTCTTTATTTGGCAAAAAGCACAACACTTTGTTTTTATTGTGAGTATACACAAAAATAATACACATTTAACAGAATCGATTGATGTATGAAACTTGCTTGTAATATCAAAGTCCACAGAGCAAAATTAATTTCTTTTGAACTGAACTGAAAAAAAGCGAGCTGGTATCGCCGGCGATACCGTCGACCTCAGGGGGTTAATGACTGACACTAACACAGTGCTGGCTGTTCTCAGAGGGAGGGGTGGCCAGGGAGGACTTCAGGATTGAATTATCTCTGGACTACTAGGTTAGGCTACAGCAAACAAGCTTTTTGTACAGAAAAATAAATAAATTCTTAAGGCCCTGAAACACAAAACCGACGTCAAAGAACTAGCAATGACTAAAGCCGACTCTAGGGTTGACTCACGTCGCCTGTGTCAGGGCCTTGAAACCACTGCATGAAAAAAAGTCTCTTAATCAAATATTTTTTATAAAAACAGGACAAAATAAACACCCAGTCTGAACATATACGTTCACAAAAACATCTGAATATTTAATGAAATAAACAAAGGAATTTAATTAGTGCTGGAAAAAAATTAATCGCATCCAAAATAAAAGTTTGTGTTTGCATAATATATGTGTGTGTACTGTGTATAATTATTTTGTATGTATAAATACACACATATGCATGTATTTAAGAAATATTTGCATGTATATACTGTATATACATTTATACAGAATTTATATTATATATAAATATAAATAATTTATATATAAATAAATAAAAATCTTAAATATATACATGCATATGTGTGTATTTATATATACAAAATAATTATACACAGTACACGCACATATATTATGCAAACACAAACTTTTATTTTGGATGCGATTAATCGCGATTAATTTTTTCCCAGCAATAAATTTAATGGAACAAATAAAGAAAAATGAGCCAAACATTTCAGAATATCTCACATTTTATTGTTAAGTTTTACAAATTGCAGACAACAACATTTGTCACCTTTTTCACAATTGGCTTTTAGCTTGCTTAGTTGGGGACATTTAATTTAATATTCAACAATATTATTGATCTGCGTGCATTGACACTATTATATGAGATCTGAACTGAGCTGGACGATGACATCACGGTTTTCTCCAAAGTGGCTATATACACATTTAAATGTATTTATTTATTTATACAACAAAATGAATCACCACTGAACTGACTTAACCTGTTAAGCTGCAACGCCACTTTTGAAAAATCCCCAGAAATGACATACCCAAACTGAAACAGATACAGTTCATGAACCCTTTGTACTAAAAGCACAAGTATGATCTCATTTGAAAGCTGACACCTGGCAGTTTATTGTAAATGTAGAATTAATTATTGTCATAATGAAAAAATTGTTATAAATAGCTTCAAAGTTTTGTAAAGTTATTAGAAATTAATTTTTATGAAACATCCTCATGAAAATAAAATTGAAGTTGGCACTGGAGCAATCTAGAAATGCACTACAGCTAAGGCCACATGTCTAAACATTTTATATTTAAAATCTGAAGATAATAAGTCCAAAACTCTGTATTTAGTTAAATGTTTTTCAAGACCATGTCAATGACTTTATTTTGATTTGCTACTTTAAAATGCTACTGATGTTTATTGCCATCTTCTAAACATCAATTCAGTATATTGTCTCTATTGTTTTGTGGTGCAAACGAGCCCCATTCAGTCTCAGTCTCCCCCTGCACACATTAACACCTCTCCAGACTGGTTATGGCTCGAAATATGCATTTCTTTTGTCTGCATTATAGTTACTAACGACTGGCTATTCACAAGCTATTCATAGGGTTTCAATCCCTAATTTCTTTTATCAAAGTTCTCACTTAACATTTAAAAACTGGATCAAATGCCCTGCTTGAATTTCAGTAAGCATATTTAGAAAAAAAACATAAAAGGATAACTGCAATATGTGGCAGGTGCACCTAGGGCTAGCTAGCATGTTAGCTTAGCACACCATCAATACACGACAATTTATGAGATTAAAATGTTTGTGCTCCAAACTTAATTTATAACGCAAGTCGAGTGTTTTAAATAATCTTCTGTGATATAATTTCGCTTCAGATAAAAAAATTAGACAGAATATATATATATATATATATATTTTATTCTGCACAATGATAAAGTCTATATCGATTAGCATTACATTATAAATATAATCTATTATTATGGAAATACCTGACATTACTCGAAGAACACAGGTAAACCAAATATCATTTCAATCATGTTTATTGTCTTCAAAACATGTTACAGCGATCTCTGATAGCTTTGAATGTGTTCGAGACTTCCTGGAATGTCACATGATCATGCCTCTTCTTCATGTTCTATATATGGACTATTATTGTGCATGCAGTGCCCTCAGGCTGTTGGTATGGATTGAAAACACAATACATCACAGTATCCAGCGCTCATAATGATTACATCGACGCATTTGGGCATAAATTCAATAAATATTATTCCTGTCTATAGAAATCTGATGAAAACCTATGAAAATATATCAATATTTCTCCAAAACTGCACATTTTTGAGCTAAAGCCCTGAGGGACGTTGTTTTGTGTATCGCTGACATGACGACAGCACGGGAGTTTTTTATGAATGAAAGCGGTTGACGCGCATAATTCATATTAAAGGTATCGACTCATTTTTTAATTTCATAACTCCTGACACAAATTAAGACATAACTGTCACTATAAGTTTTTCAGAATACAATAGTGGTCAAATACTGAAACTTGAGTCTTATATCTTTTTAATGATGTATAGTTTGTCAATGTATAACATTAAATCTGGTGGTGTGGATTAAAGGGGGTGGTGTGGCGCAATGGATAAGACACATGCCTTTGGTGTGAGAGATCCGGGTTCGAATCCACAGTGAGACACCAATGTGTCCCTGAGCAAGACACTTAACCCCTAGTTGCTCCAGAGGCGTGCGACCTCTGACATGTATAGCAATTGTAAGTCGCTTTGGATAAAAGCGTCAGCTAAATGAATAAATGTAAATGTAAATGTAAAATGTAAATGTAAATCTGATAGTAATTTTCAACTAAATTAAAAAAAAAAAACGCTTCAGTGCGCCGACGCACTGGTGAAGCTTAACAGGTTAAGCTGGACTGTGAAGCTATTTTCTTCTGGAAACAAACTTTCTTGCATTATTTTCCTGTTATCTCTGTAAAGCTACTTTGAAACAATCTGTATTGTAAAAAGCGCTGTATAAATAAAGGTGACTTGATATTTATTAAAAAGGTAGAAGGAACCTGAGCTTTTCTACTCCACTGAATTGAAGACCGAGGTCACTACAGTTAAAATCTCTTGCTGAGTTAATACACCTTTCCTCAGCATTTCTGAGTGAACACCGCTGGTTCACTCACTATTTTTAAGTGAACTGTCGATCACGTGATATGACGTCATGACGTGCAGCCCTTACTGACGTTACCTGAAAAATCTTTCCAAGATGGCTACCCTCTTGAGCGACGTGTATCAAGAATGAAACAACTTGTAAGTAAACCAAAACACTTCAAAACTACTTTGCTTGTTGTAATATTGTAAGAATATCATATTACACGAGATATTTGACTGTTAGATGAGGCTATTTTTAAGTTGCAAGCGCGGTGCCGCGGGCGCGATTGCCGTCAGTCCGCCTGCTAGTGACAGAATATCCTGTGTAACGTTAGCAGCTACTGTTGATGTCGTGGCAGGGCAATAATGTTAAAGGGGGGGTGAAATGCTCATTTTCACTCAATCTCCTGTTAATCTTGAGTACCTATAGAGTAGTATTGCATCGTTCATATCTCCAAAAAGTCTTTAGTTTTATTATATTTATAAGTGAAAGATAGACTGTACTGAGTCTTTCCGGAAAAAAACGAGCGGCTGGGGGCGGGACGTGTGGGTGATGTGCTAAAGCTGTGCTAACGCGCCGAGCTAGTAACGTTAACAACACTGAGCGACATTTGTTCAACAGTTTTACTCACCGCCTGCGGTTCCAACGCACGACTGCGGACCTTTATCATTGTGACTGCTCGATCCTTAAGCATTAGACGATCTGCAAATCCGTGATCTGGGCTTTGTTTATAAAACAATCATCGTCGAAATGCAGGGAAACAGTCTTGCTCAACTCGTTTTTGCCCCGGAAAAACAAACTGCATCCACTATTCCCTTAACGCTGGGTTCTTTGGGAATCTGTGCAGGTTTGTCTTGCCCTGGCAACCAAAAACCCACTTCTTTGGTGACACTGACTTCCCTAAAGCCGGGCAGGGCGCTTAGATGAGGTACTGCTTTCGCTCTCTTGCTCTGGTGTACGAGTGCGCGCGCGGCCGCGATCTTACCGGAGAAGTGCCCTTAGGACCCATATAAGGAAATTCCGTTACATCTGACGTCACACATGCCCATACTCGAAAAAAACTTTCCGAAACTTGTGACAAACCGGAAGGACAATTTTTGGCACAGAAATACTCCTTCAAACGTACAATTTAATTTTTGAAACTTTGTCCATGTTTAGCATGGGAATCCAACTCTTTAACAGTGTAAAAACCTCAGTATGCATGAAATAGCAATTCACCCCCCCTTTAACGTTAGTCAATAACTCTTCAGCAAGCGATAGTCCTTCTGTTTTTGAGTGTGTTGCTGCTGTTTGTGTTAAACGCCCTGCTCTGGTAAGTTCAATGTGATGTTATCTACATGCACCCAAATGAGCTAGTGGCTAATGTTAGCAGTTATGTTAACTTTTACTCAAACAAAGTTAAGGTACCGAATGAACTATGCAAGTTTTTATTAAACCCTTTACAAACGTCTTTTCATTATAGGTTTAAGTGGAAGGAGTGCAGTGAGCATCCCCAAAATCAAGGTGACTCAAATGTTAATTTAGGCTGTAACTATTTTTCACCATTTCTTTTATTTGGAGCCTAATTCATTAGCATCATTTAAAAGTCTCTTAAAAATTAAATATCTTGCTGTCTGTTTTTGTGTGCATGTGCAGACCTACATTGTCACCAGAGAGCAACTTTATCGGTAAGTTACATTCAGTTGAAATTTTGTATCATTAATTTGTAAAGAGGTTGATTGCATAATTTGACTGGTTTCATATTGATTGTTTTATCTGTGCAGGTGAAGGACTTCTTGGGGAAATGGCCGGCTCTTCGGATTGAATCACAGGTAAAACAGACTCACTTCTCTTTTCTGCCACTCTTCACACATATTTCTATGCCAAATTTTTAATATGTATCACATTCAAATGGAACAGCAAATGCCACTATTCACTGTGTGTAAGAACTATCACTTTGCATGTGACCATGTTGCTCAACAATGTATTTTAACGGAACATGTTGCATCACAAATGTGTTTTCTGTTGCAAATCGAGTATTAGTCTTTTTATATAATTATTTTTGTCTGTTTTTGTAGCTTTGTGCTG
Source organism: Scardinius erythrophthalmus (assembly GCF_964197995.2). Lineage (NCBI taxonomy): Eukaryota > Metazoa > Chordata > Actinopteri > Cypriniformes > Leuciscidae > Scardinius > Scardinius erythrophthalmus. The sequence goes on along the minus strand of NC_138229.1, from coordinate 48,745,539 downwards.
AGTTCCAACGCATTACAAACGTCAACATACGGAACCAGTTCTACGCTGTGCTTGACCAACACACACCTGCACTGGTGGCCTTGTATAGGCAGAAGGCGGCACGAACCGGTAAGATATCAGAGGCGCTGAGTGACATCTTAAAGACTTATGAACTGATATGTTTTGTCTCTTATGTTTACTGTGATGGCCAACTTATTCAAACTGAAAATTCAGTTTTGTGGTTCTTGCAGATTGTGAATCCACTTAAACGCTTTTTAATTTCAAACTTTACAGGAATCTGTAAAGCGCCTCCATAATTCAGTGAACAACCCACACAAATACGATCCACAAACCGGGTAAGACTGCGTATTGTATACTGTAAATGTTAGTTTAATCTACTACTATATGGATTTGAAATACCAAAACTGAATTTCATTAATGATGCCTGCAACTTTTTCCCCCAGAATAAATTCATCACATAACCTGGCTGTGACCACTTATCTCTTCGAAGAATTAAGGACAACTTTTATAGACGTTGACCCTGAATGTGCAAAAGGTAATCTTAAAGGGGAAATGAAACGTCCATGTTTTCGCACTGGTAGTAGCTACATATATTAGAAAAATCACCTTGCCTAAAATTTTATTTTAAAAAGTTGTTAAAACCACAGATATGACAAAATTATTTTCGTAATTTCTAGCTATCTATCTAGCTAGCGAGTCGCCATTTTGAAGTGACGTCACAGCCTACGTAATGGGGTTGGTTGGTGAGCGAAGAGAGTGAAGCGTTCCTGTTATCCTGTACCGCGCTTGATTTGAAATGGAGGAAGACGAACTCGAAAGACCTGTAGAGCCCGTGCGTCCCATTGCTTATGCATTTGAGCCGATACGGCGTGAGAACCGAGCAGTGGTAACGTTACGTCGTCATGTCGAACAGCCGGTGGTGGTTTGGGGCGAAGAGCGGGTTGGCAACGCTACCTGGTGTCAGTGTGGCTGTTGTACTGCGATGCCCACCGTATCAGAGTCCATCTGCTGTCAAGAGGCTGATCTTGACCATGTATTGCGTGGCCAACCCTGCATCACCATGGCACGCACATTTACCATGCTGTGCCGGGAGGTAGACGTCTTGGAAGTGGAAATGCTTTCCCTGAAGGATGTCAGAGCGGAGACACTGGAGCGTCCCATCAATAGCTGGTAAGTCAAGCTAGCTTTAACCGCCGCCGAATGGACCGATAAGGTTAACCGTATGCAGTAACATTACAACAAATACATGCTAACTTACATGGTGTTGACAAGAGACAGGAATATGATGGCAGAGGCAGACATCGCGAACAATGTTTCCATGTGCAGTTTGTTAACATATAACGTTAGACGTCGTCTTTTTGTGTGGTACTAATAAACTTCACCAAGTTAGCGTTAGCTAGTTCATGCTTACAGCTGTTAGCTAATAACGACTGTAACGATACCTAACGTTAGTTGTTCGCGGTCAAACACCGTGTTGTTGACAGTTTGATGTCGGGGTATTCCTACATTCAGCCAGGTTTATTGTCAATAACTTTTGAGTGAGATCATCACTACACAACAGCCATATTCTGTAATCTGACAGAAATTATTCACCCTCTTGTAATTGATAGCAGATACAAATAATACATAATGTAATGTGCTAGATTACATTACCAACACTATTCTGCAGTGCTAACTAGGGCTGAACGATATTCTGTTTTAACATCGACATCACGATGTGCGAATGAGCGATAGTCACATCGCCGGAACATGCGATGTGAAGGGTAACGTTAGTACCATAGTGTAAGAGAACGGTAGCACACAGTAAACACGAGTTTGTTGTATGGCTTTTTGCTGGGGTGACATACGCGTTCCGCGTGCCTGCACAGTGATTGGTTCGCTGTACCGCGCTCACCGCTCACAGCCAACATTCACTGGCAATCCTATAGCTAAAAATGCGCGACGAAGAGGATCCGCCGCAAAAAAGTCAAAATCAGCTATTAGGACTACTACTAGCCTATTTCATCTACAAAAAGGAGGATGTTGACCAAAAAGAGGTAGGCTACTTTGCTGAAGTATTATAAAGTTGTGGATGGTTGTCTTTTTAAAAAAAAGTCGTTTATTTTTTGTGTCCGCATTTATGAGGAAAAAATAATGTTACGTGACATTACGGACGCGACCGTTATGAAAACCGCACTAAAAGACTGCTTTAAAACTTTAACAGAGATCTCAAACAGAAATCACAAAGCCTTTCTTTAAAACGAATTTCGTTTTGTATTAATTGTATCTTAATTTTAATCAGTATTTCATTATACAATTTCCTGGATTTAGCCTAATAAATAAATTAAATATAGCAGCCAGCGCCTGAACTGGAGATTAAGCCATCATCCATGAACCGAAACTAAGCATAAAAGGTAGCCTACTCGCCTCACACACCTAAAAATAATAATAATAATAATAGTAAAAAAAATAGAAATATAATTATTATGTACAGAAATCTCTACTTTTAAACAGAACCATTAGCCTAAAAAAAAAATCTGTATGAAAAGTGCATTTCTCCCGATCACTGCTGCGAAGATCGCGAGTCAGTATTGTCAACAGAAAACACTTGTTTATTAATAAACAATTAAAATGTCTCATTGTAATATTTTACATACTATTAATCATTACCTTTGCTGGTTCTAGGTGCCGTTTACATGAACGCGTCACTGAATCAGCACAGAAAACAATTTTTCGGGTCCAAGAACGTTAGGTCCTGTGTAGAACGTTCACCGAATTCTGAGAGAAATATGTTTCTGGAATAAAATATTAAGTGGCCTTCTTGTTACTTGTAATGAAGCTTGCTTATTTGTGAAATTATTAATAACATGGAATGGTAATTATTGACTTTAGCCTGGATTGATGGCTTGCAATATCGCGATATATATCGTTGCCAAAAAAAATATTGCAATGTAATTTTTTTCCAATATCGTGCAGCCCTAGTGCTAACATTAAACCCATACAAGCAAACTGTGTTGGACAGAATTATGTGGCCCTGTGGTGAAAACAACAATCAGCAGAACTTGTTACACAACCAGATGTAAACTACTATGTTATGAACTAAATCATGTGGAACTGCATGAATAGCTAACAGTTCTGGAGTGTAAATGGGTAACACTTTACGGTAAGGGTACATGAATTATCATGAATTCATGTATAAATTCATGCATGAAATATGCATTAATTCATGCATTAATATCTCATGAATCATCAGGAACTAACACGAGTTCAACGTTTTTCATTCATGACTTCATGGATGAACAACACCTTAATTAAAACATTAACTAAGATGAGTACATCATCATGAATTATGATTTATTACGCATGATCATGATGTTTTCTTTGTTCACACAAAAAATTGGTCTTTACCACCCATTGTGGATAAAGCTATGGTTATGGTACATGAATCATCATGAATTCATGCATAAAAAAGTATTAATTAATGCATGCAAGACTACTATTCGAATTATTAAAGGAATGTACAAAAATCCACATTATCTAATGCATGCATACAGGCTAGAACAGTATATCAATTAATGTGAGAACTTTTTTTCTGAATTATGATCTGAGTTATCCAGCATGTTCATGTCTTCTTCATAGCCTGCAGGTAAATGGACAGACCCCAAAATTGGCCAATCACAGCACATAACATACGAATTCTGTTGGCGTTCAAATACAGTAGTCATCATTAACTAAGCATTGTTTATCTATGACTTCATCATGTTTGTGGCCCCTCAACTAAAGTGGTGACTTGGTGCTTTGAAACACTGATGAACAATGTGTTTTCATTATGATCTTAGTTATCCAGCATGTTCATGTCTTCTTCATAGCCTGCAGGTAAATGGACAGACCCCTAAATTGGCCAATCACAGCACATAACATACGAATTCTGTTGGCATTCAAATACAGTAGTCATCATTAACTAAGCATTATTTATCAATGATTTCATCATGTGTGTGGCCCCTCAACTAAAGTGGTGACTTGGTGCTTTGAAACACTGATGAACAATGTGGCATAGCTGTGAAATGACATGAATATGAACATGAAAGTTCAAACCTTTGCAAACAATGTACTGTGGACACAAATGGACTTTGATCTTAACTTGCAACGTGATCTCATGAGAATACATGTGTATTTTTACGTAAAGTGTAGTTCTACCATGTACATTTATTTATGTTTTATACACACAGAAACGTATAATACTGACAGTGGACAGCACAAAAACGTAATTTATTTACTTATAAACAACTTATACAAACAACGACGTACAAATTTAGGCGTATTCCTATTTAACTTATGCATATTAAAATCGTGGCATTAATATTTTGACACATAATACACTAAAACACAACATAAATTCACAAAATAAATCAATTTTATTAGCTTAATGTGATCCAAATCTTTAGAATCCATACGTTGTTTGCAAGAAACATCCAAATGCAGCCTTTATCCAGTGATCTTCATCTCCATTTCTCAGCGGAGACCGTCAATGTCAAATCCCGCGCTCGTGGTGAATTCAAATTCAAAAATTGCGCCCGAAGCGTTACGACATGTTTTACGGCAGTGATATCAAACGCTCATTGGCTCTCGCATGCTTCGTCACAGATTGCGACATGCCGTGTTTGTTGTGTACTACATTTGAAATGGAGTAGCGCGCGCGCCTTCACAGAGCGAACAGCGAACCGAAACCGGATTAACATTTTCATGGATCAATAACTTAAATTCTGCTCTGTAACGTTACCTCATACAAAACTATTATATACTGCCAGAGAGGACTGCGACACATCGTCATGTGAACGACTTTTGGTACCGGTTTTGACATTTTCTCAATAAATAAATGATTGTGATTGTCTGTCTGTTGTTTTAATTTATAATTGTAGTTACGTAGTTTTAAGAAATGGTTAGGTTTAGGGGTAGGGGTAGGATTAGTGGCTCAAACTATCTTTTAATGCTACATTGTTAATAAAGCTGCCATTTCCCTACACATATCTGTCCATTACGTTTTATCCTTTTAATATTATCTATAAAATGGGTATGTTTAGGTGTGGAGTTAGGGTTAAGGGATCGTACATTTATAATCTATTAAATGGTAAAAGGGAAATTATACAGATATCTTTATGATATGAAATATTCGTAAATAGTTTAACGTACGTTTTTTAGCTGTAAAATCGTAATAATGTTATGTAACTTTACTGCTTTATTCTGAGACCAAACGGTACCAGTTAAATCAACAGCTGGAAAGAGCTGAGAAGGAATGCAGTACATACACCATGAACTTTATTTTAAGTGCCTGTATATCTGAAAACTCTTTACAAAACCATAAAGCTGTTACAATTTCATGATATGGAGGAGTCACATCAGTTTATACGTTAAAAGGTGACTCTTTACCCCAAATAGAGATCAAGCTGTTTGTGAAACTTTTTTTTTAAAACAGCTTTATGGTTTTTAACTGGTTTATACCTTTAAGAATAAAGCAGTACGGTTAAGATCAAAGTCCATTTGTCCACAGTACATTGTTTGCAAAGGCTTGAACTTTCATGTTCATATTCATGTCATTTCACAGCTATGCCACATTGTTCATCAGTGTTTCAAAGCAACAAGTCACCACTTTAGTTGAGGGGCCACACACATGATGAAATCATTGATAAATAATGCTTAGTTAATGATGACTACTGTATTTGAATGCCAACAGAATTCATATGTTATGTGCTGTGATTGGCCAATTTGGGGGTCTGTCCATTTACCTGCAGGCTATGAAGAAGACATGAACATGCTGGATAACTCAGATCATAATTCAGAAAAAAAAGTTATCACATTAATTGATATACTGTTCTAGCCTGTATGCATGCATTAGATAATGTGGATTTTTGTACATTCCTTTAATAATTTGAATAGTAGTCTTGCATGCATGAATTAATACTTTTTTATGCATGAATTCATGATGATTCATGTACCATAACCATAGCTTTATCCACAATGGGTGGTAAATACCAATTTTTTGTGTGAACAAAGAAAACATCATGATCATGCGTAATAAATCATAATTCATGATGATGTACTCATCTTAGTTAATGTTTTAATTAAGGTGTTGTTCATCCATGAAGTCATGAATGAAAAACGTTGAACTCGTGTTAGTTCCTGATGATTCATGAGATATTAATGCATGAATTAATGCATATTTCATGCATGAATTTATACACGAATTCATGATAATTCATGTACCCTTACCGTAAAGTGTTACCTGTAAATGTTTGAATACATGTAGTTATACTAAACCTAACCAATACATTTCTTTCTTTCATCAGTCTCTTTAGGTTGACTGCATACCGGCAGTTTACCCTTTGGGCCAGGGGGCATTTGGGGAAGAAGAACCGGATTCCAATTCCAGCCTTTGTTGGCTCCATCAGGGCTGTTTTTCCATCCCTGGAATATCATGGTTTTGAATATGCATATGATGAGTTTTAAGTTGTATTCAATGTTTGCCATTAAATATGATTTATTGTAATATTTACATGTAACATCAAGTGGTTTAATGTGCATTTAAATGCTATTTAGTAGTTTTGAGAAGGAATGTGAATATTTAACAGCAATGCAGGTAAGTCAAGCTAGGTGGTTGAGGTACTGGCTCAGTATACTGTGACCATGGATATGTTTAAACAATCACTCTAATAGAGTAAAGACTCTAATACACATTTGAAAGTTTAACATCAAATAATTATCCATATAACTCATTTAGAAAAAAATATTTTTTCTTTAAATTAATTCTAATATACAGTGTAATCATGGAACAATCAAGGAAATTAATTTTTGACAATGTACAGGATAGTGTTAGTCACTTTAACATGTTAAGCAACTTTGTGTTGTTCTTTCTGCTCTTCCTCAGTCAGGGTTTGTTACTCTGTTACGGGGCTGTGAGGATGCAAACCTGCTCAGATGCTTGGCAACAGACACCGCTTTCTCTGGTTTTCCCACACCTTTGTGCTGGGCCAGCGTGATAACAGTCTCCGTTTTCAGCTCCTGCAATGCTGCCCGGATGGATGTCGACCTGCACCTATTGATCACTCCTGCCACTATGTTCTTCCTGAAGGTATAATCCTTGTCCACCTTCAGTGGGGTCACCACATACTGTTGAGGAGACTTGGAGTACTGGTGTTTATGTTGATCCTCACCTTCCTTCGTTTTAGCTGTCTTCCGGTCGACATTACTGTTGTGATTCAGTGCAGCAACCCGCAGACGTGCCTCCAAACTCTCCCTCAGAAATTTCTTCCTCTTTGTGGCGTACTTCGTGTACAGGGAGTGAAGACTCTCTAGCTGTCCTGTGTGAATGCCCAGTGTGGTTTTCTCCAATTTCTTCAGGAGCTGCTTGTCAAGCACTATCTTCTGCAGGTGCTGAAAGGCAGCAGAGCTAGGGAGGAGCCATGGACGTTGACTCTCTTCCTCAGGGGTGTAGGTAGGATGCTGACACCTGGTCATTGTCTCACCAGATACCCAGTGGTGCACATTAGTAATGTGATGCAGGATTGAGATCCACTTATCTTTCAGCTTTGTCACACTTCCTTCACATGTTGTGACACAAAACCAGAGGTGGTTTGTAATCATTCTGATCCACTCAAACAACTCTTCCTTGTGGCACTGCAGCAGACGTTTTTTGACGGACTTAACAATATGCCAGAGGTCATATTCATGCTGTATGGATTTATATTGCTGACGCATGACTTTCTGCACTGATGGGTGGCAGTCGGTTGCCAAAACAGATATGGTCACATCATATTCTCCCAACTTGGAAAGGCACCTCTCCATACCATCCACCTCAAGCCAATAACTGTTCTTCACCTCTGTGACTTGAACAGTTTCCTGTGCCACCACCAACTTCGACTTGATGTCCAGGAGTGAGTAGGTTCCATATGAGGCGTTGTGACCTGGACTGTCATATCTGGAGTCTCCTGACACGATGAGCCGCTCATCACCTAAGGCACTCAGTACAGCCTCATTGTGTACTGTCCAGGTATTGTTGACCTCTGGGATGACATAGGCCTTCTGTATGTTGAACCACTGTCTTTTTGAGATGGTTTCCAGACCAATGGTGTTGCACACTAAAGTGTCAATGATTGTGTATTTATACATGTATAATATACATATATATATATACACACACACACACACACACACACACACTGACGATATAAACAACTATAATATACTCTTTGACAGTATAATTTTAAAAGTTAATATGCTATAACATTAGTTAAAGTCAGATGGATATTACTCATGTAGAAAGTTGCATGATTGTCCACATATATATAAATGAGCTGGAACAGTGGACATCAGCCAATCAAAAAGCCTTATTTTTTTGCGAGTCAATTCAGGGGTGGTAAAACGTTTGGAGTCTGGAGTGAAGTGTAAGCCTGACTGCTATGGAAAGTTAGGAGTCACGGTAAGAAATATTTCTTCGAGGTTTCCATCAGGGTAACGGGTGTTTATGAGTGCTGCTGTTTGGACTGAGAGATGCTCATGATGATCATCTAACGTTACGTTTAATCGGTGTTGTGAATATTGTTTATTTGATTTTGGTGTGGGCATCTTTGATGCTGACTTCTGTGGGTCGCTGAATGCCCTACCTCTCTCTTCCCTGCCTGGCTGGCGCGTTTTAGCGCCCTCTTCCTACGGCGGACTGATGCCTCTGTCCCGCTGTTGTCAGAGTATGTTGGGCGGTCAGTAGAGCACACATTATATGCAGTGAAATTGAAGACAGACGGAGCAACTTCAGGCTTTAGTCTGTTGGTCTGGCGAACAACTATTTTACCAAACTCAAAGGTCTTCTCCTCAATGTAATCCTCCTCCAGAAAATGTTCACTGCAAACCCTGGAGTCAGCGCCCATCGGAGGGCTCTCTCTTCAGCGCCGTTAGCCAGCGCAGCAGTACAGTTTTCCGTTTTAGCGGCAGTTTATGAAAATGGACTGTTTTGTCCTTGGCTTTGACCCTGTAAAATTCATTTTTACATCCAGGAGCAATACAGTAGTGGCCTCCCTTTTGTCTTCTGTCCTGTGGCTCCTCAGTCTCCATCTTCCACTAAGCTACCTGTCTTTCACTGTCTCTTACACTAACTTAACGTTACCTCTGTCTTAAACTATTTTTGTCTTTCACTATCTATCTTTCACTGTCTCTTACACTATCTTTGTCTTTCACTATCTATCTTTCACTGTCTCTTTCACTATCTTTGCCTTTTACTATCTCTGTCGTTCACTATCTCTATCTTTCTCTATTTCTGTCATTCACTGCACAGAGCCATCCAACCCCGTGACGTCACATGTTAGAATACTGCACAATGGTGGCGCCCTGGCCGCGAAAGATATAACGTTTTTTTCTTTTTTCTTTTATATGTTTACATTTGTCATGTTTCTTATATTATTGTTGATTATAGTGGAAATCCATCTTGTTAATCATGTAAACTTGATTGACTGCTTCATTTCCCCTTTAAAGATGTTGTAATAATTTTAATGTCCTCTATTTTACTTAGTTTTATTGGCATTACATTTATTTATGATTTATTTAACAGGTTGCAAGACGTATTTTGAGACTTTGCAGAGGAAGTATTCTTTGGCTCAGCCTGAAAAGGCCCAGGAAAGAAACACTATGAGGAACACTGCAAAGAACCGTCAACAAAAGAGACGGGTAAGTTAAGAAACTGGTTAAGCAGTTTTTGTTTTGTTTTTGTTTTTCAGAATGTAACTATCCTCATCTCTGTGTTTTAGTGGTTAAATTACTGTCATGTTTTGCAGATGCTGGAGACCAGGTCCAGTGTTGTACAAACCAACACAGAAAGGGAACTGTGGAAGACGGCAACAATAGAACTGATGTCTGATGAAGATGATGCTGTTGCTGATGGAAGGCCAGTGTGGATGGTGAGGTCTCCACCAAACAGAACCACAGAGTTATCTGCTCTCTGCCAGGCACTACAAACCAGACTAGAGGCTGACCCACGCTACATGTCACACCACCAGTGCGTCATGGCAGTTTGAAAAATGAATATTTACATGTATTTCATATACACTTTAATTTCTTTATTTCTTAATTATTGATCTCGTTTTATATTGTATACTTTGTATATTTGTTCCTTTTTGATGTGCATGTTGCTTATCTCCACGTTTTGTATTTTTTTCCTTTACACCTTTGTTCACATTTCTTTTTCCCCATTCATTTTAATGTATGTTTATAATGTTCTTTGAAATGTTCATGTTATATTTGTTTTTGTTCCTTTACATTTTCATCCCCTCAAATATTTTTGTTCCCCCATTCCTTTTTAATGCTTGTTTATAATGCTCTTTGGAATGTTTTATTTACCTTAATAAAAATGTCAGACTTTCTCATTGTTCTTTGTGTGTGTTTTTAAAATTATATTTGAATCTATTAAAATTGGGGGAAGGGGGGTTTAGTGTATACTGAGCAATATCTGCATAGCTGGCCTATAACCAATCGAATCACTGTGCGATAAGGCCTAGGGTGGGCTATGTTCTAAAAGTAACCAATCAAATCACTTTCCTGGGTTTTCAGTGTGTCCTGTCCTCCAATAGTGGTCTGGGTAATGGGAGTGGTTTTAAAAGAAAAGGACCAATAGGGGGGAACGCCAAAAGGTGCACAAAGGTGTGAAAATGTTCTCTTGAAAAAACCTTTGATGGGATTGCTTGCCATGGCAACAAATGGCTGTAGCACGGAAGTATACGTCCACAACATACATCCGATTTGGTATCATTTCGGATGTATACGGATATATACAGACCCATGGAATTTGAGCTATCCGGCCACTATACTCCTGGATTCTTCCGAATTTCAGCAGTGTATACAGGGATATACTGGTCCGGATACACCTCTTTTCATGCAGTGCATCATGTTTATTTTTCTTTATTTGGCAAAAAGCACAACACGTTTTTATTGTGAGTAAACACAAAAATAATACACACTTAACAGTAGCGATTGATGTATGAAACTTGTTTGTAAGATCAAAGTCAACAGAGTATTTTGAATCTCTTTGCACTGATAAGAAAAAAAGCGAGCCTATCGCGCCGGCGCGATTGTCGACCCCAGGGGGTTAAATAGAGTGGGGCTCAATGGGCAACCATGTCTGACTCCTTGATGTTGGGAGAACAATTCTGTTCGTTTATTTCCTGTTTTTACAGCACATGTATTGTTTTTATACATGGTGCTTATCAGATCAATTTTTTTCCCTCCAATCCCATTTTCCAGTAGTTTTAGGAAGAGTCCTTCGTGCCAGATCGAATTGAAAGCCTTCTCAAAGTCAATAAAAGAAGCGCAGACTTTGGATTTATTTTGGTATTGTAAGTTCGCGCTAAATCGGCCCAAAAGTCCGGTGTCCGATCAGCGCGGAAGGTCTTAAACGTGTTCCTGTCCTTTCTCGAGGCAAAGTATTTTTTGATTAAATGCAATATATTAATCATATATTTACTCTTTTATTTCATCTGACTCCATAAATGAAAAGGTTTTAATGATATCTGTGGATCATTAATTATGAGTGAATGTTTGACTATTCAGTTTAACTCTTCAATGAAAATAATATCAAAGTCAGTTAGAATAATCAAATGTAACAATTTATTATGTCAGGTAAATGTATCATGCCAATTTCATAATCAATTCAACGATAATCGATACAAAACATCAAATCCTCTGGAATAGAGAGAGAAGATGCAAACCCAACTTTAAGAAATACATGAGGCTGAGAGAACTCACTCTCAACCTCACGGACCAATCTGAAGTGCAGAAAAGGCCTCGATCTCCCTGCTGCATTTCATTAAATAGCCAGACCTCTTTCACATGGAAACATGTGCTAACAAAAGAAATTTGTATTCAGAGGTAGCACCTTTTGGGGTGAGTGACCATTTGTCCATAAACTCTTAAAACCTTATTACCTTGTGTTTTACTTATTCTGAAATGAGACATTTGTACCAGTCGCACTGTGACATTTTAAACAATACCAAATGTAGCAAGTGGCTCAATTTTAGTGACTACGCCACCCCAGGTTAACGGGGAAATCAACCCAAATAAAGCACACAAATACGTTCCACCTAGAAAAGGCAAGAGGCATGGGCTTCCGTACAAAAAATGTTTTATTAAAGCTAAAAGTTGATCAACAGTGATTTAAAATCAGTCATTCACATGGGTCATGATTGAATTGAACAAAGCAAAAAAATAATAAACAAAAGAAATAAACAAGATTCACAATAAATCTCCACAAGATTTACAATAAACCTTCACAAGATTCACAATACACCTTCACAAGATTCACAAACCTTCACAAGATTCACAATAAACCTTCACAAGATTCACAATAAACCTTCACATGGGGCTGAGGCTTCCGGTCAGGAGCAGGCTAGTGTGCCGACAGCAGGTCTACCATAAGAAGCACGCCAACCCAACGTACACCCACCAAATTCACTGCAAATAACCAAAGGTAGTGACACGGCAATAATGAAACTGCAATAACACTCTTAGTGAAGCAAAACCAGCAGTGAGACAGACAACCAGCCCGCTCCAGGAAGTCCTCAGCTCCTAAAGGAAAAAAAGAAAAATATAGATAATTAATAAACTAAACGATTTAACCCTTACGAAAAAAAAGTATACTTCAAGTTCATTTTATGAAGTATACTTGAGTAATGTTCAAGTATATTTTTAAGTACACTTTATGTAGTAAGTATACTAATGTCAATATGTACTAGTAGTAAACTTGTAAGTGTACTATTTTAATACCGCTTGGGACTAAATTGGCCCACTTGAAGTATATAAAAGTATATGTTTAAGTGTACTATAAGTGTAACAGTAGTAAACTTTAAGTGCACAACTAGTTCATAATTACGTTTCTCATTTGTACTGCAAGTGAACTTATGAGTATACTAGTAGTTTACTATTTTAATACTTGTAGCAACTTTGAAGTATACTCTCAGTAAACTACTAGTTTAGTAGTTTTATACTACAAGTTTACTGAGAGTACACTAAAAGAGTAAAAATAATATATAAATGGTAAACTATAAGATGATGTTAAGTTCACTTAAAGAAAACTTGTAGTATAAAACTACTAAACTAGTAGTTTACTGAGAGTATACTAAAAGAGTACAAATAATATATAAATGGTAAACTATAAGTATGATGTTAAGTTCAATTAAAGAAAACTTGTAGTATAAAACTACTAAACTAGTAGTTTTCTTTAACTGAACTTAACATTATTGTAATGGTTCAGTAGTTTGATTTGTTTGTCTTCCCTTAAGCGCCCTCTTGTGGCGAGGATCGTGTTTGGAAACTTCCGTTTTACTTTCGTGAGTTGAGTTCATTGTAAAGTGTCATGGCTGAAGAGCGGCTCGCATGGTGAAGTCGTGGCCCGCATAAGGCTGTAAGTTACTATTATTTGTCATGTTAATATGATGATTAGTAGGTTTAACATGTTTGACAGTCGATTCATTAATCTAAAGATGCAAATGTGCTATAAACGAAACGTAAAGTGCTTGTGTAATCCGTGATGAAAAGTGATTGTGCAATACATTGGCAGTAGTTAGCGCCGTATGCTAGCGATCTTTTGTTATGTTAATTAGGCTAATTTGGATTCCGTGATTTCAAGCAATTATCTAAAACAAAGAATATAATTATCAAATGCACATGAAAATATAACTTTTAATGCTCAATATGTTGATTTAATGTTTCAATTAAGTGCTTTATTTAGGCAGTAAATACTGTTCAGTCAGATATGCACTTTCAATAATATGTACAATTCTAATTGCTGTATTTTCTTTGTGTTTACAGTTTTACAATGTTAAAGATTAACGAGAAAAGATTCATGAGATTAAAAGCCATGAACCAACATCTCGCCTGTTCACTGTCTGTCTAGCTGGATAGAAAGTGATACGTCTAGTGAGGACAGAACAGTAAAAAGCCTTTTTATCAGCAGACATCGCCTTTAACGTTAACTTCAGTCATCATGTGGCAGCCATTGGACCCGCATCGTCAACAACAGCCGGGGAGCCAAATGCTGAAAGTTCAAGAGGAGGTACTGGAAACGAGATCCCGGTGCTCTGCTTCTTCAACGCGGTCGACCAGGTCATCTGCAAGCGTAGCAGCTCTCAAAGCGCGAGCCAAAGCTGAGGCTGTACAAGCGCAGGTGATCTATGCAGAAGAGGAAGCTGAAGTAATGAAACATCAAGCTGAAATGCAGGCTAAGCTACATATTTTAAAGATAAAGAAAGAAGCAGCAGCTGCAGCAGCAGAAGCAGTGATACTAGAAGCAGCCGCACAGTTTGAAGAACAACAGCCTTACAGTCAAGAACCTCTGTGCGACAACCCTGTGGACTCCAAGGAAAAGGTTCAAAACTTCATTGATAGTCAAGTATTCTTGCAAAACAACCAAGTGCCGTCACAGCCTCAAATCTCAATCACGAACCCCTTCTACCAACATGATAACACAGGTGCTGAACCATCACCAATCACCTACAATACTCCTGTAACCAAGCTAGAAACCCTGGAGCACAGACTACAACAGCCGTCCATATTCATGTCAACACCGCATCCTAACATGTCACGTCCAGTGCTGAACCACCATCACCAGTCATTCAGGTCAGTGCACCAAAATCTTCAACAGACGTCTACAGTAAATGATATGGCTAAATATCTAATGAGACGTGAACTGGTGTCAGCTACTTTGCAAACCTTTGATGTTGATCCACAAAATTATCGAAGCTGGAAATCCTCATTTCGAAATGTTACTAAAGACTTGTCTTTGTCCCCTAAAGAAGAATTAGATCTACTTGTAAAATGGCTTGGACCAAAGTCAAACCAACAAGCGAAAAGAATCAGTGCAGCTCAAATCAATGATGCCTCTGAAGCCCTAAATATGATCTGGCAACGCTTGGAAGAAACCTATGGAGCACCTGAGGTAATTGAACATGCCCTCTTTCAAAAGGTTGAAAACTTCCCTAAGATTACAGCTAGAGACTCAAGTAAACTAAGAGAGCTAGGAGACCTCTTACTGGAACTACAACTAGCTAAAGCAGAGGGTTATTCACCTGGGTTAGCCTTTCTGGATACAGCTCGTGGGGTTAATCCCATAGTGGAAAAGCTTCCTTACTCCCTACAGGAAAGATGGATCTCACATGCATCCAAATACAAGGTAGATTACAATGCCACATTTCCACCATTTTCTACCTTCTCTAACTTTGTACGGGAGCAAGCACGCATAAGAAATGATCCTAGCTTCTCGTTTCTGTCAGCAGCTCAGTACAAGTTTGACAAACCTGTTAAAAACAGTACTCGCCCTATGATTTCAGTGAAAAAGACAGAAATAGCACAGAGTAATGAAACAGCAGATGTTAGTGAGGATCCTGACAAACAATGTCCTTTGCATAAGAAGCCGCATCCCCTCAGAAAATGTCGCAGTTTCCGTAGTAAGTCCCTAGAAGAGAGAAAAACTTATCTGAAGGATAACAACATATGCTTCAAGTGTTGTGCATCAACCAAACATCAAGCCAGAAGCTGTCAGATCAAAGTCATCTGCAAAGAATGTGGGAGTGAAAGACACAACACAGTGCTACATCCAGGTCCACCTCCTCCTAACAGCATCACACCGCCGACAGAAGTGAAACAGCATGGCGGGGAGCCTGAGCTCAGCACACCATCAGTCTCAGCTACAGCAATGTGCACAGAGGTATGTGGCGAACAGCGCGGCTCAAGATCTTGTGCTAAAATATGCCTAGCCAAAGTGTATCCATTAGGTCAGAGGAACAAGGCAATAAACCTGTATGCTGTTATGGATGAGCAAAGTAATCAGTCTCTTGCCCGCTCTGACTTTTTTGACCTCTTCAGTGTTAAAGGAGATACAGAGGTGTATACTTTAAAGACATGTTCAGGCATCATGGAACTGAGAGGAAGAAAAGCTAAAGACTTTATTGTCGAGTCTATGGATGGTCACATAAAGGTGCCACTGCCTGCGATGCTAGAATGTGACATGATCCCAGAGGATCGCTCGGAGATCCCCTCGCCTGAAGTTGCCCAACTCCACCCACACTTAAAAGCAATCGCACACAAGATACATCCCATAGACTCAAAAGCACAAATCCTGTTGCTTTTAGGTAGAGACATCCTGAGTTTGCACAAAGTGAGACAGCAGTGCAACGGTCCCCATAATGCACCATTCGCCCAGCGCTTAGACCTCGGCTGGGTTATTGTGGGAGATGTCTGTTTGAGTGGCGCACACAAACCAAGGTCTGTCGCAACGTACAAAACTAACACATTGCTCAACGGCCGTCCATCGTACTTCAGTCCATGTACCAATGTCCTGCAAATAAAAGACAAATCTGTAAGTCAAACAAAAGACATTCAAATCTGCACAGATACTTACCAAGCAACACAAACAGACACTCTCGGGGACACTGTCTTCATCAGGAGGGAGGATGATGAAAAGTTGGCACCTTCAAAACAGGATAGGCAATTTCTCACAATAATGCAGAGCGAAATGTATCAGGATGAGACAAACAGCTGGGTTGCACCTCTTCCCTTTGTTACACCCAGACAACGTCTACCAAATAACCGACACCAGGCTTTAAATAGGCTCAACACACTAAAACGAAGCCTCGACAGAAAAACTGAGATGAGAGAGCACTTTGTACAGTTCATGCAGAGAGTCATAGACAACAGGCAGGCAGAAGTCGCACCCCCTTTACAGCTGAATGAGGAGTGTTGGTATCTCCCCATGTTTGGGGTGTACCATCCGCAGAAACCCAAGCAAATCCGTGTAGTTTTTGACTCGAGCGCCAAACATGAGGGCGTAGCGCTCAACGATGTCCTCTTAAGCGGCCCAGATCTAAACAACGCTTTGCTTGGGGTTCTAATCAGATTCCGCCGAGAGCCCATCGCAATAACAGCAGATGTAGAACAAATGTTCTACTGTTTCACAGTAAGGGAAGACCATCGCAATTTCCTACGATTTCTCTGGTTTAAAGACAACGACATCAGAAAAGAGATTATCGAGTATCGCATGAAAGTCCATGTTTTTGGAAACCGTCCGTCTCCCTCTGTTGCTATCTATGGGCTCCGCAAGGCAGCTGAAGCTGGTTCGAAAGAATATGGCAAGGACGCAGAGCATTTTGTCACCAGGAACTTTTACGTTGACGACGGTCTCACTTCACTCCCAACTGAATGTGAAGCAATCGCTCTCCTGCAAAAAACACAGAAAATGTTAGCGGAGTCGAATCTGCGCTTACACAAAATTGCCTCAAACAGCAGCAAGGTCATGGAGGCATTCCCAACAAATGACTTGGCAAAAGACATCAAAAGCCTTGACTTAGATGCTGACCCATTACCTGTGCAAAGAAGTTTAGGCATCAGCTGGAGTCTCGAATCGGATACCTTCACATTTCAAGTCTCTAAAGAACAAAAACCATTCACCAAAAGAGGCTTGCTATCCACTGTTAATAGTTTGTACGACCCCTTAGGCTTTGTTGCGCCTATAACTGTACAGGGAAAAGCACTCATAAGAGAACTAACCTCAGAACCATGCGACTGGGATGAACCCCTATCGCCAGCCAAAGAAAGATTATGGTCTGTATGGAGAGACTCTCTTCTCGAGTTGGAGCAACTACACATTCCCAGACCATACGTACCGTTGTCTCTTTCCTCAACGCAACACAGAGAGCTTTGTGTCTTCAGTGATGCCTCCTCCACAGCAATAGCAACTGTTGCCTACTTGCGAGTTGTCAATGAGCAGGGACAGCACCTCACCGGATTTGTCATGGGCAAAGCTAAATTAGCACCAAAACCAGCTCACACAATTCCACGAATGGAGCTATGCGCCGCTGTCCTTGCTACAGAAATGGCAGAGCTTATATGCCAAGAAATCGACCTGGAGCTTCATGCTGTAAAGTACTACACTGATAGTAAGATTGTACTAGGTTACATCTACAATACCTCAAGAAGATTTTATGTCTATGTATCGAACAGAGTTTCTAGAATCAGAAAATCTTCAGTACCAACACAGTGGCATCATGTCTCATCAGAAAACAACTCCGCAGACGTTGCTACTCGCCCAATAGCAACACTTCTATTGCCGCAAACATACTGGTTCACTGGACCCCCATTCTTGTCGAAGGAACTGCCCAAGTGTTCATCTACAGCAGATGCAAATGAGTTTGAGCTAATAGAACCAGAGCATGATTCAGAGATTCGACCAGAAGTGAATGTCTACGCAACTAAAGCCAGCGTCGAACCCCTCAGACCACATCGGTTCGAACGATTCTCAACGTGGAAACATCTCATACGAGGTATGGCAAAACTCATTACTCTAGCTAGAAACAAGTCCAAAGCCTCAGATCAAAACTCAACAAATCCCCAAACTCAAGCTAAGCTTACAGTCATCTCAAGCGTCCAACAATGTGCATTCAAAGAGGACATCAAGAAACTGCATAACGGGGAACGAATCCCAAAAACAAGTCCCTTGTGGACTCTAAACCCCTTCATAGACGCAGATGGGCTGTTAAGGGTGGGGGGTCGGACGTCTCTAGCCAACCTTCCATATGACGAAAAGCACCCGCTGGTACTCCCTAAAAAACATCATGTGTCAACCCTGCTTGTGAGACATTATCACCAAGGCGTCGCTCACCAAGGTCGTCACCTCACTGAGGGAGCATTACGATCTGCTGGTGTTTGGATAATCGGAGGCAGGAAACTAGTCTCAAGTGTAATCTATCAGTGTGTCACTTGTCGCAGGCTTAGAGGAAAACCTGTTGAACAAAAAATGGCCAACCTCCCAGAAGATCGACTCACCATGGAGCCCCCATTCACTAGGGTCGGCTTAGATGTTTTTGGTCCCTGGAGTGTAGTCACTCGCAAGACTAGGGGTGGGGCCGCAGAAAGCAAACGCTGGGCAGTTTTATTTAGTTGCTTAGGGACTCGTGCAGTTCACATAGAAGTAATTGAATCTATGTCCACCTCATGCTTTATTAATGCACTGAGAAGGTTTTTCGCAGTTAGAGGACCTTCCAAAGTTCTTAGATCCGATCGCGGCACCAACTTTATTGGAGCCTGTAAGGAGCTAAAAATCAGTACCGATCATCCGGAGATCCAAGACTACCTCAGCAACGAAGGCTGCACATGGACATTCAACACGCCTCACTCATCACATATGGGCGGCTCATGGGAAAGAATGATTGGCATCGCTCGCCGCATTCTAGACGCCATGTTACTGCAGTCAGGTCCAACTCGCCTTACCCATGAGGTCCTCACAACACTAATGGCAGAAGTCATGGCTATCATTAATGCTCGTCCACTGGTTCCTATAAGTACTGATTCAGATTCACCAACTATTTTGACTCCTTCTATGCTTCTAACTCCAAAGGCAGGAGCTGCTCCTGCTCCTGAAGGGTCATTTGACATAAAAGACATGTACAAAAAACAATGGCAACATGTTCAAGGTCTTGCAGGCACCTTTTGGAAGCGCTGGAGACAAGAATATCTGTCAGTACTTCAGCCAAGGAGGAAATGGACTCATGACAAAGATAACATTCAAGTGGGGGACGTAGTCTTGTTGAAAGACGATCTAATTAAACGTAATGAATGGCCCATAGGACTCATTACTAAATGCATCCCTAGTGAGGACAAGAGGATCAGAAAAGTGGAAGTCAAAGTTGTGAAGCAAGGGACTTCTCGTGTTTACTTGCGCCCAGTGACTCAACTTATTCTCCTGCTCCCCCAAAGTAGTGATACAAAGACTGATAAGGGTTAAATAGGCCTAGTGGTATAAAAGCATTTATACCAGACGGGGAGTGTAATGGTTCAGTAGTTTGATTTGTTTGTCTTCCCTTAAGCGCCCTCTTGTGGCGAGGATCGTGTTTGGAAACTTCCGTTTTACTTTCGTGAGTTGAGTTCATTGTAAAGTGTCATGGCTGAAGAGCGGCTCGCATGGTGAAGTCGTGGCCCGCATAAGGCTGTAAGTTACTATTATTTGTCATGTTAATATGATGATTAGTAGGTTTAACATGTTTGACAGTCGATTCATTAATCTAAAGATGCAAATGTGCTATAAACGAAACGTAAAGTGCTTGTGTAATCCGTGATGAAAAGTGATTGTGCAATACATTGGCAGTAGTTAGCGCCGTATGCTAGCGATCTTTTGTTATGTTAATTAGGCTAATTTGGATTCCGTGATTTCAAGCAATTATCTAAAACAAAGAATATAATTATCAAATTCACATGAAAATATAACTTTTAATGCTCAATATGTTGATTTAATGTTTCAATTAAGTGCTTTATTTAGGCAGTAAATACTGTTCAGTCAGATATGCACTTTCAATAATATGTACAATTCTAATTGCTGTATTTTCTTTGTGTTTACAGTTTTACAATGTTAAAGATTAACGAGAAAAGATTCATGAGATTAAAAGCCATGAACCAACATCTCGCCTGTTCACTGTCTGTCTAGCTGGATAGAAAGTGATACGTCTAGTGAGGACAGAACAATTATACTTATAGTTTACCATTTATATATTATTTGTACTCTTTTAGTGTACTCTCAGTAAACTACTAGTTTAGTAGTTTTATACTACAAGTTTTCTTTAAGTGAACTTAACATTATACTTATAGTTTACTATTTATATACAATTTTTGCAGTTGCAGTAGGCCTACAGTATACTACTATGTTCAAATGTTATTTTTTATACTTGAAAAATACCTTTAACTCTACTTTAATTTTAAAAACATTTGATTAGCTTCATGCATCCTTTTTTATCAACACTCGAATGTCAGTAAGTTTCATAAAGAAAGGCAACATTTTGTTAAAATGTTGAGAAAATAGTTGAGAAAATCACATATTTGTCAAAGACTACGCCTTGATCAGATCCAGAACGATGATCAAAACACAGGAGTAGATCGAGTCCAACACCCCCAAAGCTTCACAGTCGTTTTCTCTTCATGGGTTAGG
The DNA here is from genome assembly GCF_964197995.2 of Scardinius erythrophthalmus. NCBI lineage: Eukaryota > Metazoa > Chordata > Actinopteri > Cypriniformes > Leuciscidae > Scardinius > Scardinius erythrophthalmus. Next base: position 48,724,559 of record NC_138229.1, on the reverse strand, counting down.
TCTACGCTTCATTTCATTTGGAAACATTAAGCAGTTTTGATTTACAAGCTGTTTAATGTTTGATGATCACATTACTTTACATTTGAGTGAACAATCTTCTATCACATGGTTCAGCTTCTTCTTCTCCTGTGTTTTGATCCAGAGATTCTGTACTAGAAGATGTGTCATAGCGCCCCCTACCGTATAACAGTGAAACCATGGATAGCTGGAAATTTCAGTCAATGGTGGGGAAAAGTTTAATTAAAGTAAATATGTACACTGCCAGTGGACTAGCCTACACAAAAATTCAGATACGCAGAATTAGAAACATATCTGTTCTATATCAACATTTTAATCAATATTTTCAAACAAAGTTGCATAAGACTGTATATGAAAAACAATGTAAAAAAAGTATATTTAATAGGCTACTCGATCAAAAGAGTTAACACAACTACAAGCCAAGTATTCTTTGAATAATTGAAATTTTAAGTATATCTTGATCAAAAGATTGAGTACAAGTACAGGCCAAATATACTTGGACTTTTCTCTCAGTATAAGTAAAGTACACTTAAGTGTAATTAAGTATATTTTTGAGAAGTATATAAAATGTAGACTGAAAGTATGCTTTCTTCTTTTTAGCTGAAAAGAATAATAGAACACTTGAATAAACTTATTTTCCATGCTTATTTTATTTACTCTATAGGCTATTCCACCAGAAAGTTTGTTACTATATAAAGCTGAACATGTTAGTTTAAAAAAGTATTTAATAAGCTACTAAATCAAAATAGTTAACACAAGTACAAGCCAAGAATACTTAGAATACTTAATTATACTTTTAAGTATATCTCGATCAACAAGTATAGGCCAAATATACTTAGACGTTTCTGTCAGTATAAGTCAAGTATACTTAAGTGCAATTTGAAGTATATTTCTGAGAAGTACATAAAGTATATTTCTGAGAAGTATATAAAAAGTAGACTGAAAGTATACTTTCTTATTTTTAGTTTAAAAGAAGTATACTAATAGAACACTTGAATAAACTTCTTTTTCGTAAGGGAAGTAACCAAAAGAAACAAAAAAACAAACATTCAAAGTCAATTTATTGACTCTAACGTGACGGAAACCAACAAAAAAAAAAAAATTTACAATGCACCCCAAAATAAACAAAATATAAATACTATAAACAGATTAAAGACAGACAATAAACAAGTACACTGACCGCTGCAGGAACACCACACAGAATTATCTGCAGTACGCCCGGAAGTTATTGCAGGCAGACCGGCCAATCAGAATCGAATAATAAATGCACGATAAACGGGACAATTTAATTTAACAAAAAAATAAACAAAACACATTCCAGGTCGGTCTATTGACTTAACAGTCCAATGTGACCGACACGAAAAAAAGAAAACAATTTAAATACTCTAAACACTCACATTCACATTCAAGAAAAACAATAAACAAATATACTGTGACCGCGGCAGAAACTCACACCAAATACAGAGTTAACTGCAATACCGTTACGCCTGGAAGTGATTTCAGATCACAAAATAATCAAAATAAACAAAATAATCCTTCAAGCCCGTATAGACATGCTTGACTTAAACGTAACGGTGTGTAGAAAGCAGCAGCCTGGATTTAAAGAGCGAGTAGCTGAGAGAGAGAGCGCGCTGTTTAATGCGACTGCTCACTTGTGTTTTTGATTTGACAGATTTCGTACAGTTGTTCGGATATGTTTGCACTCACTGTCAAACCACGTTTCGCTGGTGTTTTTTGTTTTTCTTTTTGATGATTTCTTTTTCAAATTGCACATGGATGCTGTTTGGTGGAATATGTTGGTAGTTTCACTTAGTGCCAGATTTATACCTAATTTATTTTGTGAATATGTGTTAGTTAAATTTGTCTAATAATAATTTGATCGTTTGGCTTTCTAATGCATTTTGATCATTTTCTGTGCTGTTTTTTGTCCACTTGTAGGGTTGTATGCGGCCCAGTGATCGACAGAGCTCAAGTAGATCGACAGAGCTCAAGTAGACTTTTCCCACTTCTGTTTGTGAATTTGTCATATTTATTTCTGAGCTGGTATGAGGGCAGAGGGTGGCTGGTGTTTGTAATATACTTGTCTCGCTGTGTGCCAGGGCCGGAGTGGGGCCACTTTTCAGCCCTGGAGTTCATGCCCAAGACCGGCCCACTTTTTCCACTGTGGAATTCCAAATTAGCACTTTTTCCAATTTGGATAAATGAAGCAACAGTTCAGTTGTTACTATTGTGTAGTTGGTATTAATACCATAGTTCAACAAATAATGTAAAGGTTAAATAATAATTCACTTAGACTTTATAAGAAGCAATTGCGATTTTATATCACACAATTCAGACTATATCTCGCAATTCTGTATTTCTGACTTTAAAAAGAAGCAATTGCAACTTTATTTCACGCAGTTCTGACTTTATATCTTGCAATTTCTGACTATAAGAAGCAATCGACTTTAATTCACACAATACTGACTTTATAACACGCAATTGCGACTTTATATCTCACAATTTTGACCATCTCGCAATGCTGACTTTATAACACGCAATTGCAACTTTATTTCAGGCAATTCTGACAGTTATATCTCGCAATTCTGACAATTGAGACTTAATATCACGCAATTCTGACCATCTCGCAATGCTGACTTAACACGCAATTGCAACTTTATTTCGGGCAATTCTGACTTTATAACACGCAATTGAGACTTTATTTCAGGCAATTCTGACTTTATAACACGCAATTGAGACTTTATTTCACGCAATTCTGATGTATTCCGAAATGTAAACTCGCAAGTGTGAGATAAAAAGTCGCAATTATCTTTTAAAACGTTTTATTCTGTGACGCAAACAAGCTTCCATACCTCCTGGCCTCTTCCTCCCAGCCATCCTCCCTGACGCGTACCGTTACGGTAGGGCCGGCCAGGCGCGGTAGGCGCCGGCGATGCCGCAGACCCGCGGCCGCAGTAGCCTACCTAAAACGTTTTGGAAAAGACTGGCTGTGGACCCAACCAACTCTATAGTAGGGGAGGGGAGAACTCCCTCACATGGTACAACCCATGCAGAGGCAGCGCGCTGCAGTGGAAGGCGGAACGTGTAATGTTACTAACGTGACATTGAAATGTGAAAAAAAAAAAAAAAAAAAAATTCCTCGACCGGCCCAAAAGTGAAGCGGCCCACCGGGAATTCTCCCGATTCTCCCGATTACCCAATCCGGGCCTGCTGTGTGCTGACAAAGCCCCCCCCCTCTCTCTCTCTCTCTCTCTCTCTCCCTCTCTCTCTCTCTCTCTCTCTCTCTCTCTCTTTCTGCGCATGCGTGAGTGTTTGTTGAGCGAGTGTGAGGTGCGTGTGGTGAGTGTGAATGGTTTATGCCCGCTGTGGCGGAAAATTCCTTTCTCTTTCAATTCTTTTCAATTTTTTCCATTTTTGATATCTGTGGTGTATCGGGTGGTGAAGTAAGGCTGCTTTGGTGAGGGGGGGTTCGGCCGTTTAGCAACCAGTGTATCACTGGGAAGCATGGCAGCCCAAAACACAAGCACCTGTTTAGATTCTCTCACGCGGCGTCACAGAGTGAAAGTGGTGTTCGCAGTGAATGTGGAGGAGTGCATTTTGGCCGTTGGAAATAGAAACTAAACTAAAAACTAAACTAAACTAAACTAAACTAAACTAAACTTTGTCTAACGTTCCACCGTTCATAAAAGACGAAATGCTGACGAAAGAACTGTCACGGTTTGGAAAGATAGTTAGCCCCGTGAAAAAGATCGTTCTTGGTAGCAAATCAGACTTGATCAAACACATGGTATCTTTTCGGAGATTTACTTATATGATCCTGAAAGATAATCGAACTGAACTCAACTTGAATTTGAAACTCAGAGTTGATGACTTTGATTATACTGTCTTCGTAAGTACTGATGTGATAAAGTGTTTTGGCTGTGGGAAAATTGGGCATGTAGTACACGCTTGTCCAGAGAATAATGGTACAAATACACAAGATGTCTCAGGTGAAACTGGTGGGCAAGTCAGGAATGCAGGCACTGATAATGTTCCTGATCCAACTCAAACTGAACCCAGGCCATCCACTAGCGGCCAAGCTGAAACAATTCCTCATTTACAGACTGTGAATCAGGCTAAAGATGGGAATAATGAGGAGAATGATTTAGTTATCCCTGTTGTTGATAAAGTTGAGCCCAAGGCTGATGAGAGCATTGATATTTCACATGTTAATATAGTGTCTGTCTCAAAGTCTCCTTCAGAAAGTGTCAACTTGAGTGATGATTTAATGACGGACCTAGATCAGGCAGTTTTCAAAACCCCTTTAAAGAGGAAAAAGAATGAAAAGGTCTCAGAATCAAAACAAGCTAGAAAAACAGAAAATGAAAAGGAGTCTGATGTTGATGTTGATGGCCAGCAGCCATATCACCCTGTAGCCCAAGACTGGTTGCCCACTGAAGCTAAGCAGGGCTGAGCCTGGTCAGTACCTGGATGGGAGACCTCCTGGGAAAAAACAGGTTGCTGCTGGAAGAGGTGTTAGTGAGGCCAGCAGGGGGTGCTCACCCTGTGGTCTGTGTGGGTCCTAACGCCCCAGTATAGTGACGGGGACACTATACTGCCAAAAGAGCACCGTCCTTCGGATGAGACGTTAAACCGAGGTCCTGACTCTCTGTGGTCATTAAAAATCCCAGGATGTCCTTCGAAAAAGAGTAGGGGTGTAACCCCGGCATCCTGGCCAAATTTGCCCCTTGGCCTCTATCCATCATGGCCTCCTAATCATCCCCATATACTGATTGGCTTCATCACTGTCTCCTCTCCACCAGTAAGCTGGTGTGTGGTGGGCGTTCTGGCGCAATATGGCTGCCGTCGCATCATCCAGGTGGATGCTGCACATCGGTGGTGGTTGAGGAGATTCCCCCCTTCTATGTAAAGCGCTTTGAGGTCTCAGATAAAGCGCTATATAAATGTAACGAATTATTATTATTATTATTATTATTATGATGTTGGTAATGAGAGTGATGTCTCTGATTCCGGTGCTTCTAGCTGTTCCCAGACTGAATGGACATGCCTGGAGTACGATACTGATGAAATCAAGAAGTTTTTAAAATTGTCAAAAAACTTGAGGGGAGTACAGGTTGCTGATTATTTTCGAGACACAAAACGTTTTGTAGAAAATACGAGTTTTTTTTTATTATTTAATACTGTGAAGCTGCTTTGATACAATCTGTATTGTGAAAAGCGCTATACAAATACACTTGACTTGACTTGACTTTCATGACTGAGGGATGTTTCACAAATAAAGAAGTCTATAGGTTGAAAAAATTTGTGACAAAACTCCAACAACAATTGAATAATTAATGACAGTAATTTTGCTTAACTTTTTGGCCCTTCTTGGCTGTTTTCTTCTTTATGGCCTAAGTTTATTTTTTTATAATTTTCACATGGGTGACATTCGCATTGCATCCTTAAATGTGAATGGAGCAAGAGAATGTATAAAACGTACATTAATATATAATACTATGAATCAGAAACAACTTGATGTTTTACTTTTACAAGAAACGCATAGTGACACAACAAATGCTGATGAATGGGCAAAATAATTTAAAGGTCTCTCCTTTTTTAGTCACAAATCCTCACTTAGTGGTGGTGTCACTATTTTATTTGCTAATAGTTTTACTCCCTGTTCTACTGAGATGGAAGAGGTTGTGAACGGTAGATTGTCCAGGTTGAGAACCACACTTTTATTTTTATATGTGCATATGCTCCAACTCTGCCAGCAGAAAGAATGGTGTTTTTACATACTCTTTGTGAAACGCTGGACAAATGTAATGGTGAGGAGCATTTTTTTTTAGGTGGAGACTTTAACTGTGTAGAAAGTAGCATGGATAGAAATCATGTAGAGCCACATTTGCTTTCTCGTAAGCGACTCATTCAGATGATTAAAGCAAATGATTTATGTGACGTATGGAGGAGTTTAAATGGGGATTTAAAGCAGTACACATGGGCACATGCTCGTGATAACAGGTTGTCATTAGCACAACTGGATAGATTCTATTGTTTTAAACACCATCTTAGTACTTTTAAAAATTGTTTCATAATTCCAGTTGGTTATTCAGATCATAGTCTTGTTATATGTACAGTAACTTTACACTCTGTTAAGACGAAAAGTGCTTACTGGCACTTTTTAAACACAATTTGTGTTTTTTAAACACAGATTTATTAAGTGATGCACATTTTAGAGAAACATTCACATTTTTTTGGGAGGATTTTAGGAAGGAAAAAGATAATTTTCAGTCCTTACAAAAGTGGTGGGAGTTTGGTAAAATACAAACCAAACAACTATGTCAACAGTACACTCACAATGTCACAAAAGATATAATCAAATCCATAAAAGTATTAGAAGACGAAATTTTTAAATTTCAAGAAGTGGCATAGTCAAGTGGAAATCAAACACATATTGAATCCCTTTTTTTAAAGAAATCTGTTTTGTCTGATATACAAAAAGTGAAGGCACAGGGGGCGCTAGTTCGATCACGTTTTAAAGATATAGACCAAATGGATGTACCGTCCAAATCTTTCTTTAGTCAAGAAAAAAAGAACGGTCAGAAACGCTTTATACATTATTTTCTGAGACCGGTTCTCTTGTATCAGACCCTATTGAAATTCGGAAAAGAGCAAACGGATTTTATGAAAAGCTTTATAGTTGTGAACACAGAGAAGATCGGGTTGTTGAGTAGTGTTTTTATGAAGAGCTACCAAAGGTCTCCGAAGACTCCAATGCAGAACTCAGAGCTATAAGCTTGGGAGAACTGCACAAAGCTCTCCAGAGTATGGAGAATGGCAAGGCTCCTGGGATAGACAGAATCCCAGTTGAGTTCTATAAAGCCTTTTGGCCTGTGATAGGGGAGGATCTACTGGCAGTTCTCAGTGACAGTCTAGTCGGAGGACTTCTGCCGCTGAGCTGCAGAAGAGCGGTCCTTACTCTTTTGCCAAAAAAAGGTGATGTGAGAGACATAACACTGGCGACCTGTATCTTTATTGTGCTATTGTCACAGGTCGGGGTGGGCCGAGCCAGACTGCACCCACCCCTGGAGACCGGGTACCACCTCGAGGAGCGTGTCAAGGAACAAGACAGACAAGAGGAGTAAGGAATAACAATTTCTTTATTGAGTTAAAAACAAAACTTGAAAGTCCTAATTAAAATCTTCCTTCTGGTCGCTAGTGGCAATTCGATGGCCCCTCCTGGGCCGAGGAGGACGGAACGCTCGTAGCAGCCCTGCAGCTCGTTGAAGAGGGATCAGAGGGGGGACTCACACCGTCAGGTAGGTCACTGGGTAAGTACTCACGGCGAGGATGGAGCTGGTCCCGGATGCTGCCCCGAGGTAAGGATCCAGGGAGTGGTGGTCTCAACTCGGATCGATCACAGGGTGGTGAGCGGGCCGGGCCAGGAGGAGAAGCAGGTGAGTATATTCCGGCAGATGTCCTCTGGGCCAAGCCAAGTGAGACGGGGGCCTTGAGCCGGGACGAGAGAGAACCTTGAACAACCGGACGACACTTCGATCAAGGTAAGTGCCGCAGCTATTCTCTTTCCTTCTCAACAGCGGCGGCCGCTTGTAACGCGGGCATGGAGGACCACCAGGCCAGAGGACACTTTAAGCGAGACGCTCCCTCTTTGCTGTGCACTGCAACCATACAACAGGGTTCACCAGTCAACAGTATGCGAACGCTTGACAATGATACTTCTCTTTCTGAACAAGACGGGGGCTTCGATGGAGCATGTGGAGACCACCAGACGGAGAGGGCACTTTGAGCGAGACACTCCACTTCGACAGTGCGCTGTAACCAGGTAACAGGGTTTAACTATTCATCAATCTACGAACATTCAGTTGAAATACCTTCTCTCTTCCTACACAGGGCAGGAGCTTTCGTTGGAGCGAGTGAAGGCCACCAGATGGAGAGGACACTTTGAGCGAGACACTCCACTTCGGCTGTACACTGTAACAACGCAGCAGGGTTTAACTGTTCAACAGCGTATGAAACATCCAGCTGAAATACCTCCTCTCTTTCCAACATGGCAAAGGCTTCCAATTAGGGCGTGTGGAGACCACCAGGCAGGGAGGATGCTTTAAGCGAGTCGCTCCACTTCAACTGTACACGGTAACAATGTAACAAGGTTTAGCAGTTCAACGGCAGATAACACATTCGGCTGCAATACCTTCTCTCGTTCTGAACAGGGCAGCGGCTTTCGATAGGGGCGTGTGGAGACCACCAGGCAGGTAGGATGCTTTAAGCGAGTCGCTCCGCTGTACACTGCAACAGGATTCAACCATTCAAGAGTAGATGAAACATTCGGCTGCAATACCTTCTCTAGTTCTGAACAGGGCAGTGGCTTCCGCTAGGAGCGTGTGGAGACCACCAGGCGGGGAGGATGCTTGAGCGAGACACTTTACTTCAGCTGTACACTGTAATAATACAGCAGGATTTAACCATTCAACAGTAGATGAAACATTCGGCTGCAATACCTTTTCTCGTTCTAAACGGGGCAGCGGCTTTCGTTAGGAGCGTGTGGAGACCACCAGGCGGGAGGATGCTTTGAGCGAGACACTTTACTTCAGCTGTACACTAATAAATGCAGCAGGATTTAACCATTTAACAGTAGATGAAACTTTCAGCATTAATAAAGCCAGGCTGTCTCAAAGGGTACGTTGGGCGCTTGATATATCAAACCCTCCTTGGGGACAGCGGGTGAAAGACTGTGAGGAGAGAGTGCACAGCAGGCTACTATTACTTCTCCACACGATAAACTTCACTCCATGACACAAACCGTGTGAATCGTCACTTCAGGCACTGCATTCCACTCGCACACCGTGCATTCGGGCCAGCACTCACCCACCGGTCTTTCTCCCACCGGATCAACTCTCGTCTCTCGCAAGGGCTCAACTTCTCTCCGGAGACAGCAGAAAACGGGTGCAGCTATTGTCACATACAGCGAGGAGCGGACAAAAGTTGGAGACAGATCAACAATTCACTCGGTGTACTAGTTCACTCGTGCCACACACTTTCCAAACTCTCAACACCACTTCAGTGTTAGTGCATATAAACAACGGATCTGATACTCATCACTTTGCGTCTTTCCCACCGCTGACAATATTCCTTGGGTTTACGTTGACAAACACTTCACTCTCCTCTTTCCATTTCTCAGCTTCAGTCTTCGCTCGCTTCACAGCCCAGCCTCAAATACAAACAACCCGCCGAAAAGAACACAGTATCTCACGGGAGGAGAACCACACCGACAGTCTGTTTCCTCTCTCTTTTTAAAGCCCCATCTGAATCTGTGTTCCTCTCCCAACGCTCTCTGTTAATTACTCCACACCTGCTGTCAATCGGGCAATTGGCCTCGCTACCATAGCAACAGATTTGCGGTGTAATGAGACGGGTATCCACAGGAGGTCTCCAAATAACACTGTATTCACGAGGGTTTTTAATCTCTTTTCTAGTCAAGTCAAGTCAAGTCAAGTCATCTTCATTTATATAGCGCTTTTAACAATGTAGATTGTCTCAAAGCAGCTTTACAGAGATAAGCGTATAATTTAAGGTAACAGAGATTGTTTCGGCTTTACAGCAGAGTTAAGTTATTTCCATCTAAAGTTAGTTTTAATTGATTTGGTTCCGTCGCAATGATCATTTGTTATTAAATTAGGGGCCGCTAAGACGACACCATTCTCTCTACACAGACTTTAAACGCGAACCTGTGAGAAACGCTGATGGCGGTCACATGCGCATTTAGAATGGGTTCTATAGTTATGTGCGTTAGAATATACGCAGGTTTGGAATTCCCTACAAGCCAAGCCTAAACAAAATACTTGTCTTTCCTTATAAATTTTGATAAGGAATTTTATTTTATTTGTTGCTTTGGGGTAGGACCGCAAGACGAATTTTCCCGACAACGCCTTATCTGTAGAGTGGTAGTGGGATCCTCCATAGGGAGAGACTAGTTGGCACTTCAGCACTGCGTTGTCATCGGTCCAGGCGAAGGTCCTTCGTCAGATCTGGATACGGCCTGGATCCGGCAGGCTGCAGGAAAAACCTTGGGATAAACACAGACACTAAAATTAGCGTAGATGCCATTCTTCTCATGATGTAACGAGTACATCAGGATTTTTGGGAAGTGTTCCCGGTTCCGGCTGACCTAATCTATGCAGCATAACATTAAATTATAGAAGTCTATAATGTATTATGTGAAAGCTAGGTCAAAGAGATGTGTCTTTAATCTGGCTTTGAACTGACAGAGTGTGTCTGCTTCCCGGACAATGGTAGGAAGACTGTTCCAGAGTTTTGGTGCTAAATAGGAAAAGGATCTACCGCCAGCAGTGGATTTTGATATTCTAGGTATAATCAACTGGCCGGAATTTTGAGATCGTAATAGACGTGACGGACTATAATGCGTTAAGAGCTCGCTCAAGTACTGCGGAGCTAAACCATTCAGTGCTTTGTAAGTAATCAGCAATATTTTAAAATTTATGCGATGTTTAATAGGGAGCCAGTGCAGTTTTGACAGAACTGGGCTAATATGGTCATACTTCCTGGTTCTGGTAAGAACTCGAGCTGCTGCGTTTTGGACCAGCTGTAGTTTGTTTATTAAGCGTGCAGGGCAACCACCCAGTAGAGCATTACAATAATCTAGCCTTGAGGTCATGAACGCATGAACTAATTGTTCCGCATTTGTCAATGAGAGCATATGACGTAATTTAGATATATTTTTAAGATGGAAAAATGCAGTTTTACAGATACTAGACACGTGACTTTCAAATGAAAGATTGGTATCAAAGAGCACACCCAGGTTCCTAACCAACGACGAAGACTTAACAGAGCAGCCATCAAGTGTTAGACAGTATTCTAGATTATTACGTGAGGAAGTTTTTTGTCCAATAATTAGAAACTCTGTTTTTTCAGAATTTAGAAGTAGGAAATTACAAGTCATCCAATTTTTTATATCCGCTATGCATTCCGTTAATTTTGTGAATTGATAAGTTTCGTTAGGTTTTGAAGAAATATAGAGCTGAGTATCGTCAGCATAACAGTGAAAGCTAATTCCATGTTTCCTAATGATATCTCCTAATGGTAGCATGTACAGAGTGAACAGCAGCGGTCCTAATACTGAGCCTTGTGGTACGCCATACTTAACCTGTGATCGATGAGACATCTCATCATTTACTGCTACAAACTGATAACGGTCAGATAAGTATGATTTAAACCATGCTAGTGCATTTCCTGTAATGCCAACATAATGTTCTAATCTATTTAAAAGAACGTTGTGGTCGATGGTGTCAAATGCAGCGCTAAGATCGAGTAACACTAATAGAGAGATACAACCACGATCGGATGATAAGAGCAAATCATTTGTGACTCTAACGAGAGCTGTTTCGGTACTATGGTACGGTCTAAATCCGGACTGGAAATCCTCGCAGATATCATTTCTTTCAAGAAAGGAACACAGTTGTGAGGATACTGCCTTTTCTAATATCTTTGACAGAAAAGGTAGATTCGAGATCGGCCTGTAATTGACTAATTCTGAAGGATCAAGTTGCGTTTTTTTAACAAGCGGTTTAATCAAAGCCAGCTTAAAGTTTTTTGGTACGTATCCTAGAGACAAAGACGAATTAATGATATTAAGAAGAGGATCTATGACCTCTGGAAGTATTTCTTTCAGTAGCTTAGTCGGTATAGGGTCTAACATACATGTTGTAGATTTAGATGATTTAATGAGTTTAGTAAATATTTCCTCTCCTATAGCAACGAATGAATCAAATTTTTCCTCAGGGAGACTACAATGCACTGCCTGATGCGATACTGTAGTAGACGGTTGCATAGTTATAATTTTGTCCCTGATATTATCAATCTTATAAGTGAAGAAGTTCATAAAGTCATTACTGCTGTGTTGCTTGGAAACTTCGGTGCTTGAAGCTTTATTTTTCGTTAGTTTAGCCACCGTTTCAAATAAATACCTAGGATTATGTTTATTTTCTTCTAATAGGGTTGAAAAATAAGCAGATCTAGCAGCTTTTAAAGCCTCTCTGTAAGTAATTGAGCTCTCTTTCCAGGAAATGTGAAATACCTCTAGTTTTGTTTTCTTCCAGTTGCGCTCCATTTTTCTGGCTGCTCTCTTAAGGGCCCGAGTGTGCTCGTTGTACCACGGCGTTGGACTATTTTCTTTAATCTTCTTTAAGCGCAACGGAGCAACTGTGTCTAAAGTGCTGGAAAAGAGAGAGTTAAACGTTTCTGTTGTAATATCTAGTTCTTCTAAGCTATCTGAGATGCTGAGATGATGAAACTGATTAGGAAGATTATTAATAAAGCAATCTTTAGTAGCAGAAGTGATAGGTCTCACATATTTGAAACACGGAGTCGGCTTTGCAGCCTTGGCTAAATGCAAATTACACGAGACTAGATAATGATCTGAGATGTCATCGCTCTGCTGCAGAATTTCAACGGCATCCACATCTATTCCGCGTGATAATATTAGATCTAGAGTATGATTACGACGATGAGTAGGTCCTGACACGTGTTGTCTAACTCCAATTGAATTTACGTCTTTAAATGCCAATCCCAATGCATCTTTTTCATTATCGATGTGTATATTAAAATCACCAACAATTAGTACTTTATCTGCAGTCAATATTAATTCTGATAGAAAGTCCGCAAATTCTTTGATAAAGTCTGTATGGTGCCCTGGTGGCCTGTATACAGTAGCCAGCACAAATCTCAAACGTGATTTATCGTTTACACTATATATTTTTACATTAAGCACCAATGCTTCAAAAGAATTATATTTAAAACTTGATTTCTTAGTGGTTTTGAAACTATTACTATAGATTACAGCAACACCACCCCCTTTGCGTTTCAGACGAGGCTCATGTTTATAACAGTAATCTTGCGGGGTTGATTCATTTAAAGTAATGTAATCGTTTGGTTTTAGCCAGGTTTCTGTCAAACACAGCACATCTAGGTTATTATCTGAAATCATATCATTAACAATGAGTGCTTTTGAAGTAAGCGATCGAATATTCAGCAACCCAAGCTTTAGCATTTGCTCATCTGTATTATAGCTGTTTTTTATTTGTTGAACATCAATTAAATTTTTAACCTTAGTTGGGTTTAAACGTTTTTTGGATTTCCAAATTCGGGGAACAGACACAGTCTCTATATGATGATATCTAGGTGAAAGAGGTTCTATGTGATGGGATTTATCTGACCTTGGTGACGAGAGGCCGCTAGCAGACGGTCGGTTAAGCCAGTCTGTCTGCTTCCTGACCTGAGCCCCAGATTGTCATGTTTGAGCTCTAAGACTATGAGCCATATTACTAGAGAGAAGAGCAGCACCATCCCAGGAGGGATGAATACCATCTCTTTTCAACAGGTCAGGTTTGCCCCAAAAACTTTTCCAATTGTCTATGAATTCTATATTATTAAGCGGACACCACTTAGACAGCCAACCGTTAAGCGAACACAATCTACTAACTATCTCATCACTCCTGCGAACAGGAAGGGGGCCAGAGCAAATTACAGTCCTTGACATCGTACTTGCAAGTTCACACACCTCTTTAATATTAATTTTGGTGATCTCCGACTGGCGGAGTCGAACATCATTAGTGCCGACATGAATAATGATCTTAGAGAATTTACGATTAGCATTAGCCAGCACTTTTAAATTTGCTTTGATGTCAGGCGCTCTGGCTCCCGGCAAACATGTGACTATGGTGGTTGGTGGTTGGCGATTTCTAATTGTTTTTGTCACACCGTGACACTATGACTATAAATTGCTCTCAAAAGTTTTAGCTACTAGACTAGGAAGGGTTTTGGAGGAGGTAATCCATTCTGGTCAGTCCTACTGTGTACCTGGAAGATAAATTTTTGATAATATCCATTTTATAAGAGATTTATTTGATGTTTCAAAAATATTGGGAGTCGACATGGGTTTGATCTCCTTAGATCAGGAGAAGGCATTCGATCGTGTAGAACACGATTACCTGTGGAAAACTTTGCAGGCATTTGGTTTTAGTTCTGATTTTATAGGTTATATTAAAATTCTGTACAATGACATTGAGAGTCTACTGAAAGTTAACGGTGGCTTATGTTCTCCTTTTAGAGTGTGTCGTGGAGTAAGACAGGGGTGTTCTCTGTCAGGAATACTTTACACTTTGGCAATAGAACCACTTTTGAATAAATTGAGAAGAGTCTTAGAATGGGTATCTATACAAACCTGTAACAGCACTTTGTGTTTGTCAGCATACGCTGATGATGTTGTCATTATACTTAAACAAAATGACGTGGATTTATTGTTAAAAACATTAAGAGATTTTGAAACTATATCTTCAGCAAGAGTTAATTGGGGTAAAAGCGAAGCAGTGTTAATAGGAAAGTGGGAAAGAGGGGTACCAATACTTCCAAGTGGGTTAAGTTGGAGAAAAGATGGTTTAAGATATTTAGGAGTGTTTTTAGGAGATGAAACGATTGTTCAAAAAACTGGGAGGGAATAGTTGAAAAAATTAAAGGTCGTCTAATGAAATGGAAATGGATTGTAAAGAGTTTATCATATAGAGTACGTACTCTGATTATTAATAATTTGGTGGCCTCTTCCCTATGGCATCGACTGGCTTGTATTGATCCACCTGCATTGATACTTGCTAAAATTAAAAAAAATGCATTGGATACATCATAATGTATTATATCTACCAAAAGAGGAAGGAGGACAAGGACTTGTACATTTGCAGAGTAGGACTGCAGCTTTCCGGCTACAGTTTATACAGCGATTTCTCACTGGTCCAGAAAACTTAAGCTGGAGGACGGTGGCCAGGACGATTTTAAAGACTGCTGAAGGACTATGTTTGGACAAGTCGTTGTTCTTGTTAAATCCCGGAAAAATCAACACATCCAGATTGCCGGAGTTTTACAAGAATCTTTTTAAAGTTTGGGACCTCTTTCAGGTTAAAAGAACTGATTCCACGTCATCATTGTCTTGGCTGTTGAAAGAACCTCTGTTTTATGGGTCACGTTTGGACATTTTAGGAGCATGTGGGACAATGTCTGCACATTTTATTAAATCTAAGATCATAACACTTGGGTGTTTAATTAAAGTGGCTGGCCCAAGTTCCCTTTCGAAAGGGAACTCTACACTACGTCAGAATGACGCTATGGGGAACGCCTCAGGCGTGACAGGTGTCTGAAATAAATATCAACTCACGTCAATCATGTTGACCGGCGACAGCCCGCGCATCATCAGCTTGAATGATGAGCGTGCGACCTGGATGTATAAAGGGGAGCCTTGCACACATGACAACATCTTTTCGTCTTCAGGGACTGTTTGTCTGTTTTGAGAATATCGCTGAAGCGCGCGGAAGGCTCTCGAGAGAGCCTCTTGTGCAAACTGTGAGCGTGGTGCACGCGATTTGTGAAACAATACTGTTTGGGTACGAGGCGTTCACAGCAGTTCCTGAGGGTGCTGACAGTGTTCATTAAGAAATATCTCGGCGCGCATGCAAAGAAAAAATCTGTGCGCTGTCGGATGTTTCAACCTCGCACCTGTTGACTTTCTTCTCGAGGGATGAAAGCCAAATATATTTTAACGGCTCGTTCTCGCGCTTGCCGAGGCAGTGTGTAGATTACGAGAACGTATAAATATTAAAACAGTATTGTCTGGTGATTATGGCTGTATTTAATTCTATGAATTAAAATGATGGAATATTATCTGACTTTTAAGAAGTTAGATATTTAGTAATTCAGCCTATCATTCAGATCGCGTTATCCAGTGTTTTTGGCTGCATTTTAATTTAGTAATTAAAATGATGAGCAGCGAACAAAAAGAGCAGGTGTAATTCTGGTCTTTTTGTAAAATGTGAAATTAACATATTTCTGTTTCTTTTCAGACCACGTCTCCTGTTTTAGAGTCTGGGGCAAAATGTTTTGGGTAAGAAAATCTTTAGATTTACTTTTTCGATGGTCAGGTAGTAGGTCTTAACAGGCCTCCTTGACCAGACAGTCCCCATTTTGCAACCGGACAGCGCTTGGGCCTCCCTGAGGTGAGCTCCCAGGAATTAACTGTCTAGGAGTAATGTGGTTATCAGGTCATAGGCCTCACTAGGCCTTCCTGAAAATGAGCTCCCACATACTATGGTTGAATGAGTTCCCACATTCTGTGGTTATCAAGTTATAGGCCTCACCAGGCCTTCTTGAATATGGGCTCCCACATACTGTGGTTATCAGGTCATAGGCCTCACAAGGCCTTCCTGAGTGCGAGCTCCCACATACTGTGGTTGAATATGAGCTCCCACATACTGTAGTCGCCAGGTTATAGACCTCACCAGGCCTTCCTGGTTATGAGCCTCCATATGTCAGGTTACAGGCCTCACCGGCCATCCTGAATGTGAGCTCCCACATACTGTGGTCATCAGGTTACAGGCCTCATCTGGCCTTCCTGGTTATGAGCTCCCACATACTGTGGTTGGATGAGCTCCCACATACTGTGGTTATCAAGTTATAGGCCTCACCAGGCCTTCTTGAATATGAGCTCCCACATACTGTGGTTATCAGGTCATAGGCCTCACTAGGCCTTCCTGAGTATGAGCTCCCACATACTGTGGTTGAATATGAGCTCCCACATACTGTAGTCGCCAGGTTATAGGCCTCACCAGGCCTTCCTGGTTATGAGCTTCCACATGTCAGGTTATAGGCCTCACCGGCCTTCCTGAATGTGAGCTCCCACATACTGTGGTCATCAGGTTACAGGCCTCATCCGGCCTTCCTGGTTATGAGCTCCCACATACTGTGGTCGCCAGGTTACAGGCCTTACTAGGCCTTCCTGAATATGAGCTCCCACATACTGTGGTCACCAGGTTACAGGCCTTACCGGCCTTCCTGGTGATGGGCTTCTACATGTCAGGTTAAAGGCCCATCCGGCCTTCCTGAATGTGAGCTCCCACATACTGTGGCCGCCAGGTTACAGGCCTCACCCGGCCTTCCTGAGTATGAGCTCCCACACACCGTGGTCGCAGGTCTTCCTAGTTATGAGCTTCCTCATGTCAGGTTATAGGCCTCATCCGGCTTTCCTGAATGTGAGTTCCCACATACTGTGGTCACCAGGTTTCAGGCCTCATAGGCCTTCCTGAGTATGAGCTCCCACATGCTGTGGTCGCCAGGTTTCAGGCCTCTCTGCCTTCCTGAGTGTTAAGCTCCCACATTCAGTGGTCACCAGGCTTCAGGCCTCCTAGGCCTTCCTGGTTATGAGTTTTCACATGTCAGGTTACAGGCCTCACCAGGCCTTCCTGGATGTGAACTCCCACGCACTGTGGTCGCTAGGGTATAGGCCTCACTGGTTGTCAGGCCTTCCTGAATGTGAGCTCCCACGCATTGTGACTATCAGGTTACAGGCCTCGTCTGGCCTCCTGATCATTGGTTACCACCAAGCGGCAACCTCCCCGTCTCTCTCTTGAAACCAACACGGAAGTGAGTTAAACTGCAATTCATTGACTGGCCGCTTGAGGCTGTTGTCAGAAGTGAGTCAAATCTGTATCCCCCCCATGTTAAAATGACCAACTTTACAGCAGAAAAAAACATGTTTAAAGCCTGGTGTCTGTATGTGGATTTGGTATATACAGCTAATTTTGCCCTTTTTAACAACTGTGAGGGGGTCTGAATTATTTTATAACTCGTCCGTTTAGTTGATTAATATTTAAATTTAAGGGTGTGGCCAAGCCACTTGAGTGACAGATGGATTGCCGCTGTCAGTGCTAGCCGTTTGTCTGCTGTTACTAGCCGTCACTTCACCTCAGCAATGTTAGCTGCTGAACTTGCCATCTCTGCAGTGTTTGTGCTTTTTTTCGGGATTATTATTTCATACAATTCAATACTTGGGTAACGTTACAAAGCCCACGTCTTTGGATTCCGTCGTTATCGTTCGAGAGAACAACCAGCGCTGTATTTCAGTTGTTTTCCTCTGTGAACATGCACTAATGGATGTCTGACAATTAAAACGTCAATAAATGCTCGTTCGTTCTGCTCCCATGGAACAGATGGATTATATGCTTATGTAAGTTACCGTCAGATGAAATCATGCAGGCGTCGGCGCTTTCTCCGTCCGTGAATGAGCGCGTATTTTCTAGCGCATTTATTTGCACTTCAAAGGCAATATATCTATGGTTTAACGGTTAAACCATAACCCATTTGAGAGACGGCCAACATCAGAATTTAAAATGGACTGAATAAGCTCTCTACGAACTTGAGCTGACGGACCACGAAAGAGTGACGGACGTCACATGCACATAAATCACTGTCATACACAAACACTCTCGAAGTACACAGTCTCACTTGTAGCCATGTCTTTTAACTATTATAATATTTCGAAGGGCAAAAATAGGAACGTTTAATTGGCTTTACATCATCAGCTAACTCGATCACGTCGAGCTAGGAGATTTCAGATAGCCAGGCTCCTCAGCCTCACTCACGCCCCGCCTGTTTGTCTATTTTCTGTTATCCGGGAGTGACGCAAGGCCAAGATGGCGACGGCCGGCTCCGCCCACTTTAGGCTTCAAAAATGCTCTTCAGAAACCTACGGGTGACGTCACGGACACTACGTCCATATTTTTTACAGTCTATGGTTCCCACATGCTGTGGTTCCCAGGTTACAGGCCTCACCGGCCTTCCTGGATACAAGCTCCCACATTCTGTGGTCGTCAGGTCACAGGCCTCAGCGGCCTTCCTGAGTATGAGCTCCCACATGCTGTGGTCGCCAGGTTAGAGGCCTCACCAGGCCTTCCTGGATTCAGAATGGATAAGTACATGCACTTTCGTTTCATGCACTTTCTAAAATCCATATTTATGGTAAGGGTTATGCGCTGTACGCTTCGTTCCCTTTTTTATGTGTGGTTCAGACTCCGGTTCTTCACCTTGGGTCCCACTCTAGATGCGTCTTCTGTCGCAATGTTTTACGACAGGCGCTTCCCTTTCAGGCTATCTCCCACATTCTGTGGTTACAGGCCTCATTAGGCCTTTCTGAAGGTAGCCCCACATTGTGTGGCTGTCAGGTTACAGGCCTCTCAGGCCTTCCTGAATACGAGCTCCCACTTACTGTGGTCCCCAGGTCTCAGGTGTTACGACCTCAGTGTGGGTCATATTGTGTGGGTTTGGTTGTCCTCTGTCATTTGTTTTGTAGGTTGGAGTTGGAGTGAGTGACGTCATGATGACTGATGGTTTACACCTGTGTTAGAGCTGATGCCGGCAGACAAAAGCAGCTTCCTTCAGTCGTGACAAGAGTGCTCTCCCCTCGTGCCATTCCGTTGTTGTCCTAGTTGTTGTTTTGTTCCCGTTTTGGTCTATTGTATTACTTTATTACTTTTACTTTAATAAATGTTATTTCTTTCGTATATCACTTCAACGTGTCATCTCCTTCTTTGTCGCGGCTTGCGAGCCGGCCGTGACAAATGGGGGCTCGTCCGGGATTTACATAGAGTAATGTTGTCATCTGAGCTTGTGAATGGGGAAGTGGTGATTAGGGTGCGTCCATCATTGCCCTTGGATGGGGTGGATATAATCATGGGGAATAATTTGGCAGGGGGTAGGGTGTGGCCTGATACCTTTTCACCTCCTGTGGTTTTATCTGTTCCTCTTCCAGGTTCTGACGAGAGTTACAAGAATTATCCGGAAGTGTTCACTGCATGTGCGGTAACTCGTTCCATGACCTCTGCTCAGCCAAGGGTAACCCCTGATTCTGCTGTAGTCAAACCATTCTCCTTCCCTGATGGCTTTTCTGTTTCACCTTCTGAGTTACTCCAGGAGCAGCGACTTGATTCTTCTCTCCATCAATTGTTTGAGAGTGTGATGTCTTCTGATGAAATTCGAAATGTTGCTCATGGTTATTTTTTGCAGGATGGAATGTTGGTGAGAAAGTGGATTCCTCATGGTACGGATTTTGCTGGGGATCCTATCATGCAGGTGGTAGTTCCAGAAAAGTATCGCTCACTGGTATTACAGATTGCTCATGATAAACTTGCAGGTCATTTAGGGGTGAAAAAGACCTATCACCGGATCCTCTGTAATTTTTTTTGGCCAAAATTGAAGAAGGATGTGTCACAGTATATCAGGACATGTCATACCTGTCAACTAACAGGCAAACCAAATCAGAAGATCAAACCTGCTCCATTGTTTCCTATTCCTGCTGTCAGCCCGCCATTTGAGCACCTGATTATTGATTGTGTAGGCCCGTTGCCTAGATCAAAGTCGGGTAGCATTTATTTGCTCACGGTGATGTGTGCCTCTACTCGATATCCTGCAGCATATCCTCTTCGTACGATCACTTCCAAATCAGTGGTGAAAGCCTTGACTCAGTTCATTTCCATTTTTGGTATTCCAAAGATTGTGCAAAGTGATCAAGGTTCCAATTTCACTTCTCATTTATTTTCTCAGGTTTTGAAACTGCTGCACATTAAACACAATAAAGCCAGTGCTTATCACGCCCAAAGCCAAGGGGCTTTGGAGCGTTTCCATCAGACGCTGAAGTCTTTACTGCGTTCTTATTGTACAGAGATGGAAGGAGATTGGGAACAAGGTTTGCCGTGGTTGATGCTGTCAGCACGTGAGGCATGTCAGGAAAGTACTGGGTTCAGTCCCAATGATTTGGTGTTTGGGCACACAGTTCGGGGACCGCTGGCTGTACTCAGAGACCAGTGGGTTGAAAGTGCACCACCAAAAAACTTGATAAGTTATGTGAATGACTTTAAGCGTAGGTTATATGAAGCAGGTAAAGTGGCAAAGGAACAATTGCATTCTTCGCAAAAGCGTATGAAGACTATTTTCGATCGACGAACTGAGGAACGGAAATTCATGCCTGGCGATCAGGTGTTGGCTCTGTTACCTGTGGAAGGCTCACCATTTCAAGCTCAGTTTACAGGTCCGTATGTGGTAGAAAAACAAGTTACTGACTTAAACTATCTGATTGCCACTCCAGAGAGGAGAAAGTCCACCCAGTTGTGTCATGTTAATTTATTGAAGCCCTATTATTGCCGTTCTCACAAAATGTCAGACGATGAGGTGAAACCTGCGTTAATGGTCGAGAGAATTTCGCTTGTGGGGGAAGGAATAGATGAGGGAGTTTCTTTTCCAGAGGATACAGTACTACTGGGACGTCTAAAAAATTCAGAGACTCTTAAAAATCTGTATAACATGTTGGCTCATTTGCCTGATGATAAATGTGGTGATTTGATTGAAATTATTAATCATCATGTTTCTTTATTTGGTGATGTACCTTCGCGTACACATTGGTTGGAGCATGATATTGATGTTGGGGAATCGGAGCCCATTCGCCAGAATTTTTATCGGGTGTCCCCAAATAAACTCCTGCATCTTAAAGCTGAAGTTCAGTATATGCTGGATCATGATATTGCACGACCTTCATTTTCCAGTTGGGCATCTCCCTGTTTGCTTGTAAATAAATCCGATGGTACTTATCGGTTTTGCACCGACTATCGTAAAATAAATAGAGTAACAAAACCAGACTCATTTCCACTGCCTCGTATTGAGGATTGTGTTGATCGGGTTGGGGCGGCAAAATTTGTAAGCAAGTTCGATCTGCTTAAAGGCTATTGGCAAGTTCCGTTGACCAAAAGAGCTCAAGAGATTTCCACTTTTATTACATCGGAGGGGTTATTCTCTTATAACGTTATGAGTTTTGGCCTTAGAAATGCGCCTGCAACTTTTCAGCGACTTATGAATAGGGTTGTTTCTGGGTTAGAGGGAGTGGCCGTCTATCTGGACGATGTAGTAGTTTTCAGTGATTCATGGGAGCAGCACTTGAAGCATATCGCAGACCTGCTCTCTCATTTTGAAGAGGCTGGCCTGACCGTCAATCTGGCTAAATGCGAGTTTGCCAAGGCCACTGTGACTTACTTAGGTAAGGTAGTTGGACAAGGATGTGTGCGACCAGTTCGGGCCAAGGTTGAGGCCATTGATCGATTTCCTTCTCCTACTACTAAGAAGGAGTTGATGCGGTTTTTGGGGTTAGTAGGGTACTACCGGGGATTTTGCAGGAATTTTTCTACGGTGGTAGCCCCCCTTACTGATCTGTTGAAAGCAAAAGCAGCTTTTGTTTGGACAGCTGCCTGTCAGGTTGCTTTTGAGGCAGCAAAATCACTTCTTACTTCCACTCCTGTATTGGCAGCGCCTCGCTTTGATCGTTCTTTTCAGGTATGTGTGGATGCTAGCAATGTGGGTGCTGGAGCTGTGTTATTACAGGCTGATGAGGAAGGAATCCACCGTCCAGTTAGCTACTTCTCAAAGAAGTTTAACTCTTATCAGTTGAATTACTCTGTGGTTGAGAAGGAGACATTAGCCTTGATTTGGGCTTTGCAACACTTTGAGGTGTATGTGGGATCCGTGTCAGACCCATTGGTTGTGTACACGGACCACAACCCGCTTGTCTATTTACATTCTTTGCGTTGCCCAAACCAACGATTGACTCGTTGGTGTCTTTTCTTGCAATCGTATGCACTTGACATCCGGCATATTAGGGGGACTGACAATGTGGTAGCTGACGCATTGTCTAGAGCTCCTTATTCCTTTTAACTGATTGACTAACTATGTTTTGTTTTGCTCTACTTGTCTTTCTTAAATTGCTTCCACAGGGCCCGTGGTTGCTGAGGATATTGGAGAGTATTACAGAGTGGTGGGTTTTTTCCAGTTTTTGGAGGTGACGGGTTTCATAGATGTCCACCCCTCTTTTTTTTATGGGGGGGGGGTGTTACGACCTCAGTGTGGGTCATATTGTGTGGGTTTGGTTGTCCTCTGTCATTTGTTTTGTAGGTTGGAGTTGGAGTGAGTGACGTCATGATGACTGATGGTTTACACCTGTGTTAGAGCTGATGCCGGCAGACAAAAGCAGCTTCCTTCAGTCGTGACAAGAGTGCTCTCCCCTCGTGCCATTCCGTTGTTGTCCTAGTTGTTGTTTTGTTCCCGTTTTGGTCTATTGTATTACTTTATTACTTTTACTTTAATAAATGTTATTTCTTTCGTATATCACTTCAACGTGTCATCTCCTTCTTTGTCGCGGCTTGCGAGCCGGCCGTGACACAGGCCTCACAGGCCTTCCTGAGTATGAGCTCCCACATACTGTGGTCGCCAGGTTAGAGGCCTTACCAGGCCTTCCTGGATTTGGACTGGCTAAGTACACGCACTTTCGTTTCGTGTACCTTCTAAAATCCATATTTATGGTAAGGGTTTTGCGCTGTATGCTTCATTCCCTTTTTTACGTGGCTCAGACTCCGGTTCTTCACCTTGGGTCCCACTCTAGATGCGTCTTCTGTCGCAATGTTTTACGACAGGCGCTTCCCTTTCAGGCTATTTCCCACATTCTGTGGTTACAGGCCTCATTAGGCCTTTCTGAAGGTAGCCCCACATTCTGTGGTCGTCAGGTCACAGGCCTCTCAGGCCTTCCTGAATACGAGCTCCCACTTACTGTGGTCGCCAGGTCTCAGGCCTCACAGGCCTTCCTGAGTATGAGCTCCCACATACTGTGGTCGCCAGGTTAGAGGCCTTACCAGGCCTTCCTGGATTTGGACTGGCTAAGTACACGCACTTTTCGTTTCGTGTACCTTCTAAAATCCATATTTATGGTAAGGGTTATGCGCTGTATGCTTCATTCCCTTTTTTACGTGGCTCAGACTCCGGTTCTTCACCTTGGGTCCCACTCTAGATGCGTCCTCTGTCGCAATGTTTTACGACTGGCGCTTCCCTTTCAGGCTATCTCCCACATTCTGTGGTTACAGGCCTCATTAGGCCTTTCTGAAGGTAGCACCACACTCTGTGGTCGTCAGGTCACAGGCCTCAGCGGCCTTCCTGAGGATGAGCTCCCACTTACTGTGGTCGTCAGGTTATAGGCCTTACTAGGCCCTCCTGAGTATGAGCTCCCACATGCTGTGGTCGCCAGGTTAGAGGCCTCACCAGGCCTTCCTGGATTCAGAATGGCTAAGTACACGCACTTTCGTTTCGTGTACTTTCTAAAATCCATATTTATAGTAAGGGTTATGCGCTGTCCGCTTCATTCCCTTTTTTACGTGACTCAGACTCTGGTTCTTCACCTTGGGTCCCACTCTAGATGCGTCCTCTGTCGCAATGTTTTACGACAGGCGCTTCCCTTTCAGGCTATCTCCCACATTCTGTGTTTACAGGCCTCATTAGGCCTTTCAGAAGGTAGCCCCACATTGTGTGGCTGTCAGGTTACAGGCCTCTCCGGCCTTCCTGAATACGAGATCCCACTTACTGTGGTCGCCAGGTCTCTGGCCTCACAGGCCTTCCTGAGTATGAGCTCCCACATACTGTGGTCGCCAGGTTAGAGGCCTTACCAGGCCTTCCTGGATTTGGACTGGCTAAGTACACGCACTTTTCGTTTCGTGTACCTTCTAAAATCCATATTTATGGTAAGGGTTATGCGCTGTATGCTTCATTCCCTTTTTTACGTGGCTCAGACTCCGGTTCTTCACCTTGGGTCCCACTCTAGATGCGTCCTCTGTCGCAATGTTTTACGACAGGCGCTTCCCTTTCAGGCTATCTCCCACATTCTGTGGTTACAGGCCTCATTAGGCCTTTCTGAAGGTAGCCCCACATTGTGTGGCTGTCAGGTTACAGGCCTCAGCGGCCTTCCTGATATGAGCCCTCATGTACTGGAGCTCTCAGTAGACCTTCCTGGGTTTGAACCCTCTCTTACTTCCCCAGTGTTCGGATCGAGCACTGGGTAGACCCGTGGATTGAGTGGACGACTTCCGTCGTTTCTTGAGGTTAACCCCCTGAGGTCGGCGATATCGCCGGCGATACCAGCTCGGTTTTTTTCAGTTCAGTTCAAAAGAAATTAATTTTGCTCTGTGGACTTTGATATTACAAGCAAGTTTCATACATCAATCGATTCTGTTAAATGTGTATTATTTTTGTGTATACTCACAATAAAAACAAAGTGTTGTGCTTTTTGCCAAATAAAGAAAAATAAACGTGATGCGAGTTCTGCCTTCTATCTGCAAGAGTAGTCCATTCTGAAACGCGTCCGAAAATGAACAATAACTCAGCGAATACTCAGTCAAACAGGCATTCAGACACACAGGCATGAACCTTGAATTCTCTTCTTTTTAATGAAGTAATTTATATAAAAAACAAATATTCTCATCTTGTGAAAACTGTATTAAAAGAGAGCGATTCCAGTCGACCTCATTAGAGCTAATTCAAATGTAATGTGACTCCGCCCACAGAGAGCACGTGCTATTCAAACGCAAATGGCTGAGGTAATCCGCGCAATCCTGTGAACGCCCCCTGTATCAGCTCGAGACAACCAAAACACAAGTTTATTCAGAACATTACTTGTTTACAACACAGCGCTGTGAGGAATAATGAGGAATACAAGGAATACGAGCTGAGGAATACTAGTAAGTTTTTCCTTCTCGGGTTTCTGTTTATGAATGAATGAATGGCATAGATGCGCGCTGTTTACCACAGCTGGCAAAAAAACAATATTACGTGACAGTTCTCCATTATGGACGCGAGCGCTCTAAAACTTTCACAGAGACCTCAAAACAGAAAGTACAAATTCTTCCTTTAAAACGAATTTCATTTTGTATCAATTGTATCTTAATTTTAATCATTTTTTCATTAACAAATTTCCTGGATTTAAAGTAAATATGGGCTAGCAATCACAACATAAGGTGCTTGAACTGGAGATCATCATGAATCATGAGCCTACTCGCCTCACATGTCTAAAAAATGTGAAATATATTTACAGAAAGCTGTTTCTAAACAAAACCATCCAAAACAAAAAAACTATAGCCTAATAAATGTGCATTTATCCGGTGCGTTCACTAGCCTACTGCAAAGATCGCAAGTCAAAAGCCTATCGTCAACGAATGATGATTTTTTTTTAGCAAACCGTATTGCTATACTGAGATGGGTAAAAATCAACTGAAATATGTTGAAATAAAATGTAGGCTATTTGTATAAGCAACGTAAACTGCAAATTAACATTTATATGCCCTAATATTTCATGAAAACAACGTTACAGTCAGGCGAAATATGAAAGACAACATTTTGTTTAGTATATTTGGGTACAGTTTTTACTGTAGAATATACTGCCTCGTCAAATAAGCTTTCGTTTAGCAATTTCTATATATAAAATAGCCTACTATTTTTGTCAAAAATAAAGTCATCAACTAAGATGTTAGCTGTAATGAATACATAGATAAAATGTAGGCCTATAATCTTTTTTTTTTTACAAAGAAAGAGTACACTTGAAATATTGTTGAAATTGTAATTATTGTTGTAATTGTAACCTTTTTAATAAAATAGCAAAACATATTTACAAGATAGATGTAAGCAAAATCTTAAATGGTCAATATAAGTCTTCTTCTAAATATCCTTTGTCCTTGCATTGTGGCTCAGCCAGTTTCACACCTGTGTGAATGGCTAATTATGCAGAGTCATTATGCAGAGTGGGATGGGACATTGTAATTTCAGGTGTAAACCACTCCTTGTTCACGCCCCCTCGCATATTGGCTTTCCAAGCAAAACCTGTTTTACATCAATTTAAATCAATGTATGGTTTTATGTGAACAATAAAGCAAGACTATTTTCACATAATTTTGAAGAAAAAATTCTAGGCGAGGACATCCATTAGTCAAAAGTCTTATTGACACATATTTACTATGTGTTTTGAGGCCTTATTTCAGAAATTTTAGTTTTTAGTTTTTTTCAATATCCATGCATAAACATTATTCTCTCAAAAATGAAAACATGTACATTCACGTGGCTCACATATTATTGTAGCCCTGTTTGTGCTTTATAGAGTGAATTTACACCTTTGCCATGAATATGTTTATTAGCAACTGAAAAAAGCACAAATGTCAGGGCATGTCAGAACATCTCAAGGGCCCTAAAAACAGCCCAGACTCCAGAGGGTTAAGTCACACTCTCTGGGAGATCCCGTCTCTGTGATCCGGAACTGAATGGTTTCTGCCAGCTTTACAGGCCTTCAGTTTCTGGATGCCTTATCCAAGGCAACTTCCAGAGGCTCTGTCTTGGACAGACAGGCAATGGCCAGACTGTGAGTCTTAGTATAGATCACCAGGCCAGCCTGGTAGCATTTCAGGAGGCATGCTCCCCTGAATAGTGACTGGCTGGGAGTCCCTTGGGTCCCCTAGCCACACTCCCTAGAAGGGACCCCTTCTATTGGAAGTTGTGGTCCTAAGCCTTTGAGCTGGCCCAGAACTACCCCCCATTAACTATGTTCTGGCGGTTTCTTGGTTCATTAGCTTGGGCTATGACCGGTAGGGAGTGCTGTCACTGACAGCCCCAGTGTTTCTGAATTACTGGTTCGGACAGTTGTCACTGCCTTTGGGCATGCACTCCCCTCAGCATGGTGGCGTTGGTATATCGTTCCTCATAGCGTCATTCTGACGTAGTGTAGAGTTCCCTTTCGAAAGGGAACGTCTCAGGTTACGACTGTAACCTATGTTCCCTGAGAACAGGGAACGAGACACTACGTCTTCCTGCCATGCCTCGGGGCCTGCCTGCAACAGTCCCTTCAGACGATAGGATGTTGTCATGTGTGCAAGGCTCCCCTTTATACATCCAGGTCGCGCGCTCATCATTCAAGCTGATGATGCGCGGGCTGTCGCCGGTCAACATGATTGACGTGAGTTGATATTTATTTCAGACACCTGTCACGCCTAAGGCGTTCCCCATAGCGTCATTCTGACGTAGTGTCTCGTTCCCTGTTCTCAGGGAACATAGGTTACAGTCGTAACCTAAGACGTTTTGTAAAAGTTGAAGATGTAGCTGTTTTGTTGGGAGTTAAATCCATTCGAATTGTGGCACGGAAGAGACAAAAATACTTCAAGAGTACTGTGAAGGTGAAGTTATCCCTAACGAGAGGGATTCGTTTCCAATTCTGTTGCTTTCACCAAATATAGGTGAATATGCAGGAATTTTTCTAGAATCTGAAAAGTTGACAGATATGGATTTGTATGAAAGTAATGAAAAAATGTTTTATAAAGCTTGTGTAAAATCTTTTAACAAAAAGGGACTACATGAAAGAGTTGACACGCCATGGCGTACTGTTTTTCAGATCAATGCCTCTTTATTCAATTTAAGTCTGGTCTCCAATACTATCCCAAAAATGTGGAAATCGGCAATGGTTACTCCTTTATTAAAGGGCGGAGATTCCGAAGATCCAAACAACTACCGTCCTATATCTAGATTGCCAGTTTTAACCAAAGTCTTCGAATCATTAATAAATGACCAATTAAAACAATATCTGTCAGCCAATAATATTCTTCACAATTATCAGTCTGGATTCAGAACAGGACATAGCACCATTACTGCAGCAATGTCAGTGTCAAATGATATTATAACCTCTCTAGATAGCAAAAAGTCATGTGCTGCTTTATTTGTTGATTTATCAAAAGCCTTTGATTCGGTAGACTACAAATTATTATTACAGAGACTCAGGTTTATTGGCCTTAGTGAAGCTGCTTTAAATTGGTTTGAAAATTATCTTTCAGATCGTACTCAATGTGTGTCTGTGGAAAACTACAATTCACCATTCCTACAAGTTAATACTGGGGTTCCTCAAGGATCCGTTCTAGCCCCTCTTTTATTTTCTATTTATATTAATGGTCTAGGCCATGGAATAGATTCCACTAAATTACATTTGTATGCAGACGATACAATTATTTATACAACAGCATCTTCCTTAAATCAAGCTATGCAGCAACTACAGAATGCTTTTCAAGTACTGCAGCACTCTTTGGCGCTATTAAAATTGGTTCTAAATTCAAAAAAGACTAAATACATGATTTTTAGCCGGGGTCGCTCGAAAGTAACTGACATTTCAATTATGACTTCAAATGACTTACCATTAGAAAGAGTGAGTTCTTATAAATATTTAGGTATATGGATGGACGAAAGATTAGCATTTGATGTACATATTGATCATTTGTTGAAGAAGCTTAGGCCGAAACTAGGTTTCTTTTTTCGTTTAAAAAATTGTTTTCCCTATGAGGCCCGGAAGAAAATAGTAGAGAGTGCTTTTTTATCTATAATCGATTATGGTGATCTTCTTTATATGCATGCAGCTACATCTCTACTTAGAAAATTAGATTCTGTGTATCATGCAGCTCTGCGTTTTGTCTCCGGTGCAGAGTCACGGACGCATCATTGTATTTTATATGATTCTTTATCTTGGTTATCTTTATACCAAAGGAGAAAGCTACATATGTATTTATTTATGTATGATGATCGGACAAGATGGCTGAAGGTACTAGACACCGTAAGAAAGATGCTGATAGCGACCATGCGGCTTTAATGAATGAGCTACGTGCGCTTAGCGCAAAAATGGACACTATGCAGACTACAATTGAAAAACAAATGAATGACAAAATGGAAAGTCTACGTGAGTCCATGGAAAAACTTATTAGTGAGAGTAAAGAAGCATTCAAGCGCGAGGTGGCTAAAGCAGTCAAGGAGATGCAACACGCATTAGATCTGGAAGTGGGAATTCTCTGTTCCAGAATGGATCAGATTGAAACTAAAATGAATGTGAAAAAAGCTAAGGTTAGGCAGTTTGATCCTGACGTGTCGTTGGTAATTGTGGGATTGCCGCAAACGGAGGGAGAAGATGTTGAGGCCAAAGTAAAAACTCTGCTGTGCGAGGGAATGGACTGTGAGCCGGTGCCAAAAATCGTGACGTGGAGCGCATGAGGGCGCAAGGGCGAAAGCCGGGACTCATCAGAGTGGAACTCGAGACAACGCTGGAGAGGGTGGCTGTGCTTCGGCGGCGGCCTAAACTCAAGGACAATGAAAGTTACCAAAGGGTGTATGTTTCGTCAGCGAAATCACACGCTGAGCGTCTCATGGAATTCAATCTTAGGACTCTGCTTAGAGAGATCCCAGCTGCTAAAGACTACTATTTGGCCAACAACGGACGGCTAGTAAAACGTGGTCAAGCCAGGGGCTCGGCGGGATCGACACCACACCCTTCGGTTTGAAGATTTCATGCCCAGCCTGTAAGTACAGATTATATTGCCTTAGTTCATTGGAACGTTAATGGATGGACACTTGCAAATAGTAAGTTAAGAGCGCAACTGCTTCTTTCGTTTGAGCCAGGAATTATTTCATTAAATGAGACTCATTTGTCTGCTCTTATACCTGAACTTCATGGATACAGTTGGATTGGACATAATCGTGTTGCTCATAAAAGAGCTGTTAAAGCCTCTGGGGGTGTGGGTGTATTTATCAAAAAAACAATTTTGGACAATTTTTCTGTAACGATTGAGGACAAGACTTATGACGGAATTCTGTGTTTGCGGTTCGAGCACACTAGCTCACAATATTCATTTATTCTGATTTCATGTTATTTGTCTCCTGAAACTTCGACATGGGGCCGTAATGCTGACCTTTTTTATGCACACTTATTGTCTTTGATTTTTACGGTTGAGGCTGATTCTGTTTATATTTGTGGGGATCTGAATAGTCGTGTTGCGCACCACAGAGACTATGTTGACGAAGATGATATTAGTCCAAGAGTGGTGTTGGACTCGGGCCTGAACAAGCATGGGGAAAGTTTGATTGATTTCCTTAAAGAGTCGAAATGCTGTGTGGTTAATGGAAGAATAAACCCAGAGTATGATAATTTCACATCTATTTCTGTTAGGGGTAAGGCGGTAGTTGATTATATTGTGACGAGACATGAAGATTTAAGAACATGTAGTGAATTTGAAGTATTTACTCCCTTTGAATTATTGGAAAGAACTGAGTCCCGAGGGCTAATAGATGAGAGGAGTAGACCCCCTGATCACTCCATGCTTTATTTACGTTTTCAAACAGCTGAGATGTTTATAAATAATGCTGATATTACCCTGTTCTGTAAACAACCAATAAGAAAGCTCAAGGACAATTTTCTTATGTCTGAAACTTCAGATGGAGCCCTAAAAAATGTTATAGTACAACTGGACAAAGGCGGGGAAGCTCAGGATAATGTTGATTGTTGCTATGAGCTTTTGTGTGAGGTTTTACATGGGGAAATGAGTCAATATGGGTCAAAATTGTATGGAAAACGGGCCCACAATAAAGGGTATCGAGTTAAACAACCTTTTTGGAATAATGAATTAAATAATATTTGGTCAAATCTCCCTGTGGCTGAGAAATGCAAGGAGCCTGTTTTAAGGAAGAACTTACACGATATATTTAAAACCTGTCAATATGAGTTTGATAAAGGCGTTATAGGAGAGGTAAAGCTCTTGAAATTAAGATTCTTCAAAATACTAATCCACAGCATTTTTGGAAAGAAATAAACAAGCTTGGTCCAAAGAGAAATAAATTAATTCCACTTGAAATAGTCACAGAAAGTGGGGGGTCTGTATTTGAAACAGATAAAATATTGGAAAGATGGGAGAATGATTACAGAGATTTGTACACTTGTTCTAGCTCTCATCAGTTTAATGATGCATTTCTAGCTGAGATATGTAAATTAAAACATCTACTTGAAGTTGGATCTGTTATGTTGGAAACACCCTATTTTGGTAGTGTGCTAAACAATGATATTTCTTTGGAAGAAGTTCAGAAGGCAATTGATAAAACCGAACCTTATAAAGCTGTAGGTGTGGATGAACTTTCTAATGAGGTTCTTAAATGCCCCAAATTGTTAAATACTCGGCACATGTTATTCCAATATTGTTTTAAAAGTGGGACTGCTCCCTCTGTGTGGTATAGTTCGACTCAGTGAATATATTTAAATTAATGGAATTTTGGTGGATGAACAGAATGGGTTTAGAAAACACAGAGCATGTATTGATCACATTTATGTTTTATCATCTGTCATTAGAGCAAGGTTGCAGGAAAATAAAAGTACTTTTGTGTGTTTTGTTGATTTAAAAAAAGCTTTTGATTGGGTTAATAGAGATGTTTTGAAATATAAGTTACTCTCAATTGGTATTACAGGTCACCTGTATAATTCCATCAGAGCTCTGTACAAGGCGCCAGTGGCCTGTGTGCAGATTAATGATATGAGGACAGGATGGTTTCCCACTCCATTCGGGGTCAAGCAGGGAGATGTTCTTTCACCCACTCTTTTTGCGCTTTTTGTGAATGATCTGGCTCAAGAGATAAAGTTAGCAAATTTGGGTATAGACATTGATGGCTTTAACCTCAGTATTTTATTATATGCAGATGATATTGCTGTTTGCACAGATGAAGAAATTAAACTACAAAGAATGTTGGGTATTGTGAAGGATTGGTGTAATAAATGGAGACTTTCTATAAATGTGGATAAAACACAAGTAGTCCATTTTAGAAAACCATCTGTGTCACGCAGTGAATTTGATTTCTTTTTTGGACAAACACAGCTTATGTACTCCAGAACTTATAAATATCTTGGTTTTCTTTTTCACGAAAATATGATATTTTCAGAAGGGAGAAGGGTTTTGTCTGAGTCTGCAGGGAGGGCCCTGGGAGCCGTTATTAATAGGATGAAGCTTTGCCCTGAAATAAGTTTTCTAACATTTACCCAGCTGTTTGACAGCATGGTGGGAACTATTTTGTTTTATGCAGCGGGGGTCTGGGGCTTTGAAGATGCTCCTGAATGTAATAGATTGCAGAGCAGGGCCATGAGGTGTTTCCTTGGAGTGCACAGGTTCACTACTAGAGCTGCGCTAGAGGGAGATATGGGTTGGGAGCCTTGTATGGTGAAACAAAAGGCGGAAGTAATAAGATTATGGAATCGTCTTATTAGATTACCTGATGATAGACTTACTCGTAAAGTTTTTGATTGGGATAAAGCTCACAACTATCCTTGGTCAATGGAGGTCTTTGAAATACTCTCATGAGTAAAAGCACAGTATATATTTACAAATAATTTACAATGTGATATATCTCAGGTTAGACAGTTTTTGTTTAATTCCTATAAAGAGCAATGGCAATGGCAGGTGTTAAATAAGCCCAAATTGAGAAGTTATGTTCACTTTAAAAATGATTACTCCACAGAGCCTTATATTAAATGCTGGTTAACTAGATTACAGAGGTCTTTGTGTGCCCAGCTCAGAGCAGGGGTGTTGCCCTTGCAGATTGAGGTGGGGCGCTATAAAGGTGTCCCAGAAGAGGACAGATTATGTGTTTTGTGTGATCTAAAGGTTGTTGAGGATGAATGGCATTTTTGTTTTTTTGTCCTGTATATCATGATTTAAGATTAGGTATGTTTGAGAGAATTCAACATAAAAAGCCTGATTTGTTTTGGATGACGGATGGGGATATGTTGAGTTGGCTTTTTGAAAATGAAATTTATAGTTTGGCTAGATATGTAGAAAAGGCGTGGAAACTTAGGCAAAGGAATTTATATCCTGACTTAAACTGATAGTGTTCTGTTTGTCTATATTGGGAAAATGATGGTAATGTACTGTACTTTGTATGGTGGTTATCTTCCTTTTGTATTTTGGTCATCCTTCTGTATAATGTTCTGTATAATGTTTGTTTATGTTAATAGTGTTTTTTAAGCCTATTTTGGGCTGGGCACGTAAGTGCAAGACACTTTAATAAAAATTCAATTCAATTCAATATTTATTGCAAAAGCTCTTTTGGGTAAATTACCTTTTTATATATCAAATCTTTTAATTTATTATACAAATAATTATTGTACTAGGTCAGGTTCCCACATTCGGTTAAAAGTCCCAAGGGTATTGTCTGAGTTTGGAAAAAGTGCATTTTCCTTTTATGCTCCATGGGCTTGGAATGAATTGCAAAATGTTCTTAATTTAGACGTACTCCCAACCTTAAGCACTTTTAAAAGTCTTTTGCAAAATGTCTTACAGGATACTTGTAATTGTTTTAATTGATTTTCTTTAACATAACTTTCGATTGCTGTAAATTGTGGTGTTGTCTTATTGTTATTTTGTTTTGTGTGAAACTCTACGTGCCGCTATCTTGACCAGGTCTCGCTGGAAGAAGAGATAATAATATCTCAATGTGATTCTCCTGGTTAAATAAATAAAGAAATAAAGAAATGATAATGTCAGACCAGAGTGGAGAGCATTATACAAGCCACCGTTAGCTAAAAGAGATGGAGATTTACAATGGCAAATTTTGCATGGCATTATTGCTGTTAATGCTTTTATTTCTGCTTTAAATCCAGATGTTGGCAAAGAATGTCCTTTTTGTTTCCAGAGAGAAACTGTTTTTCATACCTTTTTGTATTGTTCAAGACTAAAGCCTTTATTTGAAAGTTTGCAGAATCTTTTTAATTGTTTTAATGAGAAGTTTTCTGTGCAAACTTTTATTTTAGGTTTTAAATATGTTCAAAGGCGAAAGTATGAGTGTCATTTGTTGAATTTTATTTTGGGTAAAGCCAAAATGGCTATTTATATTAGTAGAAGAGATAAAATTGAGCAAAAAAGTGAATATAATGTTGAAAGGGTGTTTGCAGCTATGATTAAATCAAGGATTGTAATTGATTTTCGTTTTTATAAAGTAACTCTTTAAATGTTTTTGAAGGAATATGGTGTCACAGAAGAGCTTTGTGTTCTGTCATTGATAATGAACTTCACTTCGCACTCTTTTCATAAAAAAAAAAGAAAATATTTGTGTAACAAAATATACATTGTTTTTATGTAAGTAATCTTTTGTTAAATAAAGATGCTTGAAAAATAAAAATAAATCTCTCTCTCTCTCTCTCACACACACACACGCACGCACACACACACACACACGTGTCTCTCTCTCTCTCTCTCTCACACACACACACACACACACACGTCTCTCTCTCTCTCTCAAACACACACACACACACACACACACATGTCTCTCTCTCTCTCTCTCTCTCTCACACACACACACACACACACACACACGCACACACACACACACACGTCTCTCTCTCTCTCTCTCACACACACACACACATGTCTCTCTCTCTCTCTCTCTCTCTCTCTCACTCTCTCTCACACACACACACACACACACACACACACACATCTCTCTCTCTCTCTCTCTCTCTGTCTCACACACACACACACACACGTCTCTCTCTCTCTCACACACACACACACACACACGTCTCTCTCTCTCTCTCTCTCTCTCTCTCTCTCTCTCTTACACACACACACACACACGTCTCTCTCTCTCTCTCACACACACACACACGTCTCTCTATCTCTCTCTCTCTCTCTCTCACTTCCGGTGTGGGTGTTGAGTGCGTGAGTGGTGTATTGCGATTGCGGTGAGTGAAGTTGTTTTCTGTGTCTAATATCTTTGTCTTTTCCTACTTTCTGTTTTGTTTGTTTTGTGTTTAGTTTGTGGTAGTTTTTTGGTGTGGGTAGGGCCGCGTGCTACCGGTTTTTACCGGGGAAAGCATGACGACCCCAGCTACACAAGGTTTGTCTACACTCACGCGGCGCAATTCGGTGAAAGTGGCGTTGGTGGCGAGTGTAGAAGAGATTTGCTTAGCGATTGGCGAAGTTGTAGGACATGGATGTATTTTATCCGCATTGAGGATGAATAACGCTACTGTTATTTTTCTTAGTAACGTTGATAAAGTGAATGAAGTAGTTGAGCGTGGAATTGTGATTGGTGGCGAATTTGTTACTGTTCTTCCCCTCTCACTACCGTCTAAGAGGGTTACCATATCTAACGTCCCCCCCTTTCTCAGTGGCGTGCTAATAACAGAAGCTTTATCACGCTATGGAAAATTGGCATCTACAATAAAAAAAATCCCGATTAGCACGGGTTCTGCCCTTATGAAACATATTGTGTCTTTCAGGAGATTTGCATATATGATAACTAAGGACGATGAAGAATTGGATCTTTCACTCAGTTTTAGAGCTGATGATTTTGATTACATCATTTTTGTAACAACTGCTAAAACGAAGTGTTTTGGTTGTGGGAAAGCAGGGCATCTGATTCGTAACTGCCCAGAAAAGAAAGTCACTGAGAAAGGGGACATGGTTTCCAATCCAAGCACGAGTAGAGATGCTGGTGTAGTTTCACTGAGTTCAGAGTTACAGGGTGACCAGCATAGTGGGACTGAAGTGGTTACTTGCAAGGAGATATCTGGAATAAAATCTGTTGTTGTGACGGGTATAGATTTAGAAAAGAAGGACAAAGTTGATATGGTATCTGATGTAAAACATTCAAAACTTCCTGAAAAAGAAAAAGAAGGTGATTTTAGTGGAAATGATGTAACACAGGTTGTACAGAAAAGGAGTGGAATTGATTGTGTGGAATTGGAAATGGAGACAGAAATAGAAATCTTCAAAACACCTCAAAAAAGAAAAATGAGTGATAAGTCTCAAAGTAAAAAAGCAGTGAAGAAAGCTGACTTATGTGGTAGCGATGATAATGAAACCGAGAGTGAAGGTGAATCCTCAGATTCCAGTGTGGCGTTGTCTTTGAGTGATTTCTCTGTTCGTAACTATGATGCTGAAGAGATTATTCCTTAAGTCAACGAAGAACAGGAGAGGGGTGTGTGTACAAGATTATTTCCCTAACGTAACACAGTTTGCTGAGAAAACGAGGAATTTAATGGCTGAAGGATGCTTCACCAATAAAGAAGTTTATCGTTTAAAAAAATGTGTGAGGAATGTAGAGAAACTTAAGAATGATGTTTAATAAGTTAAGCTCATTTTCCACATTAATGAGTGGTTTTTTTTTGTGGCTGTTTTCTGTCCTCTTTGTCATGAGTGAAGTTCGTCTAGCAACCCTGAATGTAAATGGTGCTAGAGATATTAAGAAAAGAGGAATGTTAATTGAATTAATGAAACAAAAGAATCTTGATATTTTATTGCTACAAGAAACACATAGTGACAGGGGGAATGCAACAGATTGGGAAAGAGAATTTGAGGGGTTAACAATTTTAAGCCATAACACTTCAATAAGTGCAGGAGTTGCAGTCTTATTTTCTAAGAATTTTAGTCCAATTTCTTACGTAGTTGATGAAGTTGTGAAAGGAAGATTACTAAAAATCAGAGCTGTCTATGAAAGCTATGTTTTGTTTTTTATCTGTATTTATGCTCCAACAGTCCCTGTGGAAAGAATGTTTTTCTTAGATTTATTATGTACGACTTTACAAAGTTGCTCAGAAGAAGAATATTTGTTTCTGGGGGGAGATTTTAATTGCACAGAAAATGTGATTGATAGGAACCATGTTGAACCCCATTTACCGTCTCAGAAATGTCTGATTCATTTCATTAAGAAGTTTGAACTATGTGATATGTGGAGACAATTAAATGGAAACGTGCGACAATATACACGGGTTCATATGAGGGAAAACATGACATCCCTTGCCAGATTAGATAGATTGTATGGTTTTACACATCAGCTTAATAATTTCAAAAGTTGCTCTATAATCCCAATAGGGTTTTCTGATCAGGGTTTTCATTGAACATGGTACAATGTAGTTTTATTTTAAATTCCATTAAACCTAGCAGCGCTTATTGGCATTTCAATATTTCTTTACTGAGTGATAGTTTTTTTTTAGACTCTTTTAAGTATTTTTGGCAGAATTATAGAAAATCAAAGACAAATTTTAGATCAATACAGCAGTGGTGGGACATTGGTAAAGTTAAAATTAGACAGTTTTGTCAACAATATACTCGCAATGTCACTATAGAGGCTAAAAAATCTTTGGAAATTTTAGAGAATGAATTAAGTGAGTGTCAAAAAATAGCTGAATCAACTGGGGCAAGTAATCATTTCGAACTATTTTTCAAAAAGAAGTTAGCGGATCTGCTGGAATACAGAACTTTGGTCAGATCAAGATTTCAAAATATAAATCATATGGATGCACCGTCAAAATTCTTTTTCTGTTTAGAGAAAAAAAAATGGGCAGAAGAGATTGATTAAAGCCTTGCGGTCGGAAGATGGTCAAGTTTTGCTGAACCCCAATGACATTCGAAAGAGAGCAGTTGGTTTTTACAAAAATCTGTATAGAAGTGAGTATGAAACGGAGGGTAATGAGGACAGTACTTTCTTGAGCTCCCTACCAAAGATGTCAGAAGAGGGTAATGTGGCTCTTTCAGGTGTGCTAAGCCTGGGGGAGCTATATAAGGCCCTTCAAGACATGGAATCGGGAAAAGCTCCTGGGATTGACGGCCTCCCAGTTGACTTTTACAAGTCTTTCTGGGCCGAGTTGGGAGCGGACTTGTTACAAGTTCTGAGTGAGTCTGTCAGTAGGTATGTTGCCGTTGAGCTGCAGGAGGGCAGTGATAACGCTAATACCAAAAAAAGGAGATTTGACTGACATATAGAATTAGCGCCCTGTATCACTTCTTTGTTGTGATTACAAACTGCTCTCTAAGGTATTGCCAAACAGATTGGCTGAAGTAATAAGGCAAGTAATACATCCAGACCAGTCCTACTGTATTCCTCGCAGATCCATTTTTGATAACATCTCTTTAGTTCGGGATGCTTTAGAGGTGTCAAAGTTGCTTGATTTGGATTTTGGATTGATATCACTGGACCAAGAGAAGGCTTTTGATAGGGTTGAGCACCCCTATTTGTGGAAAACTTTAGTAGCTTTCGGTTTAAAAAAAGATTTTATTATGATGGTCCAGGTACTCTATAGTGATATTGAAAGTGTTTTGAAGTTTAATGGCAGTTTATGTGCTCCATTTCAGGTTAAAAGAGGTGTAAGACAAGGGTGCTCTCTATCTGGAATGTTGTATGCCTTGGCCATTGAGCCTTTATTACAAAAAATAAGAGAAAAAATTGATGGATTACATTTGCCTAACTGTACAAAAAAATATATGTTTATCTGTTTATGCTGACGATGTAATGGTGTTTGTAAGTGGACAAAAAGATGTGCAAAGTTTATTTAATTTAATGAATGATTTTACTCTTTTACTCTTTTAAGGTGAATTGGAAGAAATGTGAAACACTTTTAGTTGGTAGATGGAAAAATGGAAAAGCAAAAATGCCTGAAGGTTTGGTCTGAGGTAAAGGTGGTTTAAAATATTTGGGAGTTTTTTTAGGTGATGACACGACTCAACAAAAGAAATGGGAAGGAGTTGTTGAAAAAATTAAAGGACGTTTGGAGAAATGGAAGTGGCTGCTCCCTAAAATGTCATATAGAGGACGCATTCTTGTCATCAACAACCTGGTCGCATCTTCACTGTGGCATAAGTTGGCGTGTATTGATCCTCCTCCTCAACTACTGATGAAAATACAAGCGATTCTTGTAGACTTTTTTTGGGATAAATTGCACTGGATTCGACAGTGTTCTTTATTTGCCGAAAGAAGAAGGTGGACAAGGACTGATCCATTTACAGAGCAGAACTGCCGCTTTTTGTTTGCAGTTTCTGCAGAGACTTTTAGATGGTGCATCGGATGTCAGCTGGAGGGCAATGGCCCATATTGTTTTGCAAAATTTTGGAGGCTTCGGACTAGACAAACATCTGTTCCTACTAAACCCTTTTGTAGTGGCAAAAACAATGTTGGGTTTTTCCTGTAACCCCCTGTTATTGTTTCTAACCACCTGGAGAATGCGAGAACAGGGTCAGACTCACAGCCCAAATCCAAGAAAATCCAAGAGTGTTGTTGTTGAATGTTTGTCGATATTTATTGCAAATAAAAATAAAGTACAAAACAAAAATGAAAACTTCCTTTGTAGCGCTTGGAGTTCAGCTTTCTCCTACAGGCCAAGCTCCAGTAACACAGATCCAGGCTGAGGTCAAAGACTGTATCTGCTGGCACGCCTTCTCCTTCTCTCATGCGCTACATGCTCCAACTTATAGGACAGCGCCCTCTCTGGCTGTAGAAGGTGTACCACTCAAATGCAATAGAAAAAACAATTATAAGTAAATTATGAAACCAAAAATAAACTCAAATGCGGCTCCTACACACCGGCCCCTAATTGTTCTCTATAGAATCAATTGTTTAAAATAAATACAAAAAAGGAGCCAGAAATCAATAATCTCTTAATGCTTTTAGAAAAATATGTATATATATACATTACATCCCTTATTGGTGATCTTTAAGGGGCACCGGACACTCTTCATTCTCCAGAATTCGGCACAGCTTGGTAATGGGTCTATCAAGGATTGAAGTCTGTGTCTGGAGCTTCACGGATCGGACAAGCCCCTTTCGATCAGGCTTGGTCTCTAGAACTCTTCCTAATGGCCATGACCCTCTAGGAGCAGTGGGGTCAACCACCAGAACAAGATCTCCAACATTCAGGTTCTTCTTCACTATAGTCCATTTTTGCCTTTCCTGGAGTAGAAGAAGGTATTCTTTGGTCCATCTATGCCAGAAGAGATCTGCCATGTACTGGACCTGTTTCCAGCGGCGTCTAGCATAAAGGTCTGATTTCAGGAAGATTCCAGGAGGCATAATGGGCTTAGTTTTCAGCAGGAGGAGGTGGTTTGGGGTCAGCGGTTCTAGGTCGTATGGGTCTGAGGACACTGTGGAGAGAGGACGGTTGTTTAGAATAGCCTCTACCTCACAGAATAGAGTTTGAAGACCCTCATCATCGATGGACTGTTGATGGAGTGTGGAGTACAGCACGTAACGAACAGATCTTATAAGCCTTTCCCAGACTCCGCCATGGTGCGATGCAGCTGGTGGGTTGAAACTCCACTCGATTCCATCAGGAAGCAGGGCATCCTGAATCTTCAACTTGTCCAGTGTCATCAGAGCTTTCTTGAGTTCCACCTGAGCACCCACCAAGTTCGTTCCGTTGTCAGATCTGATGTGCTTAACCTGCCCCCTTCTGCAAACAAATCTCCTCAAAGCGTGAATGCATGAGTCAGTGTCTAATGAGAAAGCTACTTCCAAATGAACAGCTCTGCTGGACATACATGTAAACAAAACTCCATACCTTTTGATGGTGCTTCTTCCTCGCCTCACTTCAATCGGGCCAAAGTAGTCCAATCCGACATTGGTAAAGGGAGGGAGGTCAGGTAGGATTCTTTCTAGGGGCAAATCTGCCATTTTTTGCTCACCTACTTTGCCCTTCACACGTCGACACATGACACATCTTGAGAGCACCTTTCTTGCTAAGGAGTTGGCCTTAATAATCCAATATTTCTTACGGAGCTCTGAGAGCATGTGGTTCCTGCCACTGTGACCACAACGTTCATGAATGTGTCTTAAAAGAAGAATTGAAATGTGTGAATCTTTGGGCAAGATACAGGGGTGTTTAGTTTCATCAGGCATGGCAGATTTATGCATCCGGCCACCTACTCTTAAGATGCCTTCATCTAGCACAGGATCAAGCCTACAGATCCTGCTGCTCCTTTTCACTTTAGGTGGGGTCATTTGCAGTGTTGTAATTTCAGCTGGGAATGCTTGCCTCTGAACATAAGAGATAACTGACCTTTCTGCCTGT
Organism: Scardinius erythrophthalmus; assembly: GCF_964197995.2. NCBI lineage: Eukaryota > Metazoa > Chordata > Actinopteri > Cypriniformes > Leuciscidae > Scardinius > Scardinius erythrophthalmus. The sequence continues at coordinate 48,683,182 of NC_138229.1, read as the reverse complement.
AAGAGATCTTCCACTGTGAGGAGCTGTCCACCGGGTTTGGTCTTGAAACCCTCAAGGTTTGGGCTCACCTTTTGGCTGTGGGAGCGGGTTGTGACTTGATTTGATGGGAAGTCCTTTTGTTTTTTGATTCTCAGTATCAAGGCCTTTTTCAGTTTGATGTACCATGCCACTGCTTTAAGTAGCCTAATCCAATTTGAAAAGTATGAAATAAGCTGGTCTGTGGGTGTTTCAGTATTTACCACTGTTGTAAACACAGTAGTGTTTCTCCTGACCTCTGGATCATCTTGTAACACTGAGCCCAATGCCTCCACCTCTAACCAACTTTCCTCAGGTTTCCATAGGAACTCTGGGCCATGCATCCACCTCCTTTGTTCCATGAATTTACCTGCACTCAATCCTCTCGAGGAATCATCAGCTGGATTGTCTTTACTTCTTGCGTATCTCCATTGAGACAGCTCCGAGTTATCCCGAATCAGCGAGACCCTGTTGGCTACATACGTTTTAAATCTTGCAGTGTCACTTCTAATGTACTTAAGTACAGTTTGGCTGTCAGTCCAGAAAACGGAGGGCTTTAAGGGTAGATGTAGTTCTCTCCTTAGCATTTTGTCCACCTTTACCAACAATGCTGCAGCGGCCAGCTCCAGACGTGGTACTGTGATGTTCTTTAAAGGAAGGACTCTGGACTTTCCCATGAGAAAAGTGACATGTACAATGTCCTGTTCATTAGCTTGTCTTATGTAGCTCACTGAGCCATAGCCATTCTCACTGGCGTCAGCAAAGTGGTGTAGTTCTGCACACTTTGTTGTTCCATAGCCTTTTGGTTTCAAACAACATGCAACACTGAAGCCTTTTATTTTTTCTAAACTGTTTGTCCATCCTTCCCACCTGTCTACTACAGCTTGGGGCAAAGGCTCGTCCCATCCAAAGCCTCTCTGGCAGAGCTCCTGTAGCAACTGCTTGGCTGGGAGAATGAGAGGAGCAAGAAACCCGAGGGGATCAAAAATGGAACTTACAACAGAAAGTATGCCTCTGCGGGTATGTGGCTTCTGGCTTAAATTGATGTTAAACTGGAAATGGTCAGAGTCCACAAACCACTGCAATCCCAGGGCTCTTTCCATTGGTAGGCTGTCTTTGTCAAGATCCAGTGTTTTGATTTCTTTTGCCCATTTTTCTTTTGGAATGGATGCTAGAACTGCCCGATTATTGCTGACCCATTGAGTAAGCTGGAATCCACCTTTGTAGCATAGTGCAGTGAGATCTTTTACTAGCTGGATGGCTTCAGACTCTTCAACCACGGACTTAACACAATCATCCACATAAAAGTTGTGCCGGATTGTTTCAGCTACCTGAAGGGGAAAACAGCTTTCATTGTCATCAGCAGTTTTTCGTAACGCAAAACTTGCGCAGCTTGGGGAGGACACTGCACCAAAGATGTGCACAAGCATACGGTATTCCTTTGGGGTTTGACGGGTGTCACCCTGTGGCCACCACAGAAAGCGCAAGTAGTCCACACCTGATTTCTCTACTCCCACCTGATGGAACATTGACTTAACATCAGCCATAATTCCAATGGGTTCTTTGCGGAATCTCCAAATGACTCCGACAAGCGAATTGGTCAGATCAGGACCCTGTAGTAGCTCTGTGTTGAGGGATACACCTTTAAAAGTAGCTGCACAATCAAACACCACTCTAAGTTTCTTCTTTTTGGGGTGATACACTCCATGGTGTGGTATGTACCATACCTTTCCAGGTGCCTGTGTGAGTTCTTCCTCTGGGACCTCCTCTGCATAATGATTTTCAAAGATGTCATTGAGGAAGGCAACATATTCCTGTTTGTATTGTTCATCTTTTTTCATTTTCCTTTTCAGAGTTTGGAGGCGCTGTTCTGCAACTTGGCGATTGTTAGGCATGCTGACATCAGTTTTCCTGAAGGGCAACTTCAGATAGTAATGTCCATCTTGTAAGACCGCCTCATTGGCTATCTCTAAAAACCTTCTGTCCTCAACTGACATTTCGGTCTTCTCCTCAGATGCTACCTCACTGAAATCCTGATTATACTGTGAGATCAGAAGCTGTTCTAGACTTGTAACTGATATCCTATTCACAGTCACATTCTCTGCACTGCCATCAGCACTTCTCAGTGGCCCGTTTACAACCCACCCCAATAAGGTTCTAACTGCGTAGGGTCCCCCACCTTGACTATTAACAACCTCCCATGGTTCTATGCACTTTGGAGCATTTGTGCCAATCAACAGCTCCACCTTTGAATTAATGCTGGGAAGTTTGACTCGACTTAGATACTTCCATTGTGCTAAGTCTTTCTGCTTGGGAATGCTGTTTGTGGTAACTGGCATTTCTTTTTGAGTGAAGAGATCAGGAAGAGGTAAGAAGTTATTGCTGTCCAGTGCTGAAACTTCCATTTCAGATACAACATGAGTTGGAACAGTTTTTTCTTGATTCATTGTGCGTAGAAGAATGTGTGTTTTTCTTCCCTTCAGATTGAGCCGAAACATAAGATCCTCGGAGCAGAAGGTGGCGGAGGATCCAGGGTCCAGGAGAGCATACACCTGTAAGACTTGGCTGCCCTTTGCTGCCTTAACCTGAACTGGGACAATGGACAGCACACTCTCTTGGTCTCCGGCCCCTATATGACCACATAACCCTGCTGATGCATTGCCTGTAACATCAGAGGGTCTTTCTGCCTTTTTGATGATACTATCTTTGGCCTCAATATGTAGGACACTAGGGTGAGCTTGCTTACATACTTTACAGCTGAGACGCCTTTTGCAGTCTCTGCTAATGTGGCCTGTGGAGAGACATCCAAAGCATATGCCTTTGGTCTTTATAAAACTGAGCTTGTCTCTGTGTGTTATCTTTAAAAAGTCTTTACACAAGTCCAATGTGTGTCCTGAGCTACAGAAGGGGCAAGAAAGATCAAACTTCATCTGCTTTTGGGCAATAGCTATACTAGTGGCAAAACTACTGCCAGATGACTTCGAGGCCTGTGGTTTGACTGGGGATCTAGCCTTTCCTCTACTAGCCGACTGATCCTGAAGATCACCAAATACTGGATCAGCTGCTATGCGAGCTTGTCTTTCAATAAAGCAGACTAAATCTAAAATCCTTACCCTACGACTACGTTGTTCTTGCAGCTCATAAGCCTTGTTACGCCATCTCTCCCGAAGCTTGTATGGTAGCTTGAGCACAATGCTTCTCATATTGGATACTGTATCCAGCTCCTCCATATATTCCATTTCCTCCATAGCATTGCAGCAGCTCCTAAGGAACATGGCATAATCCTGTAGTGATTTAAAATCCTCAGATTTTATTTGGGACCAGGATAGGGCTTTTTCCAAGTAAGCACAAGAGATCTTGTATTCGTTTCCAAAATTTTCCTTTAGCAACTCCTTTGCTCTCTTGTAGCCTCTATCTGGTGACAAGTACTCACAGCTCTTGACTAGCCTTTGTGCTAGGCCTCTAGTATATTGAATAAGAAACTGCAATCTCTCTTTATTGTTATCAGTTTTGCTTTCAACCATATTTTCAAAGGAGTGAATGAATGACTTGTACTCAAGAACTTGTCCATCAAAGAGTGGAATGCTACCTTGCGGTAGTGTAGACAGAAGTTGCTGCTTCATAAGAATCCTTGTTAATTCACTCTGCTTTTCCAGAATTTTAATCATGTGGCTTTCCTGTGCTGAACTGGGTGTTGGAATTTGTCCTTGAGGTACAGTGGACTGAATGGCTGGAACTGACCTTGCTGGCTGGGGAATGACAGGGGGAATACTGTGAGCTGAGGTCTGCTGTGGTTGTGACCGGGTATCACTGCTAGCCATGGGCTGGAAAACAGGTCTGCTGTGAAGAGGAAATTGAACCTGAACACCTGGCCTGGTTTTAACGACTGGGGACGTCCTGTCATGGAAATAAAGTGAGCTATCAGGCTTTTCATCCAATGGTACATGTGTCACTGTTGATTTCGTCTTCACTTCATCTGCTTCTGCACCCAGCAAAGGCATCTGAACTGTGACATCAGACTGGGCAGGTTTATGCATCTCTATTTCAGCTTCTTTCAGATAATTAATTTTTGCAGTAGTGGCTTCAATTTCAGAATGCAACTCTAAAGTTTCTCTCTTTTTTCTTAGAGTATGCTCCTGCTCCTCAATTGCATGCCTTTCTTGCAGCTTTGCAGCTTTAGCCATTAAAGCTACTCTCTCTGCCTCTGCACTGATGCGCAATGGCACAGACGATGTATGTGATCTAAATGATTGTGCGTCAGTATCTGTATCAGAATCTTCTACTTGGGTGACAGAAGAGGTGGCTTCAACTATGGCTTGGGAACCTGGGTTTTCTATGGCTGAAATCCAATTTTCAACGTTAGTCATAAAAGCCGTTATCTGCACACATCTAGGCTGATACCATGTTTCGTGGTCTTCTTGATTTGCTTCCTCATCCAACATTTCACTATAGGAGGCATGCAAGGCTTTGAACTCTTCAAGAAATTCATTGAACTTAATCATGTTTTGTTTAACTTCATCAAGAAATTCCGGACTAGTCATTAAATCATTCACAATGTTCATTCTTCGTGTTACATGTGACATTTTTCCTCCTCTAGATGAGCGCAATTGCGCGACAGTTTCATTCATGTCTTTAACAGGGTTTGTTTCTTCTTCGTTAGAATCAGCCATTATTCTCAAAAAAAACCTTCCCAAAAATCTCAGAAACTATTTATCTTGCTTGCTTCAATCAATGCAAAAGTTCTCAAAAATGTAGAAAGCAGTATGTTTTCTTTCCAAAAATCAACATATCGTTGCCTTTCATTCGTTCCAATTTGGCTGTGTTTTCACAACGGCAAACTGCCTTTCACCACTCTTAATTGTTTGTCACAGTTCACCTTCACCAACTCACAAATCTGCGGTGAGATTGGTTTCTATATCCTTTAAATATGATTCACTTTGAAAACACATACCTCCATTCGAAGTGTTTCTTTGTTTGGCTTGCCACGCTTTCCTTTGTCTTCATATCGCGTAGTTTCAACATAAATCCATCTTTGATCAATTCACAGCTAGTCTTTGACGAAATGTAGTGGCAAAAACAATGTTGGGTTTTTCCTGTAACCCCCTGTTATTGTTTCTAACCACCTGGAGAATGCGAGAACAGGGTCAGACTCACAGCCCAAATCCAAGAAAATCCAAGAGTGTTGTTGTTGAATGTTTGTCGATATTTATTGCAAATAAAAATAAAGTACAAAACAAAAATGAAAACTTCCTTTGTAGCGCTTGGAGTTCAGCTTTCTCCTACAGGCCAAGCTCCAGTAACACAGATCCAGGCTGAGGTCAAAGACTGTATCTGCTGGCACGCCTTCTCCTTCTCTCATGCGCTACATGCTCCAACTTATAGGACAGCGCCCTCTCTGGCTGTAGAAGGTGTACCACTCAAATGCAATAGAAAAAACAATTATAAGTAAATTATGAAACCAAAAATAAACTCAAATGCGGCTCCTACACCTTTAAAAATGGACTTGTCTGTTTTTCCACCTTTCTTTTTAAAGTCTTGAGTTTGTTTACCTGTAAGTAACAGGTTTTTTAATTGTGGTTTTAAGTTGCAAGAATCAAAAGTGTTTATTTTTAGACAATTGTTGGACATTGCTGGAGAGAAATTGGACAATGATGTAAAAGTAGCTGAATTTTTAGGCACTAGATCTATTCGACTAGTTGCTCTTTTTTTAGCTAAGTTAAAGTCTACCCTCACAACAGAGGAGAGTCTAAAGGTAAAATAATATTTTGCTAAAGTAACTATTTCTGATGAAAATGATTTTTTCCCTTGTTTGATGCTTTTGTCACCGGGGCGGACCTCAATGGATGACCCGCCGCCCCCGGACTTGAAACACACCACCACCGCGAGGAGCTGACACCACATGCCCGCAACAGATGGACGACACAAACACAAGATAAGTTCCAACGAATAGTAATCTTTATTTATCACAAGATATAAAAAGGGGACAAATCTTAATCAAATTTGATGTCTTCTAGGCCTTCGTCGTCATGGAGAACTCTCGTCGGTGCACAGTAGTGGGACAATGAGTCAAGGGCTTACTTCGTCAGCAATGCTATCTTCCTCAGGACTCGGTCAGTAAGTAGGAAGGTAAGGATTCTTCTCAGTACAAAGTACCTTCGTCGGTGCACAATAGTGAGAGTGGTTTAAAAGCTTACTTTACCAGCGATGCTGCATTCTTAGGGGATTAACGGCAAGTAGGAAGGTAAGGGTTCTTCTTAGTACAGGATACTTTCGTCGGCGCACAGTGATGGGACAATGATTCCGAAACTCTTTTCACCAGTAATGCTGCATACTTCAAGACTTGGGCAGTAAGTAGGAAGGTAAGGATTCTTCTCAATACAGGATACTTTCGTCGGCACACAGTGATGGGACAATGATTCAGAAACTCTTTTCACCTGTAATGCTGCATACTTCAAGACTTGGGCAGTAAGTCGGAAGGTAAGGATTCTTCTCAGTACAGAGTACTTTCGTCGGTGCACAATAGTGAGAGTGGTTTAAAAGCTTACTTTACCCGCGATGCTGCATTCTTCGGGGATCACGGTAAGTAGGAAGGTAAGAATTCTTCTCATTACAGGATACTTTCGTCGGCGCACAGTGCTGGGACAATGTTTCCGAAACTCTTTTCACCAATAAGGCTGCAGGCTTCAAGTCTTGTGCAGTAAGTAGGAAGGTAAGGATTCTTCTCAGTACAGAATACTTTCGTCGGTGTACAGTGATGAGACAATGATTCAGAAACTCTTTTCACCAGTAAGGCTGCAGAGCTCAGGCAGAGAAGAGGTTAACCCTCTGAGGTCGACAAACGCGCCGGCGCGTTTTGCTGGATTTTCTCCACATTGTAGCACTATAAACTTAAATTTCTCCGTCATTTATGGTCATACAGAAAAAAGAAATATAAAAAAAGAATCTGTGGTATTTCTACTTTTGTATGTGTCCACTTCCAATCAAATCAAAACATTGTGCTTTTGTAAAATAAAGAAAATAAACAGTGTGTGCGTTCTGCCTCTCCGTCGCGGTGAACTTTTTTTTCTTGAGCACGTCTATAAACTGAAACAAAACTCAGCGAATACTTGTCACACATTTATGAGCCATACACCTTTATAAACATTTAAGTGTGTACTTTTAAATGATCGGATTCAAAACGAAAACAAATATTCTCTGTTTAAGTAATTTGTATAAAACCAACAAGATTTCCAGCTTCTCAAACGCTTCCTAATTATTTTTAATTCGGCCACGCCCACTCGCGCAAAAGATATTCACATGCAAATCTCCACATGGAACGCGATCGCCCTCATTACCTCAACAACAAAACACTTCACTTCACTTTTCGTCGAGTTTGAAAGACGTGCCTGAGCTTACATTGGATTTACATCAGAAGAAGAAGAACGATATGAAGACAAGAAAGATAAGGTAAGTAATTCTTACATATTAGTTTGCTATTGTTGCATAAATTTCACATTGCAGTTGAACTGTTGCTAGATATATGGTGAATATTATAATATTTAGACCCGTGTTTACTGTTACTGTGTTTGTGGATATCTGCTCAAACGTAGATAGGCTATGTATATGGTAGGCCTAACCATAATGTTTTATATTTGATCGCAATCGCGTTTTAATGTATCATATTTTTGATCGCGATCGCGTTTGAATGTATCATATTTTGGAAAAGCAAAACGCTCCAAACGGCTTCATGTTTTTACTATTATCTCATTTCATATCATCATAACGAATGGAAACATTTGAAGTAACATGATAATCAATATATTTTTCTCTAGCTTAGTTGTTACTGAAATCTTTTTGAAAATATATATAGGCTGCTATATTGTTATTATTTTATGCAGCACTGCGCATAGCCTATACCTACAAGGTACAACAAACCTGGTGTTCATTATATATTGTTGGAAACATTTGTGTGAGTGTGTGTGTGTATTCTGTGAATTTTAAAAAGCAATTTTAACAAGAAAAATCTAAAATGTATTCCCAAAATCGTGCAGGCCTTTCTCTTGATATCAGTATGTTCACTTTTTTTTTTTCAGGGCCCAGATGCCACTGAGTCCTGCTGACTTCAACATTCACAGTACATGTCTCTGTGAAAAAGTGAAAATCAAACACCTTAGAAAATGAAAGGTATGTACAATGTTTTTAGGAATGGCACAAAGGTCTCTTTCTTCAATAAGTGCTTTTTTGTTGTGTATCTTTGGATTATGTTGTGTTGTAAATAAATCCAAACAATTTTAAAAGCCATTCTTTTTTAAATCTCCTCATTCTTTGTGCAAGGTTGGTCAGAATGATGGGCCCTGATAAGCTCCTAATAGGGCCATTAGGGAGGTTCTTTGTCTTTCTCAGGTGTGGAAAGCTTTCATATTAATGAGGTGATCCGCCCCTTCGCATATTGCTTTCTAACACAAAACACGTCGTAAAATTTTTAAATCAATATATTGTCTTCTCTGAATGAGCAGTCAGGGTGATTCTCACATTGTTTTAGAGGAAATATTCTAGGCTATGTGATACAATTTTCAAAAGTCTTGTGAAGAAATAATCAGTATGGGTTTCATGACCTTATTTCAGTGAGAATTTATTTTTGTATTTTCACAAACCACGCATAAATGTCATTATCTCAAAACTACAAACTTTTACATACATGCTACTGATATATTATTGTAGCAGAGTTTGTGCTGAATACAGTGTAATTAGACTTTAGCCATGAAAATGTCACAAGTAACAGAAATAACCACAAATGTCAGAGCATGTCAGAACACCTCCAGGGCCCAGAAAACAGCTCAGACCTCAGAGGGTTAATAGCACTCCACCAGTGTATCTGTACATTCACAGGACTCAAGCAGAGAAAAGGTTGATGACACTTCACCAGTATGTCTGTACACACACAGGGCTCAGCAGAGAAGAGGTTAATAGTACTTCACCAGTGTATCTGTACACTCACAGGGCTCAAGCAGAGAAAAGGTTGATGACACTTCACCAGTATGTCTGTACACTCACAGGGCTCAGCAGAGAAGAGGTTAATAGTACTTCACCAGTTTATCTATACACTCACCGGGCTCAGGCAGAGGAGAGGTTGATGACACTCCACCAGTATGTCTGTACACTCACAGGGCTCAGCAGAGAAGAGGTTAATAGTACTTCACCAGTGTATCTGTACACTCACCGGGCTCAGGCAGAGAAAAGGTTGGTGGCACTTCACCAGTATGTCTGTACACTCACAGGGCTCAGGCAGAGAAAAGGTTGGTGGCACTTCACCAGTATGTCTGTACACTCACAGGGCTCAGCAGAGAAAAGGTTGATGGCACTTCACCAGTATGTCTGTACACTCACTAGGGGTTGCACGACTACTGATTTCTGCTAGTCGATTTCTTATCAAAACAATACTCGAGTTACTCGACTACTCGTCGTTCATGCTACTGTAAATGAAAAGACATGAAATAGCTAGATCTTATCAATAAACATTTATTAATTCATAGCCTAATGCAACAATTACATAAGTAAACTCTCAAAACATTATAATTATGACATTTCATTTTTTAATTTTCATGTAACAGTCTAAAGCCAAATAAATGGCCGTTCTTGCCTTTCATTTCAGACGTCTGCTTCTAGGGGCCGTTCACATCACGTCTTTTCCGCGCTCAAGGTCGTTATTTCAAATGTAGGCGCGCGCTCATAATGAAACCAACATGGTGCGCTAGTTTTTCCAGGCGGGTTTTTTCTTCTCATCTCCAGAAATATATCTAGTAGTAAAGCTAATGCAAGGGCTAGAAATCAATTAATCCTTTGCTGAATGATACTTCTTCGTCGTCATCATGGAGAGCACAGTTTGTTTGCATAGCAACGACAGACGCCACGGGAGCGCGAGCGCTTGTAGGAGACAGTGGCACGGCCGCGCGCGCTTTCCACACGTTTTTAGACGCAATATGTGAACGGCCTCTTGCAGAGTAGGCCAATTACAATATTTTTGTCATCCTTGATGAAATACTTCCACACATCTGACGTGTGGTGTCTGTTGGTGACGTTCGCCTTTTTTAATTCATTTATGGTTAATGGACGCTCGAGTAGTCGATTGTTTCCGACAGCGTCGACTAGTGGTTAATAATACTTCACCAGTGTATCTGTACACTCACCGGGCTCAGGCAGAGAAAAGGTTGATGACACTTCACCAGTATGTCTGTACACTCACAGGGCTCAGCAGAGAAGAGGTTAATAGTACTTCACCAGTGTATATGTACACTCACCAGGCTCAGGCAGAGAAAAGGTTGGTGGCACTTCACCAGTATGTCTGTACACTCACAGGACTCGGCAGAGAAGAGGTTAATAGTAGAGAGCAGATATCATCACTTTTCACAAAGACGTATGCAGAAGTTGAAGCTACTTCTCAGCAAAAGCACACCGCACATGTGTTCACTTCAAATCCACAGCAATGCACTAATGTGTATCAATAAGGCAAAAGCACTGCAATTCACTCACACAATAAGGCTGATCAGAGACCTCAATCCATTCATTACACTCCCGTGAAGGATACTCGATCTTTGGTTCCTCTTCAACCCACTCTGAAACACATAGCTTTCCCAACCGTCAGATCTATGTTCTCTGCATCCTCTTCAAGCTTTTCAATTGTTTGTAAGATGAAATCAGTTCACTTATCTTTCTCTTTCTCTCCTCAATGCAGATCCAATCGATCAATCAGTCCAGCAGACTTCAATGGGCAGGTTTTCCCCAACGAGGCTTCCACACAGCTGATTTTAACTCTCAATATAGACCACTTCAACAGGAGACCTTCTCACCCCGATCGCTCTCACAAACAAGCTGGTGCCCAGAAACTTCGCTTGCCGAGGACGAACGGCCGACGAACAACAACCACGACGAACCACGATGAACAAGAACAACACCATGCTTCTCTCAATGGCTCTTTTTATGTTTGATTTGTCAGGCGGAAAGCCTATGTGGAGGCTGTGTCTCTCTCTCTCGCACCTGCAGTGCATCAGCGCTAATCAGGCCGGGCAAAATTCCCACCACACCCGGAACCGGAGTAGGATGTGTTGCCCACAAATCGTTCCCTCTGGAAACTCATGGCTCATAAGGGGGTTCCGCTCGATAGCGCTTTTGTCACCCGTGACATCCCCCCCTGACAATCGGTTCTAGTCCCTAGAACCGGTGTTCTTTAGTTCCATTCGCCATACCTCTCAGGTGGCTGTCCTCGGGTGTCCCGCTGCGATCGTCTAGGTGGCGAGGGCGGAGCCGCTCTTACTTCCACTTCAGGATCCCTCGGGACCACAGCCCACCCTACCATGGGTACCTCTGGGACAGGCGGCGCACTTGGGGCCTCGGCTGCCAGCTGCGTATAGTTTGGGCATGGACGGAGCAAATTTCGATGGAGCACCCGTATCGGTCCTGGTTTCCCCTCGGGACGTACCGAGTAAACTGGGGCATCCGGCCCTTGTCGTCGTTCCACAACATATGCCGTTGACTCCCAACGATCACTGAGCTTCCCCTTTCCTGGACGCCGATTGTCCCTCACCAGCACTCGTTCACCAGGTAACAAAGGGGCCTCTCGGACAGTCCGGTCGTAGAGCCGCTTGTTCTTGGCTGCTGCCGTATTCAGATGATCTGAAACTCGTCGGTAGGCATCGAGCAGTTGGTGGTGGTGCCGATTCACCCATTCAGTGGTACTATACCCTCTTTCTGCGGCCTCAGTCCCCAGGAGCAAGTCCACAGGTAAGCAGAGATGGCGCCCAAACATAAGGTAGGATGGAGCATATCCGGTGGTACTGTGTACACTATTATTATAGGCTTGCAACAGCGAGGGGAGACTCTCTGCCCATTGGCCCTGTTGTTCGCTCTCTAGAGTCCCCAATAACCCCAGCAGGGTCTGGTTGAACCTTTCGCACCCCCCGTTACCCTGAGGGTGATAAGAAGTCGTATGGGTCTTCCGGCACCCATAAAGGTGGCTCAACTCTTGGATGATTCGGGACTCAAAATTTGGACCTTGATCTGAGTGTAAGGTCTCTGGGGAGCCAAAAGGATGAATCACTGCCCTCCAAAGGGCGATGGCTGTGGTAACTGCTGTCTGATCTACAGTGGGGACAGCCCAGGCGTACTTAGTGAAGAGATCAGTCATCACCAGGATATTTTGAAATCGATCCATTGGCCGGCCTAAAGTCAGGAAATCGATCCCTATGATGTGCAGAGGAGCTTTCGGCCGCAAGGGGACCAGTGGGGCTCGAGCTTCCTTCCTGCGTTTGAACAACATACACCGTGGGCTTTCTTTTCCATTCTTGGCCAGTAGAAATACCTCCTCAGCAACGACAGCGTCTTCTCTTGGCCCTGATGGCCAGCATGGGTGTGATATGCGGTCAATAAATCCAAGACTTGTCCCTCCGGTACCACCACCTGATGTACTGTCTCCTGTGTTCTAGGATCTCGCATCGAACGGCAGATTACCCCTTCTCTAAGTCGCAACCTCTGCCACTGCCTTAGGTGTTGCTGTATTCCCGCTGTCTGAGCACGTCTCTCCTCTGCTCTCGGCAGGTACCCCTGCCTAAGGTACGACATGACCTGACACAGGTCTGTATCTCCCTGCTGCAGCCTCCTCCACTATCCAGGGTCCCACCCCCAACTAGATGGAACATCCCTCGAAGTCCCGGGAGCTTCCACCATTGCCACTAGCAACTCGTCTTCGGGGGTGCGAAGGGGCGCCTGGTCGTCCTTCCGGGTAGCTGGGAGTCTGGACAGGGCGTCCGCATTTACGTGTTCTCTGCCGGGGCGATATTTGAGCTGGTAATCATAATTTGCTAGCTGTGCCACCTAGCGCTGTTCTACTGCTCCTAACTTGGCGGTCTGCAAGTGTACTAACGGATTATTGTCCGTGATCACCGTCACCTTGGCTCCCCACAGATAATCTTTGAACTTCTCTGCCATGGCCCACTTCATTGCCAGTAGTTCAATTTTGAAAAAACTGTAATTCGCTGCGTTCCGCTCTGCGGGATGTAAACTTCGACTTGCGTATGCAATCACTCTCTCTACTCCTTGCTGTTCCTGGGCCAACACGGCTCCCAATCCTGCATTGCTGGCATCAGTGTACAAAAGGAACGGCTGGGTGAAGTTGGCGTAGGCCAAGACAGGGGCCCTCAACAGTTCCTGCTTGAGGTTCTGAAAAGCGGTTTCACAGGTGGAGTCCCAGTGCACTGACGGGGAACCTCTACCATGGGCACGTCCAGACCCAGCAAGGAGTTGGTTCAATGGCCTAGCAAGCCCAGAGAATCCTTTTATAAAGCGTCGATAATATCCCACAAAGCCCAGGAATGACCGCACCTGTCTCACTGTCCGGGGCGGCTCCCACCCTTGGACCGCCGCCACCTTCTCTGGGTCGGGGGATATCCCTGCAGCACTGACACAATGCCCCAAGAACTGTACCTCTTTCCTCAACAATTGACATTTGTCTGGCCTAAGCTTCAGCCCATACTTCTCCATGGCCCCAAACACTTCTAGATGGTGCAGGTGCGTGCGGAAATCAGGGGAGAAGACGATCACATCGTCCAGGTAGACCAACGTCGAATCGACCAGTTGTCCTCCTAAGCAGCGCTGCATCAAGCGTTGGAAAGTCGCAGGAGCATTGCACAGGCCGAACGGCATACGGTCCCATTCAAATAACCCAAACGGGGTGGTAAAGGCTGTCTTCTCTCTATCCTGCTCATCCACTTGCACCTGCCAGTATCCGCTCGCCAGATCTAATGTTGAGTACCATGCCGCTTGGGTGAGACTGGTGAGTGAGTCTTCAATCCGTGGCAAAGGGAATGCGTCCTTCTTCGTTACGCTGTTAAGTTTACGGTAGTCAACGCAGAATCTCCAAGCTCCCATTTTCTTCTGAACCAGAACAATTGGCGCTGCCCATGGACTACTGCTCTCTCGCACAATTCCCCCCTCCAACATGCCTTTCAACAGGGCGCGGACCTCGGCATAAAGAGTGGGTGGCACCGGACGGTACCGCTCTCGGCTAGGCGCCGCCTCACCGGTAGGTATTTGATGCTTCACTATCCCTGTGCAGCCATAATCCTCTTTGTGGGTCGAGAACACATGTTGCCATTTTCTCAAAAGCTCCTGCAGCTGAATCGCTTGTTCCTCCTCTAGATCCTCACCCTTCAGGGAATCTCCCATCAAATGGGTCGGCACCCCTCTTTCTCACAGGGCACAATTCGGCCTTAACGGGGTGGACGGCGACTTCCACCACCGCAGGGCTCACCTGCCTGAAACAGACGTCCTGATGCTCGTGTACCTGGACAGGACGTACAAAGGAAATTCGGACCAGACGTTGATGTCGACGAAGAAGCACGGGGTAAGGATGGGCATTCCGCACTTTTACTGAGACTCGCCCTCGACGGATGACCGCCAGCCCGTGGGCCACTTCAATGGGCTGACAGTCCTCGTGGGGCTCCACCAGAACACAGGCACCCAACCCACGGGGTCCTGCAGGCACTCGGACCCAAAGGATGGTCTCGCTCTGGGCTGGAACAGACAAAGCATACCGACAGGCGACTCGACCGATGTCTTCTCTCTCCTCCACTTGACTAGCTGTGTGCACTCTTCGGCAATCGGCCAGAATTCGGTCCCAGTCCTGCCTTGTTGATGAAGACGTCCGAGCCGGCCGGCCCCGAAACAGTTCCTCCCAGCAATCCAGTATAGCGTTCATCCCTAGGAGGGCTCGATGAATACCCAAGCAATGATCTCGAACAATAACAACCCCTTTCTGTTGGACGGGGACCCCTCGGACCAGAAAGTCTACCACGATGTACCCAGTGTAGGGGATGTCCAGGCCATTTGCTCCCCGCAAAGTCAGTCTGGAAGCTTCCGTTGCTTGGAGCCGACGGTCTGTAAACAGCTCCTGGGCCAGTCTCTCGAGAACAGTGTAACTTGAGAACCGGTATCAACCAGACAATTTATCGTGATTCCGTTAGCTTGAACCTCCACGGTGGGACAATGCCCAACCCAGTCATCTCGCAAAGTAGGGACAGAAGAAGGGTCACACGAAGGGGTCCCGGCCACTTGACCCACAGTGGCCGGTGGAACTAAAAACCCCCCTGTGAACCCTGACGTTGTCCACACTGACGACTGATATGTCCCGGATCTCTGCAATTAATACAGATGGGCCTTCCCTGGTCATCCCACTGGAACCGGGGGCCCGCAGGACGTAGGGGGCGGCGCACAGGGCCTCGCCCTTCCTCCAAATAGGACCTCTCTCTCACCATTGGTCCGCCCTCGACTCCGACGAAGCTCACCCATCAAGTTCCGGGACAGTTCCGCCATCTGCCCCTTAACATCCTCCAATAGCTCAGTTCTCAACTTCTGTTTCCAATCACTCGGCTCGACCGGCACGGGTCCACTGGCGCTACTTGCTGCCACACAAACCGGTGTACGAGTCATCTCTCCCTGATCTAGTTCCAATGCCAAGGCCTCTTGCCGCAGGGCCTCAAATGACATAGAGGGGTCTCGT
This sequence comes from Scardinius erythrophthalmus, assembly GCF_964197995.2. Taxonomy (NCBI): domain Eukaryota; kingdom Metazoa; phylum Chordata; class Actinopteri; order Cypriniformes; family Leuciscidae; genus Scardinius; species Scardinius erythrophthalmus. The sequence continues at coordinate 48,667,638 of NC_138229.1, read as the reverse complement.
CGTAGTTGGAGTCATATACCCTGGCGTACCGGTCCCTCTCGCAACCCCAAGACAAATTGGTCTCGCAACAAGACATCTCCCTCACCTAATCCATGATCCTGTCGTCCCTTCAGCCGGCCAAACTGCTCCCGCAATTTCAAGGAGTATGCCCGAAGGGTCTGCTTGGGTCCCTGTTGATAGTTAAAGACCTGGGCATGAAGAGTGGCCACCGGGGTAGAGTCTCCATATAATCTAAACAAGAAATCGAAGATAGTTTTCGCGGTAGTCCGTGTGGTTTCCGATGCAGCAAGAACTTCTCTTTTAGCCTCTCCTTCCAAAGATCCCAACACAAACTGGACTTTCTGTGGTGTACTCAGTCCCTGTAGTCCGGCCAGATATTCTGTCTGGGCCTTCCATTCGTGCAAGCCCAACTCCGATCCGGGCCCTCCATAGCGCTGCGCCCAGGGAGCTCCCATGAAGATCGACATGACTTGCGGACGGGCTACTGGTGCCGCGTCGTCCATCATCACGTACCTGTGGCCGCTACAACTCACGGTGGTAAATCCTGCCGACTACGCCACTTTATGTCACCGGGGTGGACCTCAATGGATGACCCGCCGCCCCGGACTTGAAACACACCACCACCGCGAGGAGCCGACACCACAGGCCCGCAACAGATGGACGACACAAACACAAGATAAGTTCCAACAAATGGTCATCTTTATTTATCACAAGATATAAAAAGGGGACAAATCTTAATCAAATTTGATGTCTTCTAGGCCTTCGTCGTCATGGAGAACTCTCGTCGGTGCACAGTAGTGGGACAATGAGTCAAGGGCTTACTTCGTCAGCAATGCTATCTTCCTCAGGACTCGGTCAGTAAGTAGGAAGGTAAGGATTCTTCTCAGTACAAAGTACCTTCGTCGGTGCACAATAGTGAGAGTGGTTTAAAAGCTTACTTTACCAGCGATGCTGCATTCTTAGGGGATTAACGGCAAGTAGGAAGGTAAGGGTTCTTCTTAGTACAGGATACTTTCGTCGGCGCACAGTGATGGGACAATGATTCCGAAACTCTTTTCACCAGTAATGCTGCATACTTCAAGACTTGGGCAGTAAGTAGGAAGGTAAGGATTCTTCTCAATACAGGATACTTTCGTCGGCGCACAGTGATGGGACAATAATTCAGAAACTCTTTTCACCAGTAATGCTGCATACTTCAAGATTTGGGCAGTAAGTTGGAAGGTAAGGATTCTTCTCAGTACAGAGTACTTTCGTCGGTGCACAATAGTGAGAGTGGTTTAAAAGCTTACTTTACCCGCGATGCTGCATTCTTCGGGGATCACGGTAAGTAATAAGGTGTAGGATTATCCTTGAACAATCCATTTCATATGAACCCAACACCACATTCCACAGTTCGGAGTGATTCCCCAGTGAACCATTAGTAAGTCATAAAACACAGTCATGGTGCCGAAATGGCTAAAGGAGATGTCACCCCCCTTTCCCTTTTTGTGCATGTCTAATCTCATACCAGCGATGCCAGGACCACAGGAAAAGACTCCTCTTTGTTCTTTTAACTTAAGACCAAATGGCCAAGAAACCCTGTGGTGACCCCAATGCATAAATCCCCAGCCTTATCAGGAAACGAAGGATGCTAAAGCATTCTTATGGCCCAGAATCACCACAAACCCTAAACCAGGAGACCCCCCCCCCTTTCTGCAGTCGTAAATTCCAAAGACTTTTGTCTCCAAAACCAATAGACTGAAATCAACCCACTTGTGGTTTAATACAAACAACGGCCTCAAAATTGCTTTCAATAAGCTGAATTGATCACCAGTATTTACTTCACATATATCTGAAGTATCATGTATATTTTATGTAACCTGTGGAGTTCTTTCTATGTGTTTAACTTTCATTACAGTCTATTCGTAAGGTTTTCTACCTCAGTTATAGGAACTAATCACCAGAAGTTGCCTCATACATGTGTATTCTCTGTATTATGTATGCTGTATATTACTGAAGTTAATTTTGTGTGTTAAACACTTATCACAGCGAAATTCTTATTTAGTTCCACCTCAACTATGGGAAATATATGTATTTTGGTACCTACTTGATGGGTAAATGATTTCTAGAATTTTGATATAAAGTAGATGTGTGTAGGATGCACCATATTTAAACTATTAAGTTTACTTAAAGCGTTTAACTAAACTCTCAGGAGTTTGGGCACACGTGATCACGTGGACTTTACGCTAATTACATGCAAGAACCGGAGAACGGGGCGTAGGTCCCGCCCAAGACAATATCTGATTGGCTGTCGCACTAGGAAGGACGGGTCAGATGGACACGCTTATAACCCAATGACAAGCAGCTATGAGTTGCTTTTTGCCTTGCTTTTTGCCTGCCTTGTGCCTCGCTTTTGCTGTGACTTTTGCTCTTGCTGACCTTTCCATCGTCCAGCGTGTATGCTTACATACTCTTCAAACCACCAAGAGCTCACGCAAAACTCATCAACTCTTCCGTAAGATCCTTCGTTGAACTTCGTCAAAGAAACCCCTCTCAGAGTCGCTCCAGACTCAGAGGAAACTCCGTTGCATAGCAACCCGCAATCCAGGAAATCCCGCGAACGAAGCGCCACACGGCAAAGCCAACCAACCACTCACCATCGAGTGCTGTCCCTCAGAACGCATCATCGACCGACTGCCAGCCAATCAGCGCCGAAGAGATTCCCTCTCCAGCAACTTCGTCACAGGGAACGCACACGCTCAGGAGCATCTAAACGCATGTACACAATTCTCCTAATTCTGGCTGAAGTGAACTGGTGCAAATCTTATTAAGAAAACGAACTAAGATTAAAGTGCTAGTAGTTTGATTCTCTCAGGTTGCGGTCAAGAAATAGTGTCTAACGCTAGACATTTGGGACTCCATTCACCCTCCGTTAATAACATAACTCTCTGTCACTGTTTGAATGAATGTTTGTGTGTTTTCGTGTTAGTTTAGTTTGTGTGTATTAGAGTAGTTCAATTAAGTCTTGGTTGATTTTACATACAAGTGTCTTGTGCTGTGTGCTTACAAGTTACTGCCTTAAACTGTAGATTTTGCTACCTTGCTCATATTAATCAGTTATCATAACTTTATGATATTATTACCGTAGGCCACGGGATAATATTCTGTCCAGAATTGATAAAATACCCTAATCTCAACTTATCGGTGGACGAATAGTTGATAAAGTGTTAAATATTAATTCTGAATAATTTGCATAATAATTCGGTTCTTATTCCCTGTAATTCAATTCCCTTTGAGTTATATTGATCTTAATTCCATTATTAATCTTACAAAGGCAAGATTTCTTCTCATTACAGGATACTTTCGTCGGTGTACAGTGATGAGACAATGATTCAGAAACTCTTTTCACCAGTAAGGCTGCAGAGCTCAGGCAGAGAAGATGTTAATAGCACTCCACCAGTGTATCTGTACATTCACAGGACTCAAGCAGAGAAGAGATTAATAGTACTTCACCAGTATGTCTGTACACTCACCGGGCTCAAGCAGAGAAAAGGTTGATGACACTTCACCAGTATGCCTGTACACTCACCGGGCTCAGGCAGAGAAGAGGTTAATAGTACTTCACCAGTATGTCTGTACACTCACCGGGCTCAAGCAGAGAAAAGGTTGATGACACTTCACCAGTATGTCTGTACACTCACAGGGCTCAGCAGAGAAGAGGTTAATAGTACTTCACCAGTGTATCTATACACTCACCGGCCTCAGGCAGAGGAAAGGTTGATGACACTCCATCAGTATGCCTGTACACTCACAGGGCTCAGCAGAGAAGAGGTTAATAGTACTTCACCAGTATGTCTGTACACTCACAGGGCTCAGGCAGAGAAAAGGTTGATGACACTTCACCAGTATGCCTGTACACTCACAGGGCTCAGCAGAGAAGAGGTTAATAGTACTTCACCAGTGTATCTGTACACTCACAGGGCTCAGGCAGAGAAAAGGTTGATGACACTTCACCAGTATGCCTGTACACTCACCGGGCTCAGGCAGAGAAGAGGTTAATAGTACTTCACCAGTGTATCTGTACACTCACAGGGCTCAAGCAGAGAAGAGGTTAATAGTACTTCACCAGTGTATATGTACACTCACCAGGCTCAGGCAGAGAAAAGGTTGGTGGCACTTCACCAGTATGTCTGTACACTCACAGGACTCGGCAGAGAAGAGGTTAATAGTAGAGAGCAGATATCATCACTTTTCACAAAGACGTATGCAGAAGTTGAAGCTACTTCTCAGCAAAAGCACACCGCACATGTGTTCACTTCAAATCCACAGCAATGCACTAATGTGTATCAATAAGGCAAAAGCACTGCAATTCACTCACACAATAAGGCTGATCAGAGACCTCAATCCATTCATTACACTCCCGTGAAGGATACTCGATCTTTGGTTCCTCTTCAACCCACTCTGAAACACATAGCTTTCCCAACCGTCAGATCTATGTTCTCTGCATCCTCTTCAAGCTTTTCAATTGTTTGTAAGATGAAATCAGTTCACTTATCTTTCTCTTTCTCTCCTCAATGCAGATCCAATCGATCAATCAGTCCAGCAGACTTCAATGGGCAGGTTTTCCCCAACGAGGCTTCCCCACAGCCGATTTTAACTCTCAATATAGACCACTTCAACAGGAGACCTTCTCACCCCAATCGCTCTCACAAACAAGCTGGTGCCCAGAAACTTCGCTTGCCGAGGATGAACGTCCGACAAACAACAACCACAACGAACCACGATGAACAAGAACACCACCATGCTTCTCTCAATGGCTCTTTTTATGTTTGATTTGTCAGGCGGAAAGCCTATGTGGAGGCTGTGTCTCTCTCTCTCGCACCTGCAGTGCATCAGCGCTAATCAGGCCGGGCAAAATTCCCACCACACCCGGAACCGGAGTAGGATGTGTTGCCCACAAATCGTTCCCTCTGGAAACTCATGGCTCATAAGGGGGTTCCGCTCGATAGCGCTTTTGTCACCCGTGACACTTTCACCAAAGTTGGATGGTTTTAAGGGTTTTCCATTTAAAACTTGGGACTCGCAGTGGTTGGATGTATTATCTACTAAAGGAAAGATATTGTATGGAGCTTGTGTAATGGGTTTTAATAAGAATCATCTGGCAAGTAAAGCGGATACACCATGGAGGAATTTTTTTGGCTTAAAGGAAAATGTAAAACCAGAATGGAGAGTTCTATATAAACCGCCATTATCCAAAAAGGTTGGGGATTTGCAGTGGAGAATTATTCATGGTATTTTAGCTGTTAATTCTTTTGTTTCTATTTTAAATGTGGAAGTTAATGATGATTGTCCTTTTTGTTTGCAAATAGAAACAATTTTTCATGCATTTGTACAATGTGCTAGATTGAAAGCGTTGTTTGATTTTTTTAGAAAAATGTTTTTGTGGTTTTAATGAATTGTTTACTGAAACTGTATTTATTTTGGGTTTTAAGTATAGTCAAAAAAAGAAATATATTTGTCAGTTACTGAATTTTATTATTAGTCAAGCAAAAATGGCAATATATATTAGTAGAAGGGATAAAATTGAACAGAAACCTGGTCAAAACATCATTGAGACTTTTTTAACATTGGTGAAATCAAGAGTACTGATTGATTATAAGTTTTATAAAACTATGAATGATTTGTTTACTTTTGAGAAGATTTGGTGTTGAAAGGGAGTTTTTTGTACAATTTTTGAAGATGAATACATTTTTTTCCCCTTAATTTTGTTTTTTGTGGTTAGCTTGTTAATTTGTGTATAATAAGATGATTGTGAAATAAAGTTCTTTTTCAAATTCAATTCTCTCTCTCTCTCTCTCTCTCTCTCTCTCTCTCTCTCTCTCTCTCCTCTAAGGTGGGAATTCCTCTTGGTGCGTAAGACCATTAGTTATGTAGTTGGTTTCTTGTTTCTGGCTTTGACCTTCTCCACTTACAGTTCAACTCAGCTGTTATTTGTCGAATAAGTAAGGGTTAATGCCCGACGAGGTGTCCATTGTCAGGTATTACAGTTTTTCTGAATTGCTAAAACACTAAACCCCATTCTCTGAACCAAATTCTCAATAGTCTAAAGCAATTTGTCGAATAAATCACTCTTTCTGTAAAACATTAAACAAGTTCAGGTAGTTACAACACTGTTTGCAAATCTCATTCACTCTTTTTTCAAAATTCTAAACACATTCTCACTCACTAAAACACATTTTGCACTGTGATGCACTTATGTTTCAAAATGCTAAACACATGTAGGTGAAAGTTAAACACAACTGCAACACAGTGGTCATCGTTTACACACAACGACTCAAAATTGTTCACACTTATTTCTAATGATGTGACCAAACCAACTGTGCATAATACAAGTCAGTTCAGAGTCCCAACATTTACTCAAAATGTTGCACTGAATGTTGATACCAACAATGGATGGAAACAATATAAGAGGGAGAGAAGGAAGAGGATGAGTAAGAGGAGGTGAACAAGCAGGAAGAGGATGAGGACGAGGAAGAGCAAGGTGTGGAGAATGTTGTCAAGGCTGGATCTGGCTTTAGGGTTTTTCCCTTTGCCTGCAGAGATTTGGAGAAACTCCACCGGCCAGACCAACATGAAGACATGATGCTGAAGCAGAATAAAATCTCTCTCACTGACCTTGATTCTGTGTACTTTACTGTAACATGCTTTTCATTTAGAGTTTTATCACTGTAACCTTTTTGGCTTTTGCAGTTGGGTCACTGTATTTTCACAGTATGCAAGTGGTGAATATACAAACATGCGATAAGGCCTACTATTCAATATTCAGTACAATACTATACTTGCAGTGGATACAGTATACAGTTTATTCACCTTACTACGGTAAGTTGTCATTACTATATTTTTTACGTAATTGTAAAATTTGTTTACTTTGTTACAATATACTTTTTTTTCTGTAACTGCATGCTTTGGATTCTGTGTTCTACATTTTTTGATGTAGAGTCTAATGAATGATCTGTAGTGTTTATAATGTTGACTCGCTGTGTGTATGATCTGAGATCATTGTTTGATTCTGAGCACAGATAAAATGGTTTTGAGGCAATTGTTTGATTTTGCCAGAAGAGTCAGAGGTTCTGTGAATGTGGTCTGAAAATTTGGTTTTGTGTTTAAGGTTTTGAGAAAGTGAGTAATGGTTTCAAGAAATGTGTTTTAGCAATTCAGAAAAACTGTAATGGACGACGACGAGGCGTGAACCGTACAACGCGCAGCGGAGGAATAAAAGCGGAACCCGCTTATACCATGCTCACTTGCCAAATAAAACATTTTTAAAACATTAGTTTATATTTTAATTAGTTTTACAATCGAAATCTAAAGTTTTTACAAACAATAACTTGGTTTCCCTGGTTACGCCTGATGGTTTATTTACTAGGTGTCCTTTATCACTTTTTAATGGACACCCTGCAGCCAATCAGAATTGAGTATTCACCCAGACCATGGTGTAGCCATAGACAGTATAAGAAGTGGACAGAGCCATCTCACTGGAACTCAATTGAGACAACTGAAGCCCATTTTTAGTGATTTTTTAGGACTTCCGTTCCTGACGCGCAGTGGTGGTGGATGGACTGGATAAAGGAAGATATGAAGCTCGTCAACGCCGCCCCTGAAGACGCCCTTGACAGAAAGAAATGGAGAGCAACCTGCCGAAAAGCGGACCCCGTCTTGCCACGGGACAAACGCTAGGAGAGAGAGAGTCTTCCCGATTGCCCGTGAGCTTCTCCTCCTGTCCATACGGTAATCTCTCTACTGTGCGACAGAGAGTCGCGTGGTTATGACGCAATCGTTAGCCTATTTTTACAAAAACTGCTTCTACGGGGCCGTAACGTAAGATACAAGGTAATGGAGCATTTTATACATTGTCGTGTTTCCTTAGAAATACATAATGGACAAATGGAGTCTTTAAACACCTCAGATGTAAAGTTATTCGCTGTCAAAGTGACGCCAAAATGAATGGGAGTCAATGAAATGCTAACAGCAAGTGAAGTTCTGCTACAAGATGGTGGCACGCGGCCGGCTTCAACTTCCGGTCGACTTCCTTCCCGCTTGGGTGTAGCCCAGATGGGATTTTATATGCATATAGAAATACAGACCGCAAAGGGTTAAAAAGTTGGTTTTAAGCTACTAGTATTCACATGCGTTTTTACACCCTAACTTGCTTGCATTAAAATACCCGCTAATCTTTATTTTATTGTTTTCTGATTGGGTAAATTACAACGTTGATTATTCATGAGGGGGCGGGGCTTGAGAAAAGTGAGCGTATTTGCAGCTATGCAAGGTGAAAGTAAAAGGAACTTGCAATCCGCTTAGTTCTTTAAAAAATAGGATAAAGTACACCCAGTTAATATGGATGACCAATGGTTGTGCTTTTCTGGGATGCTTGTCTAATGGTTTGAAGGTAATTTTTCTGGTTTTTATGTTTAATACGGTCTCTATTCAATATAGCTAACTACTGAGGTAACTTTGCTGCCGTACCATGAGTCCAGCAGGCGTAATGATATGATGCAGCGCCTGAAAATAGGTCTAATAGGTTAGACAAACTTAGTCCCGGTCACGTTGGATGTTATACCGAGCTGGGGACTATTTTCAGGCATGGCGTCATATCATTACGCCTCCTGGACTCATGGTACGGCAGCAAAGTTTCTTGATTATCACGCAGGAATGAGAGTATAGTTCCTAGCCATATCAGCCTAGAAAATCGCAACTTTACATTTTCCGTCGGTCTTAGTACACGATGTAACTACAGAAGAGTCAAGTTTTAAATAGGAAAAATATCAAAACTCTTTGGTCATTTTTTTGAGAGAGATGCTAATGGTCTCGTCCGATTCAATGATCCATGCTAAGCTATGCTAAAAGTGGTACCGCCAGACCCAGAGATCGGCTGAATGGATTCGAAAACGGTAAAACTCAACTGTTTAACTCTGGGGGAGTTGTAAAATGAGCCTATTTCCAAAAAAAGTGGAGTATCTCTTTAAGAGGAGCAGCGCCACTTCTTCTCCTGTGTTCAAAACTCATTCACTTCTTGGAGGGAGCCCGGTCTACAGGGTGTCACGTGATTTTCGTGCATCTAACCTGGACATTGCCTTTGGCAACATCAGACTGAAAATATGGCAAAATCATTTACTATGGTGATAAGCATATGGTGATTTGTCTTAAAGGTATAGCGGAGGATCTTTCCGAATTTTAGATAAGACCCGCCCTCTCCACTTTTTGAAAAGTTTGATTGATTCACCAGAATGATTGACAATTAGGAGGACCAATAGTATAGGCATTCCACCCGGAAGTAAAAAAATCCTCCGCTATACCTTTAAGTATATACACTCCCTCAAAATATTTTGTTACAAACTACATTTTATTTTTTCCACCCCTGCAAAATACAAATTACAAAATACACTAAAGTAATTAAATACGTATTTAAAATACATTTAATTGAAATACTGCCCATGTCTGGTCCTTACAGATTATTAAGCATGTGGGGGTTAAAGTGAGTTTTTTTAAGGTTAAATAATAGTATTTGTACATACAGTAGCCTACCCTACATAGGCTACAGTAGGCCAATTGAATTCTTTTTTATTGCATAGGCTATAGTCTTTTAATCTTGTCTTGCAAATAGACGCTAATTTTGATCATTATTTCATTGTCTTATTCTCCCATAATTTCATGTATATTTTATTAAAATTTTTCCAAATCTCCGTTGCTGCACATTCAGGGTTTTGTGTGTGTGTGTGTGTGTGTGTGTGTGTGTGTGTGTGTGTGTGTGCGCGTGCGCGATGACGCAGATTCAAATTTGCCGCCAATACGTTTCCGCTGTTTAGTCCCGCCCACAACGGTTAGCTGATCAGTCGAGTTTGGATCTGTATCAAGGGCAAGCGGGAGATTTGAATTCAGTCTACTCTCTCGCGAAGTGGATTGTGAGATTAACAGTGGTTCAAAGCAATCGTATTCGTCGAGAGCAGCCGTGAGCAGGAGCCCTGTTGTCAGCCAGTCTGTTTGGATATAGATCAGTGGTTTGGATTCTTCAGAAATAACGCCCTTTTCAGTGAGCCTGGTTCGTCACAGCGGACATGATCATGCCAACCCGGCTGAGGTAAGAGTCTACATGTGAACGATATTTTACATTACATTTGTGTTAAGTTAACGTTACAGTTTTCAACCTAACGTTAGCATTTTAAATGATGTTCAGTTAAGGAGAGCTGGAGGCAAAACACTGAAAATGTAGCATGCGTCTTTACATTTTCCATCTGTTTTAAGAAAGATCAGTTGAACCCACACCTCAAAAGACCTAAAACAAGCTTTCGTAGACTTTTTATACATATCAAAGTCCGTTTAATTGTGTATTAAATCTTTGTTAATACGCCATAGTATCTGTCAGTAAATCAATCTCTTAAATGGCGGGACATTTTGAAACACTGTCTGGAAGCTGAAAACTCTTCTCTTAAAAAATAGTAACCACGTTTTTGGCGTATTTTTATTACCATTTTTAATAACCACAGTTATACTACAAATAGGCCTGACGTTACCAAGGGTTTTTTTTTTTTTTTTGGTTAAACCATAGTTAATTTTCATAAGGGTTAACGTGGCTATCAAGGCCGTTAAGAAAACGGATTCAGTAAATACTGTACTTGTTGATGATATAGGAAAGCACATGAGACTAGAATATGAACACCACATGATAAATTGCATATTCTGGCTGCATCTGCTTGCCAACACGTAGCTATAGAATGCATACATGTGCATATATTAGGCTTATAAAGTCAGTTGAGGTTTTGCATTGTCCTGAACATATTCTGACATGTGTAAATGTAATACTGAGTTGTAAAAAAAAAAAAAAATATATATATATATATATATATATATATATATATATATATTTTTTTTTTTTTTTTTTTTTTTTTTTTTTTTGATTTCAGGTCAAGTGGAAAGCAGAATGATCATGGCAAACAAGGTATGGGAAGAAGTAATATAAAATATTGTAATGGCCGAGTCTTCTGATTCCATATGATTGCACTAAAAGTGGCAGAAAATTACATTTGTTTTATACTATATTTTCCCATGTGAATATTCATTTGATCCTTGTGAGGCCACTGTAGCTGCACAAGGTTTGGTTTTGCTTCAGTAAGACCACAATTGTGTTAGATTCCACCCATCTATTTTTTTTTTTTTTTTTTGTATTTTAACTAGGCTCTGTCATTTAGAAACATGGGTTTTCCTATCACTTAATGACATATATCTCTACCTTTCATTCCAGCCAGAGGATCTGACGGTTGCTGCTCGCATCTCAGCCTACCTGATGGGAAATTCTTGCTGGATGAATGACCTTCACCTTCATCTCAACCTTGCCAAGACAGAACTGCTTATGGTTTCAGCCAAACCATACTTGCTGGGATCCTGCTGATTTGCCTTATACAACACCAGAAAGATCCGGCCCTTTCTATCGGAGCCACACCACTCTTTGTCTAAGCTCTTGTTCTATCCAGACTGGACTATTATAATGCTCTCCTGGCAGGCCTTCCAGCATCAGTCAAACCTCTGCAACTGATCCAGATGCTGCAGCAAGACCTAAACTCACTGCTTCAGATCTATGTGTCTCCAGAAGCTTGTGTTCTGCAAGTGAACGGCACCTTGTGGTGCCATCATCCCAAAGAGACACAAAATCACTTTCACTGACCTTTACCTGGACTGTTCCCTGCTGGTGGGATGACCTGCCCAACTCAACACATTTTCAAGAAACCACTAAAGTTCCATCTTTTCATAAACACTTGACCAAATAATACAAAATCTTTGTTTTAATAATAAATAAATAAACAAACTTGTGTACTGTGCTACACTAACTGGGACTTGTCACTGCACTTGCTTCTATTGTTCTCTTAATTTTTAAGTCACTTTGGATAAAATGTAATTGTGAATGTGTAAAGTAAGTTATATTAGCGTATAAAGGCATACAGCAATTGCCTTTTAATGTGGATATTTTTACATGTTCTAAATTATATACTAAGATTGTATTTCCAATCATTCACATATCTTGATGTTCAGTGTTTGTTTAATGAGTAATACTGTAAATGTGCAGGTATTCTGTACTTATATATTTAATTAATTTAACAGAAATTGACTGTACATTTGCTATTATTAAGTACTTAATTAGAGATTGGTCAAAGTTGTGAAATTGAAAATGCAAAAATTAAAACTGTAAATATACAAACTTTGTATTTGAATTGATGTACTTAAAGCATTTTTATACATAACTTCATAGTTATTATACACAGAATAATAATTTTATATATATTTTTTTTTACAGTGTAGGCCTAGTAGCTATGGATTTTAATCATTTTACTAATATATAGGTGAACATATAGGTGCATATATAGGTGAACATATAGGTGCATATATAGGTGAACATATAGGTACATTTATAAGTGAACATATAGGTGCATATATAGGTGAACATATAGGTGCATATATAGGTGAACATATAGGTGCATATATAGGTGAACATATAGGTGCATTTATAGGTGAACATATAGGTGCATTTATAGGTGAACATATAGGTGCATATATAGGTAAACATATAGGTGCATATATAGGTGAACATATAGGTGCATATATAGGTGAACATATAGGTGCATATATAGTTAAACATAGGTGCATATATAGGTGAACATATAGGTGAACATATAGGTGCATATATAGGTGAATATATAGGTGAACATATAGGTGCATATATGTGCATATATGTACATATAATATAGGAAAACTGCCAATTTTATATATGTCATATTAAAAACCTATATCAAAACCTATATTAAAACATATATGTTTATATAGGTTATTTCCATGTGGGTATGTACAGGGATCATCTCCTCGTCAGTGGGAAAAGATATTCTACAGTTTCTCTGATGATTCGTGTCGTCGAGTATTCTTCACTGGAATCCGTGTCTGCTATCTGGTAGCTGATTAAACTTGCAGCCCTGTACAGTTGTGCCTGACGTTCATTTGCAACTGGACATCTTCTCAGGTTGTGAGTACTACCAAGCATGTGCAGTTAACTATTTTGTTTGCTCTTAAAGTGAAGCGGCCATTGTGTTTTTGGCCACCACGCTCTCAAGCTACATCACAGGCCTGCAACGATTTGTTTTGTTTAAGACTGAATGAATGAGAGAAGTGAATGAGCCCACTTGATTTACTTTCACTGAGGGTTTACTAACTTGCAATTTCATTGATCTGATCTGGGTTTCAATTGAATTGGAATTGTTTTAATTTTGTGTTGCCTTTTGTTTAACTGTTTTCCACTAAATTCAACATATTTAATCACCAAATAGGAATACTTTATTTTCATTTCATTTCAGTAAATTGTATATAATTACTCCATTCATATTTCTGTGTGTTTTTTCCCTGCAATTTACAGTTTTACACAGTTCTGTGTGGGTATAATCTGTGAGGTAAAGATACATTATTAGTAGGATAATTGAAATTAAAGTAATAAGTTACTACATAAATGGAGGCACCGCCATAGTAAGTTGTTGCAAAGTTTATTTAACTAAGTAGTTATAAATTAAAGCAACACCTGCGTTATTTGTTTTATTATAATTTATTTTAGAACCAGAACCAGGGCCCCATCTCGTGTTATATTTACTAAATTGGGTTAGCTGCATTCAGTATCATAATTAGCTCAGAGACAAGGGGTTACATAAATGGAGGAACCGCTGGGATTTTTGTGGGGTTTTTTATTTTTTGTGCTATTGATGCAAGTTTGAATATCTGAGATTAATTTGAGGTAAAACAGAGCAGGCATGGCTGGCACAGCGAGGACTGAAATAATGGCTGAACTCCGAAATTGGTGTAGAGGTGAAGGAATTGATCTGGCTCATGCAGTTATGCTATCCGGAGTACCAAAAGAAGCTGATGTGGCACACGTTGAAGAGACAACGGAGATGATCAAAGCTCTTGGTAGAGTGAGAGTACGAGGGAAATTACTTAAGCCCAACCAAAATTGCCTCAATGTGTTGTGCGAATGCCGTGAACGAGAAGATTCATCAGTACTCAGAACGCAACTGTACTCAGTACTCAGTACTAATTCATCAGTACTCAGAGCGCAACTCAGAGCGCAACTGGAAGAGAACAAAACTAGAGGTATTTCGCATTTCATGGAAAGAGAGCTTGATTGCTTACAGAGAGGCCTTAAAAGCTGCTAGATCTGCTTATTTTTCAAACCTATTAGAAGAAAATAAATATAATCCTAGGTATTTATTTGAAACGAAAAATAAAGCTTCAAGCACCGAAGTTTCCAAGCAGCACAGCAGTAATGACTTCATGAACTTCTTCACTTATAAGATTGATAATATCATGGAGAAAATTATAACTATGCAACTGTCACGGTGTGACAAATGAGGGCGGAACTAAAGTTCGCCGCAATTGTGTCCCCTCCGGTATAATAACAAGGAAACACTACCCCCCCCCCCCCCCCGTAAGTGTATATCTGTTGCCCTGCCAACCGGGATGAAGAAATTGAGACCAGGTGTGGGAAATTAATCTAGAGCCATGACGAAGCCATGTGGGCATTGAGAAGGATATAAAAAGCCAGTGAAGAGAGAATGTTGTGTGGTTCTCTCCCGTGAGAAGTCGTTCTATTTGAGTGTTGCAGAGAAGAATTGTGGTGTGCAAAGGGAAGTGCTGCTGGAGGGGACTCGAGGAGTGTGGAAGAGTTGTGAAAACACACCGTTTGCCTGGAAGGGAGAGACATAAGTAATCGACCATCGTATCTCGTACCTGCATGTTTCAACACTGAATTTGAGGTGGATTGGAGTGCTTTGATTGTGCTATCTAAACGTCACTGAGTGAATTATACTGATTCATGTTCGATTTCTTCCCCTCTTCCCCCGTGTTGGAACGGTGATGTGAATCCTGTCTATGTCTGTGGAGGAAAGCCCCGAAACACCCTTTTCCCCAACATTGAAGCTCGTTGCTTGTGGCACGGAGACTTCTGGGTGAGTGCTGGCCTTATCTGCACGTATTGAAGTGGATTGCAGTGCTTAAATTGACGTTTCTCCCCCTCATGTTGCATGTTTGGAGTGAAAGTGCCTTGTGTGTGTGTGGAAGATTTATTCTCTCTTGCCGCGCACTCCCCACGTGCCATGCTGGTCTACTGTCAGTAACTGGAGCTTAATCATGTCGATCGGCCCCATCTGTTGAGGACTAGAAGGAACAGCATCTGTAAGTCAAACTAACCTCTCTGTTTTGAAGTAGTGGTTCTGACTGTCTTAGAAGAAGCTCCGCTCAGCCTGTTGACTTGGAGTCTGCTGCAGCCCTAACGGCGCTGATCCACTTGTCCGTGCGACACTTCTGTCGCGCCGCGCTCCATTATATTCCTATGGGTGACGTCAAGCGACTTTGTCGCGCCCGCAAAGCATTCCGGGAAGGCGGCGCTTCATTTGAAAAAATGCTGCGCGTCAAAAAGCTGGCCGATGCCCATCTTTATGCAAATGAATTCCGTCAGACGTGACGCGTCTATCCAATAGAAGTAGAGCATATGGAGACGGAGGGAAGTCTCTCGCAGGTCCTCTGTTCTGATACGCTACATTTCCCGCTGGGTCAAAACCACGCCCATAGCGGTAAACCCCCATCAACGTACCAATGTGGGGAGGCGTCGCGACACCACGCGACAGTCGTGTCGGACAAGTGGATCAGCGCCGTAAGCCCACCTGTACGGTGTGAAGTTATCTGCCCCCTGCAACACACGTGAGAATTGTATACTGCTGTTGAAGTTGATTTTGTTTGTCTTCGTAGAAGCTCCACTCAGCCTGTTGATTTTGAGTCTGCTGCAGCCCTAAGCCCACCTGCACGGTGTGAAGTTATCTGTCTCCCGCAACACATATGAGAACTGTATACTGCTGTTGAAGTTGATTCTGTCTGTTCTAGAGAAGCTCCGCTCGGCCTGCGACTTTGAGTCTGCTATAGCCCCCGGCCCATCTGCATGGTGTGAAGTTATCTGTTCCCGGCAACACACGTGAGAACTGTATGCTGCTGTTGAAGTTGATTCTGTCTGTTCTAGAGAAGCTCCACTCCGCCTGCGACTTGAATCTGCTATAGCCCCAGGCCCATCTGCATGGTGTGAAGTTATCTGTTCCCGGCAACACACGTGAGAGCTGTATACTGTGGTGAAGTTGATTTTGTCTGTCTTAGAGCAGCTCTGCTCAGCTGCGACTTTGAGTCTGCTACAACCCCAAGTCCATCTGCATGGTGCGAAGTTAGCTGTCCCCTGCAACACACGTGAGAGTTGTATATTGCTGTTGAAGTTGATTCTGTCTGTCCAGGAGAAGCTCCGCTCGGCCTGCGCCTTTGAGTCTGCTATAGCCCCCGGCCCATCTGCATGGTGTGAAGTCACCTGTCCCCGGCACCACACGTGAGGCCTATATACTGCTGTTGAAGCTGACTCTGTCCTAACTGTCTGTCCTAGAGAAGCTCCGTTCAGCCTGTTGACTCGAGTCTGCTGCAGCCCCAGAGTCCCAACTGTCTACTCACCTGTGGAAACTCACCTGTCCGTCGTAGGCCTCTGTGAACCTTGCATCAGTGTGGGAAGAGGACCAGCCCCGACTGTATACCCACCTGTCCGTCGTTGGTCCCGGTGAACTCTGCATCGGTGTGAGAAGAGGAAGAGCCCTGACCATCTACTCACTGGTGGAAACTCGCCTGCCTACCGCATCCCATTGTGAACCCTACAGCGGCGTGGGAAGAGGAAGGGCCCCGACTGTCTACTCACCTGTGGAAACTCACCTGTCTGTCGTCGGTCCCTGTGAACCCTGCATCAGTGTGGGAAGAGGAACAGCCCCGACTGTCTACTCACCTGTGGAAACTCACCTGTCCGTCGTAGGTCCCTGCGGACCCTGCATCAGTGTGGGAAGAGGAACAGCCCCGACCGCATACTCATCTGTGGAAATCCATCGATCCATCACAGGCCATTGCGAACCTTGTACCGGCGTGGGAGTGGGCCCCGGAGACTGCTGCATTGCCTCGATTCCGGGGAAGAGGAAAGGAAGATTTTAGCTTAGGTTATTCAAATTACTTTTAAATTTAATAAAAAGAACTGTTATTCCCTTGAATTCTGTTTCCGTCTCGTCTCTGACACGTTCCTCAGGGTGGTCCTGGTTCAGGGGTGGTGCAGTCCAGCTTGGCCCATCCCGCCGTCTACTACAGTATCGCATCAGGCAGTGCATTGTAGTCTCCCTGAGGAATAATTTGATTCATTCATTGCTATAGGAGAGGAAGAATTTACTAAACTCGTTAAATCATCTAAATCTACAACATGTATGTTAGACCCTGTATACCGACTAAGCTACTGAAAGAAATACTTCCAGAGGTCATAGATCCTCTTCTTAATATCATTAATTCATCTTTGTCTCTAGGATACGTACCAAAAACCTTTAAGCTGGCTATGATTAAACCGCTTGTTAAAAAAACGCAACTTGATCCTACAGAATTAGTCAATTACAGGCCGATCTCGAATCTACCTTATCTGTCAAAGATATTAGAAAAAGCAGTGTCTTCACAACTGTGTTCCTTTTTTGAGAGAAATTATATCTGCAAGGATTACCACAAGGCTCAGTACCAGGACTGCTGCTGTTCACTCTGTATATGCTACCATTAGGAGATATCATTAGGAAACATGGAATTAACTTTCATTGTTATGCCGACGATACTCAGCTCTATATTTCTTCAAAACCTAACGAAACTTATCAATTCACAAAATTAACGGAATGCATAGCTGATATAAAAAATTGGATGACTCGTAATTTCCTACTTCTAAATTCTGAAAAAACAGAGATTCTAATTATTGGACAAAAAACTTCCTCACGTAATAATCTAGAATACTGTCTAACACTCGATGGCTGCTCTGTTAAGTCTTCGTCGTCGGTTAGGAACCTGGGTGTGCTCTTTGATACCAATCTTTCATTTGAAAGTCATGTGTCTAGTATCTGTAAAACTGCATTTTTCCATCTTAAAATATCTAAATTACGTCATATGCTCTCATTGACAAATGTGGAACAATTAGTTCATGCGTTCATGACCTCAAGGCTAGATTATTGTAATGCTCTACTGGGTGGTTGCCCTGCACGCTTAATAAACAAACTACAGCTGGTCCAAAACGCAGCAGCTCGAGTTCTTACCAGAACCAGGAAGTATGACCATATTAGCCCGGTTCTGTCAAAACTGCACTGGCTCCCTATTAAACATCGTATACATTTTAAAATATTGCTGATCACTTACAAAGCACTAAATGGTTTAGCTCCGCAGTACTTGAGCGAGCTCTTAACGCATTAGCTCCGCAGTACTTGAGCGAGCTCTTAACGCATTATAGTCCTTCAGTCTATTGCGATCTCAAAATTCCGGCCAGTTGGTAATACCTAGAATATCAAAATCGACTGCTGGCGGTAGATCCTTCTCCTATTTAGCACCAAAACTTTGGAACAGTCTTCCCACCATTGTCCGGGAAGCAGACACACTCTGTCAGTTCAAAGCTAGACTAAAGACACATCTCTTTGACCTAGCATTCACATAACATATTATAGACTTCTATAATTTAATGTTAGGCTGCATAGATTAGGTCAGCTGGAACCAGGAACACTTCCCATAAATCCTGATGTACTCGTTACATCATAAGAAGAATGGCATCCACGCTAATTTTAGTGTCTTTTGTTTATCCCGAGGTTTTCCTGCAGCCTGCCGGATCCAGGCCGTATCCAGATCTGATGAAGGACCTGCGCCTGGACCCGATGACAACGCAGTGCTGAAGTGCCAACTAGTCTCTCCCTATGGAGGATCCCTTTACCCTCTACAGATAAAGCGTCGTCGGGAAACTCAATTCGCGTATCTACCCCGAATCGATAAAATAAAATAAAATTCTGTATCAAAAATTATAAGGAAACACCAGTACTTTGTTTAGGCTTGGTTTGTAGGGAATTCCAAACCTGCGCACATATATTCAAATGCACATAACTATAGAACCAATTCTTAATGCGCATGTGACCGCCATCAGCGTTTCTCACAGGTTCGCGTTTAAAGTCTGTGTAGAGAGAATGGTGTCGTCTTAGCGGCCCCTAATTTAATAACAAATGATTGTTGCGACGGAAGCAAATCAATCAAAACTAACTTTAGCTGGAAAATAACTTTATTAAAGAACCGCTATAAAGCCAAAACAATCTCTGTTACCTTAAATTATACGTTTGTCTCTGTAAAGCTGCTTTGAAACAATCTACATTGTTAAAAGCGCTATACAAATGAAGATGACTTGACTTGACTACTCCCTCCTGAAGTTGTCCCCTTGAGTGGAAGTAATGCCTGGATGATAACTGTAGTCGGTGAGGAAACTGAGACAAATGATCCTGATAGTTTCACAGAGAAATTGTCAAGATTATTAAAAGAAGAGGGAAAGACTTGGGAGGATATTCAAGCCGTTAAAGCTTCTAACTTAACATCAGGAAATAGCCCTGAGTCTATCATTAGAGCTGTCAGGGAACTGTTAGAAAAAAACGGCAAGACCCCTTCCAGAGAGCAGTGCTTATCGCCGTATTCGAACCCTGTCAGGTGTTAGCCCTACTCCTGTAGGAGAAGAAACTTTAGATAGTTGGAGCAATCAGGCCAGACTCATGATAGAAGAGTGTGACTGCTCAAACAAAGAAAAGAGGAGAAGGATAGTAGAAAGTCTAAAGGGTCCAGCTTTGGAGATCATTCAAGCTGTGAGAATAGCGAATCCAGATGCAAGTCCCCTTGAATACATAGAGGCTTTAGAAAGTGCATTTGGAACAGCCGAATCTGGGGAGGATCTGTATTTTGCTTTTCGACTGCGTCAGAATCCTGGTGAGCTTCTATCTGCATTTTTGAGAAGAGTGGAGCGATCTCTTACCAAGGTTTTGCAAAAGGGAGGTCTAGATCCTGGATCAGACCGTTCAGTGTGGTGGGTAGATCCAAGGCGTAGATCTCCTTCTGGACGTGGTCAGCCAACCCATGCAGGAACATATCCCACTGCGCCTCCTCGTTCCATCCGCACTCCGCCGCCAGGGTCCGGAATTCAATAGAAAAATCAGAAACTGATCCTTCACCTTGTCGGAGATCCGCTAATGTTCTGGCAGCCTCTCTCCCAGAAAGCGCTCGGTCAAAGACCTTCTTCATCTCGGCGGCGAGGGTCTGGAACGAGGCGCAGCATGGGTTTTGGTTCTCCCACACCGCCGTTCCCCAAAGTGCTGCCCTCCCAGTCAACAATGTGAGAACAAACGCCACTTTGGCCTGTTTTGTGCTGAAAGTCTGTGGTTGAAGAGCAAAGTGCATTGAAAAACGCGTCAAGAATGCTCTACAAAAAGCTGGTTCACCTGAATATGACTCCGGTGCAGGTAATCGAGGCTCTGACTGGGAGGGTCTCGCTGGTGTTGCAGGAGGAACGGCCGGTGTGGGCGGCGCAGCGGGAATCTGTAGGCGATGGATCTGCTGGGTGAGCTCGGACACCTGCGTCACCAAGGCTTGTACTGCGCGAGCCGTGTCACCGATCTCTTGCTGTTGTGAGTCCATTCTTCGGATACTGTGGTGAATGAATTCTTCAATTGATCCAGAAGACGCGCTCGCTGCTTCCATCGTTCTGTCATAATGACTCGATGAGACAGGAAGCAAGTGCAAGACTTTTATTATGTAAATGACAACAGTACAAGCAGGTGGTGATGGGTGACGCAGGGACTTCGATGGCCAGAATCCGTGATGAAGTGCAGTAAAGGTGATGGTGAGACGACAGACGAACCCACGGAGAAAACTTGGAACAGGAACACGAGGCAGGAACAGGACACCGGAACACCAACACGGAAGACATCAACAACGATCTGACAAGGATGATACAACAATGGTAAGTCTTTATAGAGACATGATATTGCTTGCAGCTGGTGAAGTAATGATGATCAGCTGGAGCGGATCAAGTGATGTCATACACTCACGCCCACCGTGCGGTACGTCTACCGTGACAGAGCACAGTTGAAACCTTGAAGCTAGAATCTAACATTCCCAAGGGACTAGTAGGGCCGTCATCTACCATAGATATCAAGATTTGTGGTCATCCATGTGAAGCCCTGCTTGATAGTGGCTCACAAGTCACAATTATCTTTTGAGAAGTGGTACTCCAAACATCTGTCAAATGTACCAATCCATTCAGTTAATGGCCTGGCCATATGGGGAATGAGTGAGTCAAGCTATCCATACAAAGGATATGTTGTGGTAGATCTTGAGTTCCCCAAAGACCTAGGCATTTCAGGGTCTTTATCAGTACTTGCCTTGGTATGTCCAGAACCTCGCAAGTTCCAGTTATCATTGGGACAAATGCCTATTTGTTCAAACGGCTAGCTGATCTCTATCAGGAGATACCAGATAACAGGTCTGCTCAATGTCTTAAGCTACAGCCCATAATTTCACAAGCTCTTCTTAAACAGAAACAACTGTCCATTGCAAAAGATGATGCCGTTGGACAGGTCAAATGGTTAGGCCCGGGTCCACTCACTATGGCTCCAAGGAAAGAGTGTTTGGCTACCTGCAAAGTGGAGAAATTTTCGCAGACAGAAAAATATATCCTACTTGTTGAGGCACCTAGCTCTCCTGCCTTGCCAGCTGGTATGTTAGTACAGTCTTTTGTACTCCCTTCTTCCCGGGTGGATGAGAAAAGTTTCCCTGTTTTGATGCAGAATGAGTCATTAAAAGAAATCTCCCTGTTTGTAGGCACTTTTTTAAATTGCTCATATTTATGCTACTGATACTGTGACCGTGGCACAGAAGGATGATACGAAGACTGCTGTTCTAGACACCAAGCTCTTCAACTTTGCCAACTCACCCATTTCTGAGGAGTGGAAGAATAGACTGAGTCATAAGCTGGCAGAGCGACAAAATGTTTTTTCCCTTCATGAATGGGACGTAGGTCTGGCTAAAGGTGTAGAACATCAGATCCGGCTCAGTGATACTTGTCCTTTCAGGGAGAGATCGCGTCGTTTGACCCCAGCTGACATTGATGACGTACGCCGCCATATTCAAGAGAACGTGGGAAGTTGGTAATACTGGATGGTCTGCAACACAGAGTGACTGAAAAGTCCTCAGGAAAAGAAATCAAGCAGCTTGTCTTACCTAAAAAATACCAACCTATGGTGTTACGATCTCTTCACGATGAATCCGGTCATCTTGGACTCGAGAGGACTATTGATCTTGTCAAGGACCAGTTTTACTGGCATAAAATGAGCTCGGAGATTGAACAACACATTAAAAACTGCGGAAGATGTATTTCCCGGAAGTCATTACCACAGAAATCTCCACTGAAACAGATCACAAGCAATGGTCCCTTAGATCTAGTGTGCTTGATTTCTTGTCCCTAGAATCTGATTCTAAGGGAATTTCCAATGTGTTGGTGGTAACTGACCATTTCACTCGGTACGCCCAGGCTTTCCCAACAACCAACCAGAAAGCCATCACTGTAGCCAAGGTATTGTGCGAAAAATACTTTGTGCACTATGGTTTACCAGCCAGAATACATTCCAACCAGGGCACTGATTTTGAGAATAGATTAATCAAGGATATAGTGTCAATGCTGGGGGTTAGAAAGTCTCATACAACACCTTATCATCCTCAGGGAGATCCTCAGCCAGAGCGATTTAATCATACTCTTTTATCAATGCTCGGAACCCTTGACACTTCCCAGAAGCAGAAATGGAGTCAATACATCAGCCATCTGGTACATGCATATAATTGCACGAAAAATGATGCCACTGGCTACTCCCCTTACTTCCTCATGTTTGGTAGGGAAGCTCGTTTGCCAGTTGATATCTGTTTTGGTACCTCACCTGATGGTGAAAATGAGATCCAATATCAGAGATATGTAAGTGAGATGAAAAGAGACTTAAAGAAAGCTTATGAACTTGCCTCTGAGGCTGCTAACAAGAGTCATCTGAAAAACAAAAGATGATATGACCAACGGGTTCGGAATCAATCATTGGAGGAAGGTGATCGAGTGCTACTCCGAAATGTTGGAATAACGGGAAAACATAAACTGAAAGACCGTTGGAAGTCGGGACCTTATGTGATTGTTGAGAAGTTGCCCAACTTACCGGTGTACCGTGTCAAGCCTGAACAGGGAGCTGGTATTATCAAGACCCTTCACAGAGACCATCTGTTACCAATAGGGTACCTAGTTAGGCTGTCTACTTCTGTGGAAAAGGAGAGAGTGGCTGAGAAACCTGTCACCAGAACTCAAATTGCACAAAAGCAGACCAGGAAAAGGAAATCCGATTTGTCCGGGTCAGATGATGACAAACAAGCAGAAAGTTCGGATTCTGAAGTTGACTATACTTACCAAACTCATCGCTTCAATTTGGATGAATTTGAGAAGCAGGAGAACATCCTGAAAGTAGGTGATGGAGCGGTGGATGAGGACAACCCCAGTTCTTATCAGGAGAATGAAGATTTGGAAGAAACAACCTTTTTGGAGGGCTCTGAAATTGAAGTTCCCCATCCATTTCCTGATACTGGACACAGAGTTAGAAGAAGGAGACGTCCTTGATTCTAGTGCATCAGTAGAGGATGGTGAAGCTTCGGGTTCCCGAGTATCCAGACGAGTTGTGAAGCCAGTCATTCGTTTGACCTACGATGAGCTTGGAAAACCCTCAGATATGCCGTTAACTATCAGTCATAGGGGAATGATGATCCAAATCAGTAACTCTGACATTCAAGGGAATTTGAAAAGTACACAGAGAACCCATGCTACTTGTGCAGTCTGTGCCAAACAAACAAACCTTTCCAATAGCAAATAGAATCACTGATTAATAAGTGTTTGATGAGGACATCAAGACTTTTAGAAGAGGGAGGGTGTAGCCCAGATGGGATTTTATATGCATATAGAAATACAGACCGCAAGGGGTTAAAAAGTTGGTTTTAAGCTACTAGTATTCACATGCGTTTTTACACCCTAACTTGCTTGCATTAAAATACCCGCTAATCTTTATTTTATTGTTTTCTGATTGGGTAAATTACAACGTTGATTATTCATGAGGGGGCGGGGCTTGAGAAAAGTGAGCGTCTTTGCAGCTATGCAAGGTGAAAGTAAAAGGAACTTGCAATCCGCTTAGTTCTTTAAAAAATAGGATAAAGTACACCCACTTAATATGGATGACCAATGGTTGTGCTTTTCTGGGATGCTTGTCTAATGGTTTGAAGGTAATTTTTCTGGTTTTTATGTTTAATACTCTCTGTATTCAATATAGCTAACTACTAAGGCTAATCGAGAATTGCATGTTAGTGTGGCGTACAGTAGGTTTATTACGGAAAGAGGTTTAAAGAAGAGTCGACTACGCCACCCTGGTCACGAAACCAGAGAAGTATCCTAATGAGGACACACAGGTTCGGTGTTTCCCTTACACAGAGAATTGGAGACGTGGGTATAAGAAAATACAAAAATATTCTTTATTGGACAAATGTAAAATATTAAAATATGCGGCAATTGGGATCAATCATCACTCCACCCACACACACACACACAGACACACAATAACAATACAGACTTATCAGGACTTGTGATTACCGGAAGCAGGATGAGCTAGCGCCAAACTTCTCCACATCAGCAATGGTCGAGAAGCACAAACACGTGCACTACACTGCACCCTCACATCAACCAAGATCAATCACTATAGGTTATAGACCACACACACACACACGGTGCATCAGGCCCCACCACCAAAATAGAACAACTAGCTCTCCTGCTCCGGACTCACAGTGCCTGAAAGACAAGAAAAACGAATTACCACAAAAGAAATAGTTTACATGAATTCTAATTTACAAGGCACAACCACAATACCCAATATCACAAAACAAAATATACGATGCACTCAAACCTGCAGTTATGGGCTTCAGTAAGGTTTTCAGTACATTGGTTTACAGTCACCAGCCTGTCCCGGCTTCACAGGCCGACTAACACCCACAACCCTCTTTCCTCTGACAGGCTGAGGATCACTCACAATATTAAGTAATGCAAATATTATTCACAAAAGGAATACAGGGCGAACCCATAAGAGATCAAAAACAAACAAAATAAATGAAGTTAAATTATCCCAATAATAAAGCAAACTAACTCAAATATATATTGAATGCTGGGCGTGCTCACATGAGAGCCACTACTGGCCAGCAGATTATTGAAATAAAACAATAAACAAAAGTAAAAGATATTGGGAACAAAACAGCAGCAATGAAAGTCCCAATCCGAGCAGCAGTCTTCACGTACTTTTATAACAGCAGATTCATTCACCTGCAAAAGCCCGGATGTGAACTAAAATATACACCGTACTGGATCATCATTATAATACAGTGATCACACATACCAACATGCGGCGATCGCGTCATTCGTCCGGCAGCACAGAGTGAGAATCAAATAATACCAAGGCGAGCTGAAATACACAGATAACCCCATGACTAAAGATTACTCAAAATAAATATGAGCACAAGAGCCACAAAGACACTTACCAGAAAGCCAAACAGCAATACACCATGCAGCGATGATTATTGTAGTAGTATGACGTGCGTTTGTATGCGGCAAACGGCGCACGTTCACCAACCACTGTAAACACTCGGCTTGAACACGCGCTTCTCCACAAGCCGCACAGCACCTGACAAGAGTTACGTTGTTAACCGTTTAGCGTCCGGTAGATTCGAGCAATAATAACCAGCTGCCGTCACACTCACCTCCAGCCAGAATGAAAACACAACGACTGCAAACACTCAGCACCACATGTGCTTATCCACAAACCGCACGGCAACTCCAGCCAGGATGAACGCAGAGAAATGACGCGCCAGCGAAACAGTCACACATCAACGCAATGTCCGGTGGCCCAACAGCCACCTTGATATACCCGTATGAATGAGATGCTGATTACCTGCAGGCCTCTAGGGCGGAGTCAACACATGCAAACGAGGTGCTACCCAACAGCAGCACTTCACTACATTAGCATACATTTAGTGACTGTTAAAGTGTGTGCACATATTATATCCATCCGTTATGTTTGTAATTTATTTGATAAGTTACATGGACTGATTGTATGGTGTTTTGCACAGGAAACGGACAGTTGTTTCTTGTGGTTGTGTTTATGTACGGGGATCATCTCCTCGTCAGTGGGAAAAGATATTCTACAGTTTCTCTGATGATTCGTGTCGTCGAGTATTCTTCACAGAGAATCCGTGTCTGCTATCTGGTAGCTGATTAAACTTGCAGCCCTGTACAGTTGTGCCTGACGTTCGTTTGCAACTGGACATCTTCTCAGGTTGTGAGTACTACCAAGCATGTGCAGTTAACTATTTTATTTGCTCTTAAAGTGAAGCGGCCATTGTGTTTTTGGCCACCACGCTCTCAAGCTACATCACAGGCCTGCAACGATTTGTTTTGTTTAAGACTGAATGAATGAGAGAAGTGAATGAGCCCACTTGATTTACTTTCACTGAGGGTTTACTAACTTGCAATTTCATTGATCTGATCTGGGTTTCAATTGAATTGGAATTGTTTTAATTTTGTGTTGCCTTTTGTTTAACTGTTTTCCACTAAATTCAACATATTTAATCACCAAATAGGAATACTTTATTTTCATTTCATTTCAGTAAATTGTATATAATTACTCCATTCATATTTCTGTGTGTTTTTTCCCTGCAATTTACAGTTTTACACAGTTCTGTGTGGGTATAATCTGTGAGGTAAAGATACATTATTAGTAGGATAATTGAAATTAAAGTAATAAGTTACTACATAAATGGAGGCACCGCCATAGTAAGTTGTTGCAAAGTTTATTTAACTAAGTAGTAATAAATTAAAGCAACACCTGCGTTATTTGTTTTATTATAATTTATTTTAGAACCAGAACCAGGGCCCCATCTCGTGTTATATTTACTAAATTGGGTTAGCTGCATTCAGTATCA
Source organism: Scardinius erythrophthalmus (assembly GCF_964197995.2). Classification (NCBI taxonomy): domain Eukaryota; kingdom Metazoa; phylum Chordata; class Actinopteri; order Cypriniformes; family Leuciscidae; genus Scardinius; species Scardinius erythrophthalmus. Next base: position 48,640,653 of record NC_138229.1, on the reverse strand, counting down.
TAATTAGCTCAGAGACAAGGGGTTACAATGGTATAATCACAGACAGAAACACATACAGGAGAACTGAGAGCTCTTTAATTATATTAATGATAGAAGAGACAGAATACAGGACAGTCTCTGACTCGATATGAAACACTTCTATAAAGACACAACAATATTACAAATAACTCTCTTCTGATTTCCATGCAAGCTCTGGTTAATATGTGTATATAAACTTAGTACTCTTCTAATATATTCTGTGCACTTTAAATCAAGTCTTTTTAGGGATAGTTCACCCGAAACTGTCCACTGACTTCTAATGTATGGACAAAGAAATCTTATTATCTAGCTTTTGGTCGACATGAGGGCAATTGTACATTATGTGAGTTTTCATTTTTGAGTGAACTATCTTTTTAATACATTTACATTTACATTGAATCATTTAGCAGACGCTTTAATCCAAAGCGATTTACAAATGAGGAGAACAATAGAAGTTAAACTAACAACATTCAAGTGCTGTGAATAATAGCGTGAATAGTAGTTATTTGGTAAAAGAGTATAATGTACATGCATTAGGAACACAAGCAAGACTATGACATAAACTACTTGATGTTGTTGATCTGTCAGTCTATCGGGGGAATTAATGAGAATAAACCGTGCTTTATACAACCCTCCTCTCCATCGTATGATAAAGTCCTGCTGATACAGAACGTCAGCAGAAGCATCAACGGCACATCAATACATCTTTAAAAAAACTCTGTTTACCGTATGTGTTTAATGGAGCTCAAACAGAGCAATTGAGTTTTGAGTTTTATGAGTCAAGAGTTCTCTCTAATAACCCTAAATGTCACAGAAAGGAAGGGTGTGTGCAGTAAAAAGAATGACATTGACTTCATTTATTGAGTGCAGATGTTTAAACTGAACTGCAGGCGGTCTGTGAATGAGACGCAGGCTTTTGCATTGAAACACAGCAGGCAAACGCTGCACTACTGTCTCGAGAGTGTTCGTCCCGGCTGTGTGTCGAACTCTGATGTGTGTCAGTTCTACAACAGCAGTGAACAGACTTCATTAACCCTCCAACATCAGTTCTACAACAGCAGTGAACAGACTTCATTAACCCTCCAACATCAGTTCTACAACAGCAGTGAACAGACTTCATTAACCCTCCAACATCAGGCCTCAAGAACATGTACAATACACAGTCAGCCAGTGGGTTCAGAAACAGGAGATAAGTAGACAAATTCCAAAATATATGAAACAATGTAAAACTGTTGCACCCGTAAAAATGACCTATAGTAAAACTGATCATGAAGGGGAGGATGAGAAAAGTGTAAGTCAGAAGCACCAGGAACAAACTGCCCAAAATTTTCTTGCGCTTTAGAGAAGTAAGTGATATTGCGCGTGAAAGACCGTGACAAGTGCCAACAAAACACAGAATGATTATCGGGTAGGGGATTAAACAGGCAATCGGTAGGGACAGAGGGCTTAGTATGACTGCAAAGATCAGAGAAATAAACCAGATGATCACAGAAACAACACAGCAGACTTTTAGTGAATGATGAGATCTGTACCAGATAGGATGAGAAACCATAAGATATCGTTCAAAAGCAACACATGCCATAAAATACACACCCACAATCAAACTATAAGCATATGTAATTCTGGCATCCAATGGCCCTGTGAATGTCATCATTAATCTACAAATAATCTGAATGAGATCTGAAAGAATCAAATGAATAACAAACACTGGAGTGGAGCGATGAGATTTGATAAGAGCACACAACGCAAACAGAGTTAAGATCATGATTGGAATCTCAATGGCTGAAATTATGCTTATAATTAATGGGTCTGTAGAATCAAGATTACTGAAAGTTTCATTCTCTGCAGACAAAAGATTCCTGTAAACTTCCCTCATCTGACGGATCCTTTCTTCATCACATTCTACTTCACTTGATCTGTTGCTGCTGGCGTTTTGTTCTGCCATTGTTTCATGAAATATTGACAGGCAACACTAAATAACAAAAAAACATGCATTAATTTACTATTTACTACTTTATTAAAAACATTAGGGAAAATATATGACAGAACTTGTTTTCTGTGTGATTGTTGAAATAAAGTTTCCTCAGTTTGCTTGACATGTTCTTTAGAGGAGATGTGTGTAATGTTAGAAAGCTTGAAATACGTGAAATGTAAGATTAAAGTTTGGAAATCCTCCATTTGAACAATATCACAGAAGCAAGAATGCTGTTGTTCTGAATATTCAGTCCAGCACAGCTGCAAGTGTACAATGGTTTATTAAACTAGGAATAAATCTTGAAGAACTTACGTTACTGACAGGATTGTGTGTTTCGTCTGCAGGTCAAAGCAGAAGTTTGTGGAGCAACACACAGACTGACAGATGTTTCACAAGTTTCCACTGCCGTGTTTAAAGAGCTCTTCATTCACTGCACACACTGTAAAACACACATCTTAAAGCTTGTGGATCTAATGTAGGAAATGCCTGAGATTACAGACAAACTATTTGATCCAACGTGTGCAACTGTAATTACCTTAAAGACACAATTAACTAACAATGGTGGTTTGAGTGAAAAACCAGTCCAACTTTCACAAACGGTTCGGCTCAACTACGACGACTGAAGTAATCTGAGAACGCTTTATATCTGATGCTTTCATTTTTAAAGTTCACTCGGTGTTTCAGCATTCTTTGCACATTCAAGAGTGCATGACAAATAAAGTTAAAGCAATATTTTTGTGTAAACACAATTTCTCAAATGTGGGAACAAGCTTCTGCCATAAAAGTTCAAAGTATGGAGAGGATTTGCGCTGTAAAATAGGGCTCAGCTAACATTTAACTTTTCTGGGTACTTTACATGAAGCTTTAAGTGAATCGTTTAAAACTGCTGTGCTTTTTTGTGAAACTGTTGTTTTCTTATCTGCATTTCAGAAACTCCAGAAAATGGGCCGATCGAGTGCATGCTGTGGTTGAGTTAAGGTGTTTCTAGGATTCCTTAAAGGTATAGTTCAGCTAAAAGTCATTAATTACTCACCCTCATGCCGTTCCAAACCCGTAAGACCTTCATTTATCTTCAGAACACAAATGAAGATATTTTTGATGAACTCCAAGAGCTTTCTGTTCCTCCACTGGTAGCCTACGCAACTAATACATTCAAGCCCCAGAAAGGTAGTAAAGACACCACTGAGGTAATCCATGTGACTCCAGTGGTTTAACCTCAATTAAATGAAGCGATGCAAGTGCTTTGTTTTGCGCAAAAAATCAACAGCGTAATTTACCTCTATATTTACAAAATAATATTATCTAAAGCACATTCACGGAACAACTTCCGGTCTTGAGTGAACACAATACGCATGCGTCGCAGAGCTCCCCCTACTGGACTGCAGGTCAGTAACCGGCATCGCTTCATAAAATCGGTTAAACCACTGGAGTCACATGGATTAATTCAATGATGTCTTTCCTATCGTTCTGGGCCTTGAATGTGAGTTGCATTGCTCCCAATGAAGAGACAGAAAGCCCTCAGAATTTCATTAAAAATATCTTAATTTGTGTTCCGAAGATGAACGAAGGTGAACCGAAGTGGGAGAGGGAGTGCGCTGTGATTGGCTGGTGTGAGAACCTGGCAGATCTATAACCAATACAAATTGAATTTGAATCTAAAATCTTGTTCCGTATTGTTAATATATTTTGACATCCACACAGAATTGTCTATCCATGCACAGATCTTAAGCATTACATTTAATGACTTTGGACAACTTGTGACTGGCAAAAATGTCATTTCTAATTATCATCTTCTTTAATACAGACGAGAGAGAGTGTGAAACCATTAGCTGTTTTCCAGGTAAATAGTGAAGTCATAGTGAATACAATAAGTAAACATATAATGATTATATGGTATGTACTGTATATCTCAATTTTAAGTCTTTTAAAATCGTTTATTTTTTTTATTTTTTCGTCCCCAGCCTGCCAAAAAACCCTGTCCAATCTATACCAACATGAAGAAAAGAATTATTGGACTGGAAGAAAGCGAGTTCTATTGGCAATTCAAGTGTATTAGCGGTAAGTTCATTTACAAACCAATTCAATTTTGTCTAACAAATGTCAGTATAACTCCCCAAAATATGATAAACATTAAAGGGATAAGTAGTAACTTACCAAAAAATATTTTATATCTGTCGTCATCTACTCTCACGTGTTTTCAGACCTTTATGACTCTGTGGAACACAAAACGTGAACTTTGGAAGAATGTTCTGATTTGTTCTTTCCATGTAGTGAAATTTAACAGAGCCAATCTTTTTTTAAACTGTAAAAGGAATGAAAAATCCCCATAAAACAGGTCCACATGACCCATGCACTGTTTTCCAGGTTGAAACAATACAATAGCTTTGGGTGAGAAAATCTGTTTGGGTATTTCTCAATTCTTTATTATTTATGCATGTAAGATTGAATTGAGTGTCTAGAGCTCTATCCCTTTGTTGGTTACAGATGTCTCTACTCAAACCAATACTTTCTCCATCTCTTTTGTCCTTTATTCCAACTCATTTTCTCTTTCGTGAAATGATGTATATATGAGACTTGTACTTTTTGTTCTGTTTAATCTTTCAAGAGTTCAAGTAAAAGAGAATACACTCAGCTGATCATATAATGTACATTCTTTCTGCCTGGCTTTTGGAGTGTGATGGATTTTAATTAATCAACTTGAATTAATCGACTAACATTTGTTTATCTTGCAGGAACAACATTCATATGGTTTTTAATGTTTCCAAACTCTTTGGAGAAGGCTTTGAGAGTGTGTGTGTGTAAAAATAACAAAGGGTAAGTGAAACTAGACAAATGACTAGTTCTCAAATCCTTGTGATAAGTAATCACAAAATCAGAGTTTGCTTGTGCCAGTGACAGAGGGAAGAGGTTGGGGCTTTTGAACCAATTGAACCAATCATATTGAAGGTGACATGTTAGTCTTATTTGTTTTCTCGATTCTATAAAAACTGTTGTACCCGTGTTTTCTGGTGGGATTCTCAATGGAATGTGTCTGAGATCCTCCGGCCTTGCTTCTTGGGAGAGATTCCCTGAGAACTGCCCGAGAAACTCTCCCAGCCGTGATTAAAGCATTTAAAGGACATTTGCTGAAGTCTGTTTGTCGATTTATTCCTGCGCAGGAAGCTAGTTTAGGAAGGAAGCTAGTTTAGGGGAACAAGTTAGTTAGGTGACTATTATTGAATGGGGACGTCGATTCGTAGACGCGACCCAGATAGTGAGGTTTAGGGAAAAATCTACCACAGGAGCCTTAATAATTATGGATTATTTATGAAAACACTGGCTGAATGGACATTATTGCACTTGGACATTATTACCCAACTGTACAGCTGAGTATTCCAGCAAGCTGTGTGTTAATGTGGTGTGTATTCTTCTCATTTTAGCTCTTACGTCCATTTGGGCTGAAGGTCGAGACAGAACCAAACCAAAGCTGGACTGTAACTTACTGGCCTATATGACAGACTTCATACTGACAGCTACTGGCCTATATGACAGACTTCATACTGACAGCTACTGGCCTATATGACAGACTTCATACTGACAGCTACTGGCCTATATGACAGACTTCATACTGACAGCTACTGGCCTATATGACAGACTTCATACTGACAGCTACTGGCCTATATGACAGACTTCATACTGACAGCTACTGGCCTATATGACAGACTTCATACTGACAGCTACTGGCCTATATGACAGACTTCATACTGACAGCTACTGGCCTATATGACAGACTTCATACTGACAGCTACTGGCCTATATGACAGACTTCATACTGACAGTTACTGGCCTATATGACAGACTTCATACTGACAGCTACTGGCCTATATGACAGACTTCATACTGACAGCTACTGGCCTATATGACAGACTTCATACTGACAGCTACTGGCCTATATGACAGACTTCATACTGACAGCTACTGGCCTATATGACAGACTTCATACTGACAGTTACTGGCCTATATGACAGACTTCATACTGACAGTTACTGGCCTATATGACAGACTTCATACTGACAGCTACTGGCCTATATGACAGACTTCATACTGACAGCTACTGGCCTATATGACAGACTTCATACTGACAGCTACTGGCCTATATGACAGACTTCATACTGACAGTTACTGGCCTATATGACAGACTTCATACTGACAGCTACTGGCCTATATGACAGACTTCATACTGACAGTTACTGGCCTATATGACAGACTTCATACTGACAGCTACTGGCCTATATGACAGACTTCATACTGACAGTTACTGGCCTATATGACAGACTTCATACTGACAGCTACTGGCCTATATGACAGACTTCATACTGACAGCTACTGGCCTATATGACAGACTTCATACTGACAGTTACTGGCCTATATGACAGACTTCATACTGACAGCTACTGGCCTATATGACAGACTTCATACTGACAGCTACTGGCCTATATGACAGACTTCATACTGACAGTTACTGGCCTATATGACAGACTTCATACTGACAGCTACTGGCCTATATGACAGACTTCATACTGACAGTTACTGGCCTATATGACAGACTTCATACTGACAGCTACTGGCCTATATGACTGACTTCATACTGACAGCTACTGGCCTATATGACAGACTTCATACTGACAGTTACTGGCCTATATGACAGACTTCATACTGACAGCTACTGGCCTATATGACAGACTTCATACTGACAGCTACTGGCCTATATGACAGACTTCATACTGACAGTTACTGGCCTATATGACAGACTTCATACTGACAGCTACTGGCCTATATGACAGACTTCATACTAACAGCTACTGGCCTATATGACAGACTTCATACTGACAGCTACTGGCCTATATGACAGACTTCATACTGACAGCTACTGGCCTATATGACAGACTTCATACTGACAGCTACTGGCCTATATGACTGACTTCATACTGACAGCTACTGGCCTATATGACAGACTTCATACTGACAGCTACTGGCCTATATGACAGACTTCATACTAACAGCTACTGGCCTATATGACAGACTTCATACTGACAGCTACTGGCCTATATGACAGACTTCATACTGACAGCTACTGGCCTATATGACAGACTTCATACTGACAGCTACTGGCCTATATGACAGACTTCATACTGACAGCTACTGGCCTATATGACAGACTTCATACTGACAGCTACTGGCCTATATGACAGACTTCATACTGACAGTTACTGGCCTATATGACAGACTTCATACTAACAGCTACTGGCCTATATGACAGACTTCATACTGACAGCTACTGGCCTATATGACAGACTTCATACTGACAGCTACTGGCCTATATGACAGACTTCATACTGACAGTTACTGGCCTATATGACAGACTTCATACTGACAGTTACTGGCCTATATGACAGACTTCATACTGACAGTTACTGGCCTATATGACAGACTTCATACTAACAGCTACTGGCCTATATGACAGACTTCATACTGACAGCTACTGGCCTATATGACAGACTTCATACTGACAGCTACTGGCCTATATGACAGACTTCATACTGACAGCTACTGGCCTATATGACAGACTTCATACTGACAGCTACTGGCCTATATGACAGACTTCATACTGACAGCTACTGGCCTATATGACAGACTTCATACTGACAGTTACTGGCCTATATGACTGACTTCATACTGACAGTAACTGGCCTATATGACAGACTTCATACTGACAGTTACTGGCCTATATGACAGACTTCATACTGACAGTTACTGGCCTATATGACAGACTTCATACTGACAGTTACTGGCCTATATGACAGACTTCATACTAACAGCTACTGGCCTATATGACAGACTTCATACTGACAGTTACTGGCCTATATGACAGACTTCATACTGACAGCTACTGGCCTATATGACAGACTTCATACTGACAGTAACTGGCCTATATGACAGACTTCATACTGACAGTTACTGGCCTATATGACAGACTTCATACTGACAGTTACTGGCCTATATGACAGACTTCATACTGACAGTTACTGGCCTATATGACAGACTTCATACTGACAGTTACTGGCCTATATGACAGACTTCATACTGACAGTTACTGGCCTATATGACAGACTTCATACTGACAGTTACTGGCCTATATGACAGACTTCATACTGACAGTTACTGGCCTATATGACAGACTTCATACTGACAGCTACTGGCCTATATGACAGACTTCATACTGACAGTTACTGGCCTATATGACTGACTTCATACTGACAGCTACTGGCCTATATGACAGACTTCATACTGACAGTTACTGGCCTATATGACAGACTTCATACTGACAGCTACTGGCCTATATGACAGACTTCATACTGACAGTTACTGGCCTATATGACTGACTTCATACTGACAGCTACTGGCCTATATGACAGACTTCATACTGACAGTTACTGGCCTATATGACAGACTTCATACTGACAGCTACTGGCCTATATGACAGACTTCATACTAACAGCTACTGGCCTATATGACTGACTTCATACTGACAGTTACTGGCCTATATGACAGACTTCATACTGACAGCTACTGGCCTATATGACTGACTTCATACTGACAGCTACTGGCCTATATGACAGACTTCATACTGACAGCTACTGGCCTATATGACAGACTTCATACTGACAGCTACTGGCCTATATGACAGACTTCATACTGACAGCTACTGGCCTATATGACAGACTTCATACTGACAGTTACTGGCCTATATGACAGACTTCATACTGACAGCTACTGGCCTATATGACAGACTTCATACTGACAGTTACTGGCCTATATGACTGACTTCATACTGACAGCTACTGGCCTATATGACAGACTTCATACTGACAGCTACTGGCCTATATGACAGACTTCATACTGACAGCTACTGGCCTATATGACAGACTTCATACTGACAGCTACTGGCCTATATGACTGACTTCATACTGACAGCTACTGGCCTATATGACAGACTTCATACTGACAGCTACTGGCCTATATGACAGACTTCATACTGACAGTTACTGGCCTATATGACAGACTTCATACTGACAGCTACTGGCCTATATGACAGACTTCATACTGACAGTTACTGGCCTATATGACAGACTTCATACTGACAGCTACTGGCCTATATGACAGACTTCATACTGACAGCTACTGGCCTATATGACAGACTTCATACTGACAGCTACTGGCCTATATGACAGACTTCATACTGACAGCTACTGGCCTATATGACTGACTTCATACTGACAGCTACTGGCCTATATGACAGACTTCATACTGACAGCTACTGGCCTATATGACAGACTTCATACTGACAGTTACTGGCCTATATGACTGACTTCATACTGACAGCTACTGGCCTATATGACAGACTTCATACTGACAGCTACTGGCCTATATGACAGACTTCATACTGACAGCTACTGGCCTATATGACAGACTTCATACTGACAGCTACTGGCCTATATGACTGACTTCATACTGACAGCTACTGGCCTATATGACAGACTTCATACTGACAGCTACTGGCCTATATGACAGACTTCATACTGACAGTTACTGGCCTATATGACAGACTTCATACTGACAGCTACTGGCCTATATGACAGACTTCATACTGACAGTTACTGGCCTATATGACAGACTTCATACTGACAGTTACTGGCCTATATGACAGACTTCATACTGACAGTTACTGGCCTATATGACAGACTTCATACTGACAGCTACTGGCCTATATGACAGACTTCATACTGACAGCTACTGGCCTATATGACAGACTTCATACTGACAGCTACTGGCCTATATGACAGACTTCATACTGACAGCTACTGGCCTATATGACAGACTTCATACTGACAGCTACTGGCCTATATGACAGACTTCATACTGACAGTTACTGGCCTATATGACAGACTTCATACTGACAGCTACTGGCCTATATGACAGACTTCATACTGACAGTTACTGGCCTATATGACAGACTTCATACTGACAGTTACTGGCCTATATGACAGACTTCATACTGACAGTTACTGGCCTATATGACAGACTTCATACTGACAGTTACTGGCCTATATGACAGACTTCATACTGACAGTTACTGGCCTATATGACAGACTTCATACTGACAGTTACTGGCCTATATGACAGACTTCATACTGACAGTTACTGGCCTATATGACAGACTTCATACTGACAGTTACTGGCCTATATGACTGACTTCATACTGACAGCTACTGGCCTATATGACTGACTTCATACTGACAGCTACTGGCCTATATGACAGACTTCATACTAACAGCTACTGGCCTATATGACAGACTTCATACTGACAGCTACTGGCCTATATGACAGACTTCATACTGACAGTTACTGGCCTATATGACAGACTTCATACTGACAGCTACTGGCCTATATGACTGACTTCATACTGACAGTTACTGGCCTATATGACAGACTTCATACTGACAGCTACTGGCCTATATGACAGACTTCATACTGACAGTTACTGGCCTATATGACAGACTTCATACTGACAGCTACTGGCCTATATGACAGACTTCATACTGACAGCTACTGGCCTATATGACAGACTTCATACTGACAGCTACTGGCCTATATGACAGACTTCATACTGACAGTTACTGGCCTATATGACAGACTTCATACTGACAGCTACTGGCCTATATGACAGACTTCATACTGACAGCTACTGGCCTATATGACAGACTTCATACTGACAGCTACTGGCCTATATGACAGACTTCATACTGACAGCTACTGGCCTATATGACAGACTTCATACTGACAGCTACTGGCCTATATGACAGACTTCATACTGACAGCTACTGGCCTATATGACAGACTTCATACTGACAGCTACTGGCCTATATGACAGACTTCATACTGACAGTTACTGGCCTATATGACAGACTTCATACTGACAGTTACTGGCCTATATGACTGACTTCATACTGACAGCTACTGGCCTATATGACAGACTTCATACTAACAGCTACTGGCCTATATGACAGACTTCATACTGACAGCTACTGGCCTATATGACTGACTTCATACTGACAGTTACTGGCCTATATGACTGACTTCATACTGACAGTTACTGGCCTATATGACAGACTTCATACTGACAGCTACTGGCCTATATGACAGACTTCATACTGACAGCTACTGGCCTATATGACAGACTTCATACTGACAGCTACTGGCCTATATGACTGACTTCATACTGACAGCTACTGGCCTATATGACAGACTTCATACTGACAGCTACTGGCCTATATGACAGACTTCATACTGACAGCTACTGGCCTATATGACAGACTTCATACTGACAGCTACTGGCCTATATGACAGACTTCATACTGACAGTTACTGGCCTATATGACAGACTTCATACTGACAGTTACTGGCCTATATGACTGACTTCATACTGACAGCTACTGGCCTATATGACAGACTTCATACTAACAGCTACTGGCCTATATGACAGACTTCATACTGACAGCTACTGGCCTATATGACTGACTTCATACTGACAGTTACTGGCCTATATGACAGACTTCATACTGACAGTTACTGGCCTATATGACAGACTTCATACTGACAGTTACTGGCCTATATGACAGACTTCATACTGACAGTTACTGGCCTATATGACAGACTTCATACTGACAGTTACTGGCCTATATGACAGACTTCATACTAACAGCTACTGGCCTATATGACAGACTTCATACTGACAGCTACTGGCCTATATGACTGACTTCATACTGACAGTTACTGGCCTATATGACAGACTTCATACTGACAGTTACTGGCCTATATGACAGACTTCATACTGACAGTTACTGGCCTATATGACAGACTTCATACTGACAGTTACTGGCCTATATGACAGACTTCATACTAACAGCTACTGGCCTATATGACAGACTTCATACTAACAGCTACTGGCCTATATGACAGACTTCATACTGACAGTTACTGGCCTATATGACAGACTTCATACTGACAGTTACTGGCCTATATGACAGACTTCATACTGACAGTTACTGGCCTATATGACAGACTTCATACTGACAGTTACTGGCCTATATGACAGACTTCATACTGACAGCTACTGGCCTATATGACAGACTTCATACTAACAGCTACTGGCCTATATGACAGACTTCATACTGACAGCTACTGGCCTATATGACAGACTTCATACTTACAGTTACTGGCCTATATGACAGACTTCATACTGACAGTTACTGGCCTATATGACAGACTTCATACTGACAGTTACTGGCCTATATGACAGACTTCATACTGACAGCTACTGGCCTATATGACAGACTTCATACTAACAGCTACTGGCCTATATGACAGACTTCATACTAACAGCTACTGGCCTATATGACTGACTTCATACTGACAGCTACTGGCCTATATGACTGACTTCATACTGACAGCTACTGGCCTATATGACAGACTTCATACTGACAGTTACTGGCCTATATGACAGACTTCATACTAACAGCTACTGGCCTATATGACAGACTTCATACTGACAGCTACTGGCCTATATGACAGACTTCATACTGACAGTTACTGGCCTATATGACAGACTTCATACTAACAGCTACTGGCCTATATGACAGACTTCATACTGACAGCTACTGGCCTATATGACAGACTTCATACTGACAGTTACTGGCCTATATGACAGACTTCATACTAACAGCTACTGGCCTATATGACAGACTTCATACTGACAGCTACTGGCCTATATGACAGACTTCATACTGACAGCTACTGGCCTATATGACTGACTTCATACTGACAGCTACTGGCCTATATGACAGACTTCATACTGACAGTTACTGGCCTATATGACAGACTTCATACTAACAGCTACTGGCCTATATGACAGACTTCATACTGACAGCTACTGGCCTATATGACAGACTTCATACTGACAGTTACTGGCCTATATGACAGACTTCATACTGACAGCTACTGGCCTATATGACAGACTTCATACTGACAGCTACTGGCCTATATGACAGACTTCATACTAACAGCTACTGGCCTATATGACAGACTTCATACTGACAGCTACTGGCCTATATGACAGACTTCATACTGACAGTTACTGGCCTATATGACAGACTTCATACTGACAGCTACTGGCCTATATGACAGACTTCATACTGACAGCTACTGGCCTATATGACAGACTTCATACTGACAGTTACTGGCCTATATGACTGACTTCATACTGACAGCTACTGGCCTATATGACAGACTTCATACTGACAGTTACTGGCCTATATGACTGACTTCATACTGACAGCTACTGGCCTATATGACAGACTTCATACTGACAGCTACTGGCCTATATGACAGACTTCATACTGACAGTTACTGGCCTATATGACTGACTTCATACTGACAGCTACTGGCCTATATGACAGACTTCATACTTACAGTTACTGGCCTATATGACAGACTTCATACTGACAGTTACTGGCCTATATGACAGACTTCATACTGACACCTACTGGCCTATATGACTGACTTCATACTGACAGTTACTGGCCTATATGACTGACTTCATACTGACAGTTACTGGCCTATATGACAGACTTCATACTGACAGCTACTGGCCTATATGACAGACTTCATACTGACAGCTACTGGCCTATATGACAGACTTCATACTGACAGTTACTGGCCTATATGACAGACTTCATACTGACAGTTACTGGCCTATATGACAGACTTCATACTGACAGCTACTGGCCTATATGACAGACTTCATACTGACAGTTACTGGCCTATATGACAGACTTCATACTGACAGCTACTGGCCTATATGACAGACTTCATACTGACAGCTACTGGCCTATATGACTGACTTCATACTGACAGCTACTGGCCTATATGACAGACTTCATACTGACAGCTACTGGCCTATATGACAGACTTCATACTGACAGCTACTGGCCTATATGACAGACTTCATACTGACAGCTACTGGCCTATATGACAGACTTCATACTGACAGTTACTGGCCTATATGACAGACTTCATACTGACAGTTACTGGCCTATATGACAGACTTCATACTGACAGTTACTGGCCTATATGACAGACTTCATACTGACAGTTACTGGCCTATATGACAGACTTCATACTGACAGCTACTGGCCTATATGACAGACTTCATACTGACAGCTACTGGCCTATATGACAGACTTCATACTGACAGCTACTGGCCTATATGACAGACTTCATACTGACAGCTACTGGCCTATATGACAGACTTCATACTGACAGCTACTGGCCTATATGACAGACTTCATACTGACAGTTACTGGCCTATATGACAGACTTCATACTGACAGTTACTGGCCTATATGACAGACTTCATACTGACAGTTACTGGCCTATATGACTGACTTCATACTGACAGTTACTGGCCTATATGACAGACTTCATACTGACAGCTACTGGCCTATATGACAGACTTCATACTGACAGCTACTGGCCTATATGACTGACTTCATACTGACAGTTACTGGCCTATATGACAGACTTCATACTGACAGCTACTGGCCTATATGACTGACTTCATACTGACAGCTACTGGCCTATATGACAGACTTCATACTGACAGCTACTGGCCTATATGACAGACTTCATACTGACAGCTACTGGCCTATATGACAGACTTCATACTGACAGCTACTGGCCTATATGACAGACTTCATACTGACAGCTACTGGCCTATATGACTGACTTCATACTGACAGTTACTGGCCTATATGACAGACTTCATACTGACAGTTACTGGCCTATATGACAGACTTCATACTGACAGCTACTGGCCTATATGACAGACTTCATACTGACAGCTACTGGCCTATATGACAGACTTCATACTGACAGCTACTGGCCTATATGACAGACTTCATACTGACAGCTACTGGCCTATATGACAGACTTCATACTGACAGTTACTGGCCTATATGACAGACTTCATACTGACAGCTACTGGCCTATATGACAGACTTCATACTGACAGCTACTGGCCTATATGACAGACTTCATACTGACAGCTACTGGCCTATATGACAGACTTCATACTGACAGCTACTGGCCTATATGACTGACTTCATACTAACAGCTACTGGCCTATATGACAGACTTCATACTGACAGTTACTGGCCTATATGACAGACTTCATACTGACAGCTACTGGCCTATATGACAGACTTCATACTGACAGCTACTGGCCTATATGACAGACTTCATACTGACAGCTACTGGCCTATATGACAGACTTCATACTGACAGTTACTGGCCTATATGACAGACTTCATACTGACAGTTACTGGCCTATATGACAGACTTCATACTGACAGCTACTGGCCTATATGACAGACTTCATACTGACAGCTACTGGCCTATATGACAGACTTCATACTGACAGTTACTGGCCTATATGACAGACTTCATACTGACAGCTACTGGCCTATATGACAGACTTCATACTGACAGCTACTGGCCTATATGACAGACTTCATACTGACAGCTACTGGCCTATATGACAGACTTCATACTGACAGCTACTGGCCTATATGACAGACTTCATACTGACAGTTACTGGCCTATATGACAGACTTCATACTGACAGCTACTGGCCTATATGACTGACTTCATACTGACAGCTACTGGCCTATATGACAGACTTCATACTGACAGTTACTGGCCTATATGACAGACTTCATACTGACAGCTACTGGCCTATATGACAGACTTCATACTGACAGCTACTGGCCTATATGACAGACTTCATACTGACAGTTACTGGCCTATATGACAGACTTCATACTGACAGCTACTGGCCTATATGACAGACTTCATACTGACAGCTACTGGCCTATATGACAGACTTCATACTGACAGCTACTGGCCTATATGACAGACTTCATACTGACAGCTACTGGCCTATATGACAGACTTCATACTGACAGTTACTGGCCTATATGACAGACTTCATACTGACAGTTACTGGCCTATATGACAGACTTCATACTGACAGCTACTGGCCTATATGACTGGCTTCATACTGACAGCTACTGGCCTATATGACAGACTTCATACTGACAGCTACTGGCCTATATGACAGACTTCATACTGACAGCTACTGGCCTATATGACAGACTTCATACTGACAGCTACTGGCCTATATGACAGACTTCATACTGACAGTTACTGGCCTATATGACAGACTTCATACTGACAGTTACTGGCCTATATGACAGACTTCATACTGACAGCTACTGGCCTATATGACAGACTTCATACTGACAGCTACTGGCCTATATGACAGACTTCATACTGACAGTTACTGGCCTATATGACAGACTTCATACTGACAGCTACTGGCCTATATGACAGACTTCATACTGACAGCTACTGGCCTATATGACAGACTTCATACTGACAGTTACTGGCCTATATGACAGACTTCATACTGACAGCTACTGGCCTATATGACAGACTTCATACTGACAGTTACTGGCCTATATGACAGACTTCATACTGACAGCTACTGGCCTATATGACAGACTTCATACTGACAGCTACTGGCCTATATGACAGACTTCATACTGACAGCTACTGGCCTATATGACAGACTTCATACTGACAGCTACTGGCCTATATGACAGACTTCATACTGACAGTTACTGGCCTATATGACAGACTTCATACTGACAGCTACTGGCCTATATGACAGACTTCATACTGACAGCTACTGGCCTATATGACAGACTTCATACTGACAGCTACTGGCCTATATGACTGACTTCATACTGACAGCTACTGGCCTATATGACTGACTTCATACTTACAGTTACTGGCCTATATGACAGACTTCATACTAACAGCTACTGGCCTATATGACAGACTTCATACTGACAGCTACTGGCCTATATGACAGACTTCATACTGACAGCTACTGGCCTATATGACTGGCTTCATACTGACAGCTACTGGCCTATATGACAGACTTCATACTGACAGTTACTGGCCTATATGACTGACTTCATACTGACAGCTACTGGCCTATATGACTGACTTCATACTGACAGCTACTGGCCTATATGACAGACTTCATACTGACAGCTACTGGCCTATATGACAGACTTCATACTGACAGCTACTGGCCTATATGACAGACTTCATACTGACAGCTACTGGCCTATATGACAGACTTCATACTGACAGTTACTGGCCTATATGACAGACTTCATACTGACAGCTACTGGCCTATATGACAGACTTCATACTGACAGTTACTGGCCTATATGACAGACTTCATACTGACAGCTACTGGCATGAAAGCTGCATCACATGTTACTGAACATAAACTTCTTCACCTAGAATGTTCATCCCCCATGAGGAGACTCCATGTCTTCATCTCTTGTGACTGGATATCAGTTTAAACATCCTTCAAAGAACTGCTCATTTCTTCTGAATTTGTTTAGTAGTATATGTAAGAATTTTACATTCAACTTTTAGTAATGTTTTTAAGTAATGAAGTAATTAATTAAGTAATGTTGTTGTCATCTAGTTAATGTATGTACAGTATAAATTGCAAACATGCTTGTGTTGGACACGTGTTTACAGGTTATAGACATGTTTAGAGGATGTAGATGCTGTGTATTTAAAGGGGCTCTAAGTCATGTTTATTTGTACAATGTTATTTTTGTATATAAATCATTATTACAGTGGAACAAATTGCTATTTTTTTATTTGTAAATTATCAACTGAATTTTTTAACCATTGCACAGCACCACTTTATCACCAATAATTTTGTATAACTTTGTAGTTTATTTAGGGGTGTGCATTGGCACTGTCCTTACGATTCGATTCGATTACGATTCACCAGGTAACGATTCAATTCGATTCTACGATGCATTGCGATGCATCAAAATTCTACTGCACACAAGGCAAATTTTTCATCAGTCATGAGGCAATACAAGCAGTCAGATATTGAACAACAGATTTCATTGGCTGCTATGTGTATCACTCTCCTGTATCTTTGACATAAATGTCATTAAATAAAATAAAATTGAATGGTACAGGGTATTGGATATGGCATTTTCAAAACTGAAAACTGAAAAAGAAAACCTAAATCACTGCATTCAGTGCTTTGAATGAGAAATGTTTTTCTTCTCTCTGCTTTAGAACCATTTGAAATTAAATAGAGCAATAATAACAGCCAACTTTTTCCAGCAGTGAACATAAGTGTTTTTTTTTAAACTAACTTTATTTAGTTGTATTGCCAACGTGCTTGATTTTAGTGTGGCAGGTTTTACACACCGCGTAAGGCCGGCAACACACTGGCTGCGTGGCGTGAGCGTCTCAGCTGCGCGGCGTGTCCGTTTTTTTTCCGGCTCCCATGTTAGGTTAGAGCTTGCACACTTCCTGCGTGACACGCTTGAGCCGCGCGGAAAACACGTGCATGCTAGAAATAGAACCTACGCCTATTTTTCACGCGACACGCAAGCGTGTTGGAAGTGTTTCCAGGCAAAATAGAACAGGAAAAGATGTTTATATGTATATTTTGACAAGAATACATATTAATAAATGTTATTTTGATGTTTGAAAGTCCCGGAAGTAATTGAAACTTCACAACTTTATTGTCCAACTCAAGGCCAGAAAATAAACAGTGACATAATCAATTAAGGCACTCTGCCGCATCGATGCTGAATCGTGCATTGCGATGCATCGCCGAATCGATTATTGTTGACACCACTAAGTTTATTGTTTTATGTCACATGTGAGAATAAATGCAAGTTTATTTTTATTTTTTTCATATTATGTAATTTCTGTAATAAAGTCTGTATCATAGAATGGTAACTTATTTCTGTTGTTATTTTGTAGATGTTTGTTGTAAGTAAATGGCTTAAATTTAAGCCATTTAAGCCACTGTGGTAAAACTACAGTAAAACCATAGTAACCATGACTGTAGTAACCGTGGTTTTTGTAGTAACCACGGTTACTACAGTCATGGTTACTATGGTTTTACTGTAGTATTACTACAATATAACTGTAGTAAAACCATGGTTCGCACCAAAATACCACTTTTACTACAGTCATAGTTAACTACAGTTTTACTATAATATTACAACAATATAACTGTAGTAAAACCATGGTTTTTAAAAAACATGGTTTGGCCAAAATACCACGGCTACTTCAGTCATAGTTAACTACAGTTTTACTATAATATTACTACAATACAACTGTAGTAAAACCATGGTATCAAAACCATGGTTTTTAAAAACCATGGTTTGGCCAAAATAACTGCTACTACAGCTACTGGCTACTAAAGTCATAGTTAACTAGGTGTGTCCCTACACTCTCGTGCAACAACAACAATCATTGACAACTAGGCCTATTGATCAAACTCATGCTTACCCTCCAGCAGAATCTCTCCTGGATCCTTCGTTGTCCTTGGTCTCGCAAGATATACTATAATGCTCTTTCTATTACTTATAGAACTGTCTTTGTAAACTGAAGTAAAACTGAACAGTAGATGTAAAAAATAACTTGTCCTCATCTGAGCTATTCAAGTTAAGATAATACAGCAGAGCAATATAAGCAAAAAGAGTTTCAGTTAATAACCTGAGCTAGGAGAGAGCTGATTTCTCCCCAGGGATGCACACGACATCAAAATCAAAAATGCAACAACCAACAGTCAAAAGGCAGTCATATTTATACAGAACTGGGTTACATTGTTCCTGTGCAGTTTCTTGTTTTTTTTTTCCAGAGGAACTAAAGCATGTGATATCAACCTTCTATTGCCCCAGTCAAGGGGGCTTCTGGTGTCGACATCGTTTCCCATATATGGGCATTCTTCTGTCTTTTCCGTCTTCTGCGCATCGGGCCTCTGTGTTCAAATAATTCAAAATTCATATAATTCACTACAATGTATGTGGCTTAGGTAAGGGCATCCTCTAAAATCCTCCAGATACAGTTTTACAGTACATGTTCATTTACAACCCTAGGATTTGTCCCTGGAATGAAATGGGCTGTTATTACCTTATGTGGAAGGGTCATGAATAATAATGTTGAGCTCTGCTCTGATTGGCTGTTTCACAGATTTGTACGCAGGAACTGTGATGTACTCTGAAATACAAACGTGCAAAATAATCATACTTCAGTTCTCAAACAACACAATATTTGAACAAATTGACTAGATGCATTGTCAAATGACAATCGTTTTAACTGAAGTGGTGAAGGTTACGTTCGCTAGAAGGAGCGAGTGAGCTATCTGTAAGCAACCAAACTAACCTAGTTAGCTCCTGAGTTATGTGTTGTTGATGAAGATAGGCCACATTATAATACTACCCGACAAAAGGGATTGACATAGATGAACCTACAGTTGTATTTTGTAGATTTATATGACAACACAGGCCAGAAATAATATTAACCTCTGTGTATATACGTCGCCATACTATTTAGTTATCTGTGCTCGTTACTCGGAGCTTGCTAGTTAGCTAAGGTTAACGTTACTGTACTAGTTTCTTGCGTTCGATCTCGACAACACAGGGTAAACTATTATTAATATTAGCTCACCAAGAAACTTTCGATGTAAACAGAAAAAGGCTTCAACAGTGGATAAGTGGATAAAATCAGTAACGTTACTCACCGCTTGCGTTAGGGGTTGTAATGGAAATATAACGTTAGTTAGAATTGCCCCCTTCTTCAGTATCAAACGCTGAGTGAAACCTGCTTGATATTGTCCCAGGTTAGAAACACTGTCAGTGGTGAAATGGGCAGAGCAAACAACTGAAACAATTAAAATGGTGAAGTATCCCGGGAAAAGAAAAGGTATCCTGTGAAATCCCGGGTGTGTGAATGAACAATGTAGTAGACTAAAAATATTTTGTATTGAGATAAAGAAATAAGGAGGGAGAGAGGTGACAGAGAAAGAGTTATTTTTTATTTTTTTGAAGCCTGAAGATAAGAAAACATGTGAGAGAAAAGGAACTTTTGGCTGGAAAAGGAATTCATAGATAATGAAGGACAGAGACAATAATTAACAGACCAAAATAAAAATTTATTTAAGAAAACGAACAAAAATCTTAAACAAAAAAAAAGGAGAAAAACTGTAATTGATTTATTTTGAACCATTAAAATGAGAAACTTGTAATAAAGAGGAATTAAATATTTCAGTTACCATGTGGAAAGGCCATGAAGTGAAATTGACCCCATCTCTTACTTATCTAAATAGGGGCAGGAGATATAACTTCACAAGGCCGCTGGTTTGAAAAGAACATAGTCTGAAGTTTCGAACTGATGTGCCTGGGGGAGGACATAATTTGGAAACGAAATATACACATTGACTAGGAGAAGTGACACCGAAGCCATTGTCTGAGCTACAAATACGAATCATCTTGAGATATCTTCAAAACCAAACAGGTACCTGACTTCCTCAACTTAACAGAAAATTGAGAAAACATATCATAATTTGACTAATTGGGTGGGAAAACCGAACAACTGAGGTTAAAACAGTGGCTTCGACGTCACCACAACAAGAGACCCCTGTAGAGCAGCTTATATGACAAATATCAGATATGTAGAGATGCTATTAAAAACCTATCAGAGAAGTGGGGAAAAAGGACTAGAAAGTTAAACACTAAGTGGCCAGCAGAGGGAACATTTGATTTGGCTATGTGCAGGGAAATGGGAGCACTGATAAAGTATTACAAAGCCAATGATAGAAGCAAAAAAAAAGAAGAGAAAAGAGGAAGAGAGCAGGAGTTGTTGAATATTTTTAATAACCAGGTAAAATTGATTAAGGGAATTAGGGAGAAAACAGAAAAGGAAAGTGACATAACAGCAAAACCACCCCCTTATGCACCACCCTATGATTTAACTGGTAAACAACTGCCACTGGTGAATGCAACTTTAACAATACAAGGCAAAGTGGACTTTGAGGACGAACCAACTGACGAAGAAAGGAGGGAGGAAGAAGGGATGGATGATGACAGAAAAGTGAGTCCTGGCTACAGAGAAAGAAAAGATACAGACATCTTTGAAGCTCCAACTCCAACAAAACAGGGCACACTGAGTCATGGGGAAGTCAAGACAGCAACCTAAGCATGAGACATCTGACCAGGACAATCCCAGAGCTCACCCTCTCCAATCCTTATCATCATGCAAGTACAACAGCTGGATGACCTAATCAACAACAACAAAAAAGAAAGTCCAAGCTACCATGAAGGATGTTGAAGGTCAGTCTGCAGTAATGGCAGCGATGAACATCCCAAACCCAGCTGCACAAGTCATGCAGCCGGCACCAGCCCCTATGGGTCAGACTACACCCATCACCGTGGGAAATCCACAGCAACCAAATGCACCAATTGTGATATACCTTCCTGAACAGCAAAACAGATCAAGGCCAAGTGGAGGAAGAGGAAGAGGAAGGGGAAGACAAAACAACAACCAACAAAGAACATCTGACATGTGTTGGGGATGCCTGGACATACCAAGAGGAACTGTCCTATAAACCCATGGCCCTAAAATGAGCCTCCACAGGCTCAGATGTACCAGCCATGGCAACAGACTCATCAGAAGCAGCAACATCAAGTGTCAGGGCCTGTCAACCCATGGCGTGGTCCAGATCAAGGCTACTAGGGATGCCCAGAGAATCCTACAGGGAGGGGTCAGCTTCCAATGATATCATCTAATGCTGACCAAGAACCTATGCTGCAGGGTGAAATAGAGCACAAGATAACACCCATTATGCTCGATACAGGGGCGATGTTTACATGCTTGAGCCCAAATTATGCCTCTCACCTCCCTAGATCTGGAAAATATGTCAAGACTGTAGGATTTCGGGACTGACGCTGCTAATCCCAATGACAGGCCCTCTCAGCATAAAAATCAAAGACTCAGACATAAAAATTCCTGTACTAGTGTCAGAACAAACACCAGTTAATCTCTTGGGTAGGGATGCTATATGCAAACTGAAATTACAGATATGGTGCTCTCCTGAAGGAATATACATAGATAATACAGGCATAAAACAAATGACAGTAATAGGTAATAGTGACCTGCAGGAACCACAAGCGAACATATTTTGGTTAGGGAACATAGAAAAGGGAGTAAGAGAAACACTTGAGAAATGGGGAAAGTATATAAAAGAACAGCTTAGGAAACCAAGCCCACCAGAAACTGAGATTTATTGTACCAAGATATATGACCCCCTTAGAAACCCAAGATTGGAAAAGGATTGGTTGGAAAAAACGAGGGACAGGAGGTATATTTGAACTCAAAATATATAATTGTAGGACAAGCAGGGGCAGCATTGCAAATTGAAGAATGTGATTTGACTAAAACATGGTTTAGGGAGGATGATTCAATCCCACATGTTACTTTATACCTGAATGAAGGGTGTCAAGCGAAAGACTTAGGCCCAATGATGTTGAAAACCACAGAAGACAGACACATTGGATACTGGTTTGACTCTATATTTGGGTCCTGGAAAGAATGGTTCATTAAGGTGGGAATGATAATAGCTGTGGCTGTTGTCATTTTTATTTTGTATTTCTGCTGTGTTGTGCCTTTTCTCAGATCCATGCTAGCCAACGTGGCCGCCAGACAGATGATTAATGTGTCAGTCAAACCATCAGGAGTTGACATCGGGTGCACAGACTCAAGAGTGTACCCAATTGGGCCAGGACTGGACGAGCTAGACGACTTCCTGTAAGGAGTTCTGGTGAAGAGTAAGGAATGGGGTACCTTGTTACTTCTGATGTCTAACAGTTTGATTCTGTTTTTGAAAAGATAGGGAGGTAGTAACACTGTGTATTTTATTTTTGGGGCAAAATTAGATAGATAATTAGAACATGGGTAGAATAGGGAGTTCGTTAGAGGGGGTTTTATTTGTTTCTTTGGTTTTATATAAAGGACTCCTTCCTGAATATATATTTTTTTTACATATAATCCTACTGAGTATATTTTATATAATCACACTAACTGTTCACAAAATATGAATATGTGAATGAGAGGGGACGATACAAGGTTTGAAGCAGGTCATTGCCCGGGGTACGAGGTAATGCAACCAGATACAAAGGGAAAAGATAAGAATATTTTTACTACTTTTATCACCTACTAATCACTTTACTCGCTATAAAAGAGTTCTTTTAAAGGGGTCATATAATGTCATTTTTGTACAAGCTATAATGAATCTTTAGGGTCTAAATTAAAAGTTTGTAATATACTTTAATTAAAAATTCTCATTAGTATTGTAAGAAAATACTAATTTTACCTGGTCAAAAACAGCTCTGTTTTCAGCACGCCGTTTCAGTGCATGTGTCTTTAAATGATAATGAGCTTTGCTGACTCCGCCCCTCTGTTCTGTGCGTACACCGTTGTAACACAATAATAAAATAACCATAACGCGTTGTTTATTATAAACATGGAATTATGAATTATATTGAGAACGTCGTACATAGAAAACATGCCGTAATGTACCCTGAGTGTAAACAGCCGCATTCATCGTGAAGCGTGCAGCAAGCGATTTGCAAAGATTAATATAAAGATTAATATAAAGGTTAATAAAACGTTACACTCACTCACTTCTTCTGGAGGTTCAGCAGGAACACGAATAGTTGGTACCGATCCTTTTTTCAGGAGCAGCTTCTTAGTAAAACCAGCTTTACTGACCCTCGTTTGTAAAGCAGTCTGGTGAAATGATTCGCGCAAACATGAAAGCATTGACGTTGTGGGGAATTCCCTTCGAAAACAAACTCAGCCACTGCGCCTTCAGCTGTACGGATTTAGGAACATCATCAATATGACTGCTGTGTTCGTTATTACACCCAAGAACACCACAATCGCGTAGACGCCATTCTACTCAGCACTCCAGCTATCAGCAGTGAACGCGCCGGTTGGCGCAGGCTATGATTGACAGCTCGCTCACGAGGGCGCGAGGGCGGGTCTGTGTTGAAACGCTGCTGTCAATCACCATTGTGGGAGGGGCGTCCGACCGTGTGACGTCACACGGTCGAACGGCTTGATTTAGGAGAGAGGAAAACATATAAGAAGATTAAAAAAAAAAAAAAACACTGGATGGATTTTTATCATTTTATGATGGTTGTGTACAGGCACTGTCAACACACATTTCAGTACAATCAACTTGTAAAAGTGCATGTACCATTATATGACCCCTTTAATATTTTTTTTTATGTTTTTTTATGAATTAAATGTGAAGTACATGCATTAGACTACTGGAAAATGTTTCCACGAGGTAAAAAGAGAAATTAATTACAAGCATGGTCGCCAATTGCCAGACCAGCAAGGGCAGACTCAACTGGTGGTTTAAAAACCCGCTGTCTGCTCCAACACCAGATAGCGCTCTAGGCAGGATCAGGGCACCTCTGGCAACGCTGGAGCAACCCAGATAGCACTCCAGGCCACCGGAAGCGCCTGTGCAGTTCCTCTGGCACCATGGGACAATCCTAACTTCAAGTCTGTACACTGAGATATGTTGATTATACTGGAAATCAAATGTTTAAAGTAATCTATCCCTTCAGAGTGATGATCCAACAGGAAGGTGAGATCTTTTACTCCACTCCAGTCAAAGGGGGGTGGAGATGTTTGGTCTCACTATTCCTCCAGAGTGTACCTTTGTGATGAAAGCCTACTGATAAGAAAGATGGATGGTCTATATTGGCCATGATTGATAGAAAACAGAGAGAGGTTTATTCATGAAGATACATTCTGGGACAAAAGTGAAGGTGGGACTAAAGTTAGTCCCAAAGGGTGGATTATGTTGGAGAATTTCCCTTGTCTCATGTGAAAGTCTGAATGCTGTAATGCCCAGCAGAAAATAGGTCACAAGTATAAGAGAATGGAAAAGTACCCAAAAGTCTGTAAATGCAGGTGTTGGGATGCGCTGGCAGAAAAACATGTTTTTTGAGATGTTCCACCAATAGAAGAAGGTCTAGGGAGAAATGTTTCTAATGGTGGCAAGGCCACAAGGAGTGACAAAGAAGAAGAGATAGATATGAGGGTGCCTATTGGGGACCTAGAGATAAGAAAAAAAGTATAAGACATGAGGACTTGGAATGGTAACTTTAGATGTCCAGATGGCCAGCTGGCTTCTCACTTTGTTGCTTGTCAATAAAGTTAATTCTTCTGACCTGGAACCTCGAATTTAATACCTTTAATACTTAATAACTTCTTTGAGACCTGAACAAAAAAGAACTTTGAATTTGCCACAATATTGTCTAATATTCCGCCTTTTATAAGTGATGAAACTTTAGTGAGAATTTTGTCCCGATATGGTAAATTGGTGTCACCAATTAAAATTATACCAATTGGAAGTGGTTCTCCTCTTTTAAAACATGGGGTTTCGTTTAGGCGATTCGCTTACATGATTTTAAAAGATGATGAGGATCTGGATCTTTCACTGCATCTCAAAGTTGACGAGTTCGACTATGTTATTTATGCTACTACAGACAATATGGAATGTTTCAAATGTGGTGAAGTGGGCCATTTAATTCGTGCTTGTGTAGCAAGTGGGAAGAGAAAAGTATTGATTGTGTTTTGGTTTTGTATGATGAACTTCCCAAAATAATTTTCTTTGTGGTTGGGAACTATCGGTTGGGTGGGACATTTATCAGTGTTGCGCACTATGTGTTTGGAGTGCGTGAGTTACGTCAGCCTCAGTTTGCGAATGGACGCTGGCGAGGCAAGACGCACTTATTTTTCTCTCGCTTTTCCCACTTAATGTTGGTATGTAAGAGGAGTTTGTTCAGTTAAAGTTCATTGATCATTGAGTACAATGTTATATTGAATCGATTGTACACATGCATATTTTGTATTTTGAGTTTTGTGTGAGTTTTATCGAACGCACGTGGAGTGAACTAACTGTTGATTTGTGCACAGTGTGTGATGTGGGAAGAGGTTGGCGCAACGAGAAATATTGATCAAATTGTCCCATATGTTTCCAGGGTGGGTCAATAAATTCAGCTATTTTGAAGCCATCCTGCCACCTGCTGTGTGAGATTCCTTATGTGCAGAATTGGATCTGCTACATAAAACTGGTGCCGTGACCTTCTTGGATGCAACTGATCAGCCACAGCCGATCGCCGGGTGTTGTTCGGTTACGTGGAACTGTTGCTGTGCCTTCCCTGGATTCAGAAAGCCGGCCTGAGTCGTCTGCCAGGTGTCAAGCCGTGGATCGAGTCCTGCCTTCCAGTGTCAGCTAATGAACTTTCCTTGTTTCATACAGTTCTCTTACAGTATTAACATTGACTTTTGAACATTGAATTACTAAGACATTGAATCAATTTATTTTGTTATATGATAGTGACCAATTTGGACAGTAGGATGTACAATATGTCTACACCAGTCTTGGGGAGGGGTAGAGGTTTCATCAACTCAGATGGTGTTGTGAGACGTAAAGAAAATGATCAGATTCGCGATATCAATTTAGACTCTTCACAAATGGAAGGGAAAGTCAATGCTGGTGCTTCATCTTTTACACCTGCCCCAATCTGTGATGATTCTCGTTTGCAAATAACAGAGCTGCTTGAGGAGCTTGGTAGCCAGATTGGTGATAGTATTTTGGACCGACTCTTAGCTGATCGTAGTCCTCCTGCTCTGGGGCATCAGACTGCCCCCGAGCCAGCTAAAAGCGATCAAGCTAGCACTACACTCGACTTATCCAGGTTGAATCTGATTGTACGTTCTGACAATAGGAGCCCTCCTATTTTCCGTGGTGATGGTACGGATAAACACACTGTTCATGAGTGGATAGAGTTAATGGAGGTTTACTTACAGAAGTGTGATCACTCGAAAGCAGAGCATGCCAATGAGATTTTGAACCACCTTTTGGGTAGAGCTAAAAACATTGTAAAAGTGGGGCTAAAAAGTAATCACTCACCTGACATGGTTGTTACCCCTGAAACCATTTACAAAATGCTCTTCCGCTATTTCAGTGAGACCCCAGAATCTTGTCTTCCGCTGGCAGACTTCTATTCTACAATGCCATATGCTAAAGAAAGCCCTGTCGACTATTGGGTCCG
Organism: Scardinius erythrophthalmus; assembly: GCF_964197995.2. Taxonomy (NCBI): domain Eukaryota; kingdom Metazoa; phylum Chordata; class Actinopteri; order Cypriniformes; family Leuciscidae; genus Scardinius; species Scardinius erythrophthalmus. The sequence goes on along the minus strand of NC_138229.1, from coordinate 48,612,459 downwards.
TCTCAATAATGCGGCCGAAATCGCTGATAATCACCTGCAGAAACAGGGTAGTCGAATAAAAAACATTTCACAGGAAATTGCAATGATGTTCATTAGAAACTGCCCTAATGTTAAACTTTCTAGTATGTTCAGGTACAAGCCTATCACGAAGTGGTCATCAGCAGAGGTGCAAGAAGCAATTGATGAGCATCAAAGGGAGCTGAGAACCAAGAAACCACATCCTTACTCCCTCCCTGGCAATTCGTTCCAAGTAGCAACTGCCGCCGTCAGCCACACAGAGACCACTACAGTGGACAACACTGCAGTTAACTCAGCAGCGTGCATCCCCAGTACCCATAACACGAAGCCTGAGATCGTCACAGTGCCTCCCCACACGGCCTTGACTGACACAGGTACATTAGAGCGAGTGCTCAGCATGCTGGAAAGAGTGCTTGAACGCACTAATACACAGGCTGCTTCTGATAGACCACAAATGCCTTCTTGGTCTCGTCCATCCAAATGTCGTGTTTGTGGTGAGAGGACCCATTCCACACGGTCTCACTGCATGTCTGAGAAAAGATGTCTAAACTGCTTAGAAGTCGGTCACCAGCGCAGGGATTGCCCTAAGAAAAGTGCTGATTATGGGAGCCGCTCCCAGATTCAGGGAAACTGACACGCCTGCACTTGGGAGGGGATAGTGTGGGTGAAGAAGTTCAGACCCTCCAAGATGATGCATCAAACATATATGAGTCAACTTGTAAGTGATAATGTGGTCCTGTTTCAGAATGTGACGCAGCTGGCACGGGCAGACAGCCTTTTCTATACCGACGTCCTAGTCAATGACAGCATTCCCTTGAGAGCATTGTTAGACAGTGGCTCTATGGCTTGCACCATCAGTGAAGTTGCAGAATCTCGCTTATTGGACGCAGGTATGTCTCTGGATCAGTGTGAGATGCAGGCCAATATTATGCTGATTGGATGTGGTGGTGTTCAGGTCACGCCGAAATGTATATATCAGCTGAAGATGAGAGTGTACGAGTATGAAGTCAGTGTACCCACGCTGGTTGTTACAGGACAGCGGGACGATTTGATACTGGGCACCAACGTACTTAAATTCATCTTGAGCCAGTTTAAGCAGAGACCCACATACTGGCGTGTCGTAAATAGGCCTGAATCAACGAAAGATGCTGAGGTTGAGCAGTTCCTTAATGTACTTTCTGGTCTTAACAGATGGAGAGGCGATGAGATGCCTGACATCATTGGCACGGCCAAACTGGTTCAAGCTGTCACGTTGCTGCCAAGGCAGGAGCACCTGGTGTGGGCCAAGCTCCCTCCTACAACACCTATTTCGGAGAGTAGTGCAGTGTTGATTGAGCCAACTAAGTCACCAACCCATAAGAAGGATGTCATCGTGGGACGTGTGGTGGTTTCTATGACTGCTGACAGGTGGGTGCCAGTTAGGATGCTTAACCCAACCGACAAGCCAATCACTTTGAAGAAAAATTCTAAAGTAGTCAACGTTTCTCCATGTGTGGCGTTAGAAGATTTAGAAATGGATGGGGAGCGACCCTTCGATACTGTTAAAGCCCAGAGTCAAACTGTGCACGACGGATCACACAACCCAGACTTCCAGCATGTCTTAGAGAAAATGGGATTGAGTGACTTGGACATTGATTCTTGCGAAGCGTCACTTCAATGGAAATTTCAGCTATTGCGCTTGGTCCAGAAGTATGAACATGTATTCTCAAAACACAAGCTAGACTGCGGGAGAGCTAAAGACTTTGTGCATCGCATCCACCTGTCTGACCACCGGCCTTTCCGTTTGCCCTATCGGCGTGTGCCGCCAGGGCACTATCAGAAGTTACGGCAAGTACTGTCAGAGATGGAAGAGCGTGATCTCATTCGTAAATCCAGCAGCGAGTGGGCCTCCCCCTTGGTTCTCGTGTGGAAAAAGAGTGGAGACCTACGTATCTGCGTTGATTACCGTTGGTTAAATTCACGCACTATTAAGGATGCACACCCTCTTCCTCATCAAGCCGACTGCCTCGCTGCTCTGGGAGGGAATGCATTGTTCAGCGCAATGGACCTTACGTCCGGCTTCTACAACATCTCCATGTGTGAGGAAGACAAGAAACTTACAGCCTTTACCACACCTCTAGGGCTCTATGAGTTCAATCGTCTTCCACAGGGACTATGCAACAGCCCGGCGAGTTTCATGCGGCTTATGATGAGTATATTCGGCGACCAAAACTTCCTTACCCTGCTTTGTTATTTGGATGATCTTCTGGTTGTAGCTCCCACTGAAGAAAAGGCCTTGGAAAGGTTGGAGATGGTCTTCGAGAGATTGAGTGCTCACGGGTTGAAGTTGGCGCCAAAGAAATGCTACTTTCTTAGAAGGAGCGTCAGGTTCCTCGGTCATGTTGTGAATGAGAATGGAGTCGCGACTGATCCTGACAAAGTTGCTGCCATTACGGCTGTCACTAAAAAGGATCTCATGATAGATGATGGGGTCTCACCTTCCCAAAGAAAGATCAAGTCCTTTTTGGGTATGGTCATGTATTACCAACGGTTCATCCCCAACTGTTCCAGTATCGCCAAACCGCTCTTCACACTAACCGCTGCAACCAAAGGGGAAAAGGGATTTTCAAGGGGTCGTGCTGTTTTTAGGAAACTCAGCTCGTCAGATTGGACTAGAGAATGTGCCTTATCCTTTGAACAGCTTAAGTCGGCTCTTGTGGACTCTGTAGTGTTAGCACACCCCGATTTCGCCCGGCCATTTATCCTCTCTACAGATGCCTCCTTGGATGGTTTAGGGGCAGTATTGTCACAGGTCCTTGAAGGAGAGTTCAAGGCACGACCTATTGCCTTTGCAAGTAAGGCTCTTACACGAGCTCAGTCCAACTACCCTGCGCACCGTCTTGAGTTTCTGGCATTAAAATGGTCCATCTGCGATAAATTTAGCCATTGGCTAAAGGGAAATACTTTCACAGTCTGGACGGACAACAATCCGTTGACCTACATTTTAACAAAGCCGAAATTAGACGCGTGCGAACAGAGGTGGGTAGCTAAGTTGGCCCCGTACACCTTTGACATCCAGTACATACCGGGCACAAAGAATGTGGTTGCCGATGCTCTGAGCCGTCAGCCGTTTGTTCCAAGTCTTGTGAGCCATAGATTAGTGATAGAACCCTACAACCTTTTGCTTGAACAGTCTGAACAAATAAGGAAAGGCACAGTGCAGGATTCCTTTAGGCTCAGCGCAAATAGCCAAAGTGTTGGACATTCGTCAGAACAATGTTCCTTGTCTTCTGATCGGGTCTCTGCTATCTTCGAAGCTCATGCAAAGTGGGATGTGGGAGCAGAGGGGAGAGTCCTTTCCTGGCTTGCTCAAGAAAACAAACAAATTATGCCTGCTGGTCAGAACCCCTTACCAGTCTTCTCACTAGAGGAGCTTCGAGAGAAGCAAGAAGGTGACCATGTGCTCTCAAGAGTTCTCTTCTATGTATGCAGAGGTAAGAGACCGTCTCGGAGAGAAAGAGCTAAGGAACCTTTCAAGGCCTTGAAACTGTTGAAGCAATGGGAGAGATTAAAGCTGTTGGATGGCATCCTGTACCGTATCTGCAAGGATCCAGTGACTAAGTTTACACGTTACCAGTTCATAGTTCCTGATTCACTGGTCAGTGAAGTCTTGCACGGCATCTACGATGAGGCAGGCCATCAAGATCAAGGAAGGACGTTATCTTTGGCTAGACAGAGGTTTTCTTGGGTTGGACTGGAGATTGACACCCGTGATTATGTGAGACGCTGTCAACGTTGTGTGGTCAGCAAAACCCCTGAACCTGAGGGAAGGGCCCCTTTAGAGAGCATCCGAACTATCCATCCACTAGAATTAGTCTGTATAGACTTCTGGTCTGCTGAGAATTCTTCTGGCAAGAGTGTTGATGTACTTGTGGTAACGGACCACTTCACGAAAATGGCTAATGCGTTTCCGTGCAGGAACCAGTCAGCATCCCAAGTCGCTCGTCAATTATGGGACAAGTTCTTCTGTGTTTATGGATTTCCACTAAGAATCCACTCGGACCAAGGAGCAAACTTTGAAAGCCGGTTGATCAAGGAACTGTTGCAGATTGCTGGCGTACAGAAGTCACGAACCACGGCATATCACCCGATGGGTAACGGCCAAGTCGGCACTTGCCCTGGTAAGAATAAAGAAAACAGCTCAGCGGCTGATGACATTGATAATAATGTTACTGAGCCGGTCGAGGCCGTTCCGTCAAATGCAGTTCGGCCTGTGACAGAGACAGGTGCGGCAGAGACAGATGCAGTGGGGGATCGAGCGGTGGAGAATCCGCCCGCAGCTGAGAGTGATTCAGGGAAATTATCCCAAAAATGTGGGTGAGGAAAATATGCTAAATGATGCTGAAACATCGAATATCCGTTCTTGCAAGTCGAATATGCAAAAAAAGGATAGTGCACTATTGTTTTGCTGCCTGAATTGTTTGGTGATGGCATTGAAATGGAGACAGAGCAGAGTGAATTCAAAATTCCATCAAAAAGGAAAAATTCGGACGATCCTCAAACGGTCAGAGCTAAGAAATCTGACGTGGAAGATCATTATGGTGACTGTGAGTCTTCTGATTCTAGCGTCGGTCTCTCTCAGAGTGACTTCTCTAGTCCCGGTTGTGAAGTGGATGACATTAAACTTTTTTTAAAAGCTACTAAAAACAAGAGGGGTCTGTGTAAATAATCATTTTTCTGACACAAAGCAATTTGTCGATAAAACCAGGTTTTTTATGTCAGAAGGTTTGTTTACAAACAAGTAGATATATCGATTGAAAAAGATGCCAATGCCAATGAAGGTAGTGAGAGAGTATAGTAGCCTGGCTAGTAATGTGCTGTGTGTGTGGAGTGCTGCTATGTTTCTTAGTCTATTTCAATATGAGTGAAGTCAATATTGCGACTTCAAATGGAGCAAGGGAAATGAGAAAAAGAGCAGATATTTTTGAGGTGGTTAAACAAAAAAGAATAGATGTTGCTATGTTGCAAGAAACGCATAGTGACTTGAGGAATGCTGCTGATTGGGCTGAGGAGTGGAATGGGGTCTCTGTGTTGAGCCACAACACCTCACTTAGCGGAGGGGTGGCTATTAGGATTTTGGATTTTGTTTTCTGCTTAAAGGTATGTGTGCAATGCAATGTTCACTTAGCAGAGAGTTCCAATGATGATGATACTTGTGTACAGTTGTTATGCTCTTTGCGAGAAAATGAATGTTTCAACTGATGCAAATGTACCATTTGTATACCACTACTGTATTAATGTATACACAGAGGGATAGTGGATTGCACCATGTGTAAGAATTAGGTATACATTCCATTTTTAAACATAAGCTATATGTTTTTGTTACCTTAAAAGGAAGACGAAAGTCGCTCAGTTGTGTATTTAAGCTCAATCTTACTGTACTACAGCAGAGAAACACGGAAACACATAGACCTGGCATGAATATAACATCTTCTCAGAGTTTCTCTCCCCGACATATAAGAATAAATATTTTTCTTGGCAAGATAACTAGTGTCCGGTCCTGTGAATCAAATAATAACGGGAAAAAGGCTTTAATCCAAGTCTACACCCTCCTGCCCAAGAAAGGAGACCTTACGGATATAAAGTGCTGGCGGCCCATATAGCGACTACAAACTGCTCTCGAACACCCTGGCTAACAGGCTAGCAGGAGCGATGGATTGTGTCATCCATCCTGACCAGACCTACTGTGTTCCTGGTAGGTCAATATTTGACCATGTTTCTTTGGTTTGTGATGTTGTAGAGGTCTCCAAGATGTTGAATCTAGATTGTGGGTTAATCTTGTTGGTCCAGGAGAAGGCATTTGACCGTGTTGAGCATCGCTATTTGTGGAGAGTTTTAGAGGCCTGATGTAGTAAATGGAATGCTATAGACAAGGTTGTCCAGTAGAGGGTGGCATGGGTTTGCATATGTTAGCTTTTCTCTTGATGCACTGGAGTAGAGAGTAGTGTTGTTCCGGTGTCAGTCTGTTCTCTGCTGAGGCGGTGTCGAGATGCGTTGTCCGCTCTGCACCTGTTAATATAGATTCAAAGTAATTTATCTCCATGTCTCCACATTTGTGATGCACGAAAGGATATTACACTTTGGGTTTTGCCAAAATTGTATTAAAGTTCTTTACAGTGGCGTTGAGAGTATTCTGAAAGTGAACGGTGGTTCATGTGCTCCTGGTTTAGAGCTCATAGAGGTGTCAGGCAGGGGGGCTCATTGTCTGCTATGCTCTACTCTTTGGCAATAGAGCCACTTTTACAGCAAATACGGGTCAAACTTTATGGTTTATGTTTGCCAAACTGTGCAAAAAATCTTATATTGTCAGCTTATGCAGATGATGTCATAATTATGATTAGTAGGCAAAGTGACATACAGGTTTTGTCAAGATTACTTAAAACTTGTAAAGGGTTATCTTCTGCTAGTGTGAACTGGAGTAAAGGTTAAACTTTATTATTAGGTAAGTGGACAGGTGGGAAACCAGATCTCCCTAAAGGGTTATGTAGCCCCTATCCACCAACCATTTGCACTAGGCCAGAGTTTTTTGATAAGGACCTGAGTTCTTTTATTTCTAAATGATCTTTTAACCCTGTCTTCTAATATAAATTAACCTACAGGAAATCACTTTATGCAAACAGTCTGTTTACTTAAAGTACATGAGTTGTTTATAAATCACTTTTAACCTGCAAAAAAAACACAATCACAAATAACGTTTAAACCAATATGTACTGTATTAAATGTCAATTAAATTGAATATTTATATTTAAATGAAATGAAATAGATCAATAATTGGAATTTGACAATGTAAATGAAAACAAAACCAAATAAAATAAAATATGCAAAAAACAACCCTCTGTGATTGCCTTACTTTTAACAGTAACTAAACACTTTTTTCAGTATCACGGCAGGATTGTCAATATTAAGTCACCGTCTGAATGTATTTAACTCACTAAAGGTAACCATATATGCATAAACCCTTTCTAATTTCTGTTTAACTTTAAGTTATACTATCAAATTAACTTATAACTCTGTATAACTTTATAAGCTCTAATAACCCTTTTAAACTTTTAATAATAATTCGTTACATTTATTTAGCGCTTTTTCTGAGACCTCAAAGCGCTTTACAAAGATGGGGGGATCTCCTCAACCACCACCAATGTGCAGCATCCACTTGGATGATGCGACGGCAGCCATATTGCGCCAGAACGCCCACCACACACCAGCTTACTGGTGGAGAGGAGACAGTGATCAAGCCAATCAGTATGTGGGGATGATTAGAAGGCCATGGTAGACAGAGGCCAATGGGCAAATTTGGCCAGGATGCCGGGGTTACACCCCTACTCTTTTTCGAAGGACATCCTGGGATTTTTAATGACCACAGAGAGTCAGGACCTCGGTTTAACGTCTCATCCGAAGGACGGTGCTCTTTTTGGCAGTATAGTGTCCCCATCACTACACTGGGGCATTAGGACCCACACAGACCACAGGGTGAGCACCCCCTGCTGGCCTCACTAACACCTCTTCCAGCAGCAACCTGGTTTTTCTCAGGAGGTCTCCCATCCAGGTACTAACCAGGCTCAGCCCTGCTTAGCTTCAGTGGGCAACCAGTCTTGGGCTACAGGGTGATATGGCTGCTGATAACACATCTAAAAATACACTCAAAATGGAAAGAACAAGACCGGTCACAATATCATTAGTGCACTTGAATGTTTACACACTTCCCACCCCGTTGCAGGCCTGATTCGGAGCTTGAGTGCGTAGTGGCCGGGAAAACGAAACTGGCCCCTTCGCTCTGAGAGCAAACAAAAAACAATCGTTTAGGTGGTTACCTCAATCTGGTTGCTAGTGTGCGTTGAAACACGCCCGCATTCATCACATTGAAATGGTCCTGTGTACCATGTGTTGCAACGTGTCCGCGTGCAACAGATGCGTAGGTTGTTCAAGCGTCGGATCCTCGTAAAATTACTGGACAATGCTCACCGACATTTTCATCCCAGGGAACAAAAGTCTGCGTATCTGTCCTGAAACTCCGCTCGGTTTAAGCAGATGACAACAACAGTTTCAGTTTAGAAAGTCTGCCAACATGCACAGCATTCAACTCTGGCCGAGCCAAACATGCAGAGACGACAAACTTACGTGAAACAGTCCGCAGTAATAACGAGCCACCTCCTTAGTGAAGAAATACGAGCAGTACTTCTGGTTACAGGAAAGATTCTCGTTCTAAACACTCAAAGAAATCACTAAAATCACATCTTTTCTCCTCATAACTTTCTCTCGTCTCTCCTCTGTTTTCTCTCGAACTTTCTCTCCCGAACTTTTTCTGAGCAAAAAAAAACCTCTCCCATAGGAAAATCTGATTGGCTCACAAACTTGTCAGTCCCTTATTTGGGCCAATGCACATCAACTAACAACCCAAGATGATGTTACATGATGATGTCACGTTTTTCACATGTACGCCCCAACCAAACTATAATGTAGAAAAGAAAAACAACAATACATATTGAACATAAACATGTTTCAAAATACAATAAATAAATAAATGGTAACACTTTAGAATACTGTATCTTACTTACTGCATAACTAATAAGTAATTATTGAAGAACTAATAGGTAATTATTAATTAACTACTTCTTCACTACTGTTAACTACTAAGGAAGATGTGTTAACTAATCAGTATGTAAAATATTTTTATGATTGTGTTAAGTAACAGTTAGTTAATCAATAAATAATGAATTCTGTCATAACTCTTGAAGAACTACTTCTAATTATCTACTAATTAAGGTTCAAGAAAAATAACTAAGAAGTAACTACTAATGAACAGTCATACAAAACTAACCTCAGATTAGTTTTTATATTTTATATACAGTACTGTGTGTGTCTGTTTTGCCATTGAGTAAATTCATGTTTGAGGCAATGACTGAGGGAAACTGAAAATATAGGGAACTTATTAGTAATTCATAAATAAGTATCAAATAATTCTGCAGGAATTACTTAGAACCTGGAACAGTATTCTAAAGTGAGAATATAGGGAACTCATTAGTAATTAATAAATAATTATCAAATAATTATCCAGGAATTAGGCTACTTATAACCTGAAACAGTATTCTAAAGTGAACATATAAGGAAATTAATTGGTAATTAACAAATAATTATTAGATAATTCTTCAGGAATTACTTGGAACCTGGAACAGTATTCTAATGTGAGAATATAGGGAACTCATTAGTAATTAATAAATAATTATCAAATAATTATCCAGTAATTAGGCTACTTATAACCTGAAACAGTATTATAAAGTGAACATATAAGGAAATGAATTGGTAATTAACAAATAATTATTAGATAATTCTTCAGGAATTACTTGGAACCTGGAACAGTATTCTAAAGTGAGAATATAGGGAACTCATTAGTAATTAATACAGAATTACCACATACTTCTGACACAAATCAAACTTACTGTAAAAAACACATTATTAACGGTATTATCTAAACCTTTGTAAAATAGATAAGTTATCATATATTATGATACATTTTGCTAAATAAAAAAAAAGTTTGCTTATTTGCAGATCAATATATAGCCTAGTAAATGTCTGCACTTATCTTTCTTATTAGTGCTGAAGAATGACTAAAACTGGCTAGAAAATAAAATAAAAAACATTGATCAGTGCTTTTTACTTTTCAAGTAATTACCTTTGTACTTTTACTAAGGTAATTTTGAAAATGAATAGGCCAATAGTTTATCATTTTACTGGAGTAATATTTTATTGGGTTATCTGTACTTTTACTCAAGTACTTGATTTGTGTACTTCATCCACCACTCCACTGCTAAAATAAAACGGTTTATTGTAGTAACCACTGTGTATGACTGTTCATTAGTAGTTACTTCTTAGTTATTTTTCTTGCACATTAATTAATAGATAATTAATAATAGTTCTTCAAGAGTTATGACATAATTCATTAGTTATTGATTAACTAACTGAAACTTAACACAATCATACAATTCTATTACATACTAATTAGTTAACACATCTTCCTTAGTAGTTAACAGTAGTGACTTAAGTGTTAATAAAGAATTACCTATTAGTTCGTCAATAATTCCTTATTAGTTATGCAGTAAGTAAGATACAGTATTCTAAAGTGTTACCAAACAAATAAATAAATAAAGCATTTTATCAAAATTTCACCCTCAGTAAATATAGAAAATGACAAATATATACATCAGGGTTACAGTTAGGTTGGGGAAAATCAGGCTTTAAATACTTAGGAGTGTATATTGGTGATGAGTTAACAGTGCAAAAGAATTGGGAAGGAGTCAGTGGTGGAGCCAGAGGGGGGTCCGGGGTGAAAATTGTATTTGCTACTGGCAGTTGCTGATGCTGATTTAAAAAAATAATAATAATACGTTCGCCGGCCGCGCGCGCAGTTTTGAAAGGAGTCATTGAATGAGTGAAAGGCCGTCTGGATAAATGGAGATGGTTAACTCCAAAAATGTCATATAGAGGGCGTATATTAATTATAAATAATCTAGTTGCTTCTTCACTATGGCTTAGGGTTGCATGTATTGATCCTCCATCACATCTGTTAGCAGAAATCCAGGCTATTTTAGTAGATTTCTTCTGGGATAAATTGCATTGGGTCCCACAGAGTGTGTTTTTCTTGCCTAAGGAGGAGGGTGGGCATGGCTTAATACATCTTCAAAGTAGAGTAGCAGCTTTTCGGTTGCAATTCATTCAAAAACTTCTTATTGGTTCAGTTGAATTTAAATGGTGTTCTGGTGCATATGTGATTTTACATAATCTTGAGAATCTGGGACTAGACAAAACTCTTTTTTTACTCGACCCAACGAAATTGAACACTTCTGGACTACCAGTTTTTTATAGGAACGTCTTTAAGGTGTGGAGTCTTTTTGTTTTAAAAAAAGCAGAGGATTCAGAGTCACTTCATTGGCTATTAGAAAAGCCTTTAGTCCGTGGAGCACGTCTGGATTTGTCTGCCAGTGGACTTTACCCAGAAAGAGCTTTGTTGACGGAATATTGTGATGGTCGCTGTAAACCAGATCCTGAAGAATCTTTTCCTTGTTTCTTTCAGTGAAACTAGAAGAGGTTTCTGGAGTGTTTTTAAAAGCTGTTGAATCCCTGTGTGTAGATTTCTTTTCTTGTTCTGGGAACACTTTGTATAAGTATTGTGTTGTTATTTTTAACAAAAGAATGTTAAATAAGAAAACTGAGACTCCATGGTGTCATTGTTTTAAACTGAATGTGGATAGAAAACCTGAGTGGAGAGCACTTTATAAACCACTGTTGACGAAAAAGGTGATTGACAGTGGAGAATCCTCCATGCCGCTGTCGCCGTCAATGCTTTTATTTCAATTCTAAATGCTGAGATTGATGCTGTCGTGGAAATTTTAACATTAGAACAGGATGTACTGTACAAAACCAATGGAGAACTTGTTGCTTTGACTGTGTGCGTGTGTATGTATAAATAACAAGTTTGGAAATGAAACTAGACAGTCTGTCTAATCACAGTCTAATCACAAGAATCTTGTGATTAGCAAATGAAGTCATAATTAAAACAAAGTTTGCTTTACCTAGTAACAGAGGGGTTTGCATATGAAGAACCAATCAAATAGTGGGGAAATTATGTAATGAGATCCTCCGGCCTTGATTCTTCTTGGGAGAGTTTCTCTGTGAAGTTATCCTGGCCGTTATTAAAGCATTTAGAGGACATTTGCTGATGTCTGTCTGTTATTTCTGCTGCGCAGCAGGTCAGTTTAGGGAAGCAAGTAAGTTAGAGTAAGAGACTCGGCCAGTTGTCGACGGAAGACGCAAAGAGCCTGAGTATAAAGGTTATTAAGTGTCGATTTGTAGACGCAACAGATTTATTTATTAAGTGTCGATTTGTAGACGCAACAGATTTATTTATTAAGTGTCGATTTGTAGACGCAACAGATTTATTTATTAAGTGTCGATTTGCAGGCGCTAGATAGTCGGGTTTAGGGAAAAAATCCACTTCAATGCTGAATGTCCTTTTTGCACTGAGAGAGAAACCATCTTTCATGCATTTGTAAAGTGTGCAAGATTAGAGCCTTTATTTCTGCTTTTAGGAAACATTTTTCAGAGGTGTAATGACACTTTTTCTATGGTGTTATTTTGGGTTTTAAATGTGTTGAAAAAAATATCTGTATGCCAGATGTTGAATTTCGTTTTAGGCCAAGCAAAATTGGCTATTTATATAAGTAGGAAAAAGAAAGTCGAACAAAATTTGGGACAGAATGTAGTTGCAATGTTTTCAAACATGGTGAAAGCAAGAACATTGATTGATTTGGCTTATTACAAGCATATGGACGACCTTATCACTTTTGAAGGTATTGGGTGTTGCAGTGAGGCTTTGTGCTCTGTGTCTGAAGGTGATTTGGCTTTTGCACATTTATTGTGAGTTGGGGTTGCTCTTAATATTTATGCACATTGTAATTTAAATGTACTGAGAAATGTATTTGTAATAAAAGTTTGTAAAAACAAAAAAAAAAATCTCAGGATCGTAATTCAGAAGTCTCTTTCCGCTCAGTCATATGGAGAATTCGTACATGGTTTACGCCAGCACCGAGAGCCTAAAGTGTTTTGAATGTGGTGAGTCGGGCCATAAACGCTTCGCTTGTCCACATAAAGATGATCAGCGCGCGTCCACATCTGTTGTGATCAGTGGTGATGTAAACAATACTGAGATTACCGACCAACAAACGAGCGAAAGTGATGAACAGAGGAATCGGGTGAAGTCGGGTGAAGGAGCCACAGAGCAGGACAAGATGGAGGAGGTGAGTGAGATTAATGTCAGTGCTGAGAGTGTGGAGCATCCTGGATGTAGTTATGTTTCTGCTAAATCTGGAAATGTATTGGACAATATTGATAAGAGTGAGGCTCAGAGTAGTGTGGAATGTGTGTGTGAAGTTAATGATGAAGCACAGGCTGAAGGCTTACAGGACAATATGGCAGATGAGATGGATAGTTTTTCCCAGTGTACTGATGATGGATATGGTGATCAGTAGTCAGAGGGCTTAGGAGGAACTGATAAAGATCTGGGCCCGGTTCCCCGATAACGCTCACTCTTAGTGCGCTAAGAAGACTCGAAAGATATATATTACCAAAGTAGTTTATGTTCCTAAGTGTGTTCCCCGAAGTGTCCCTTAGGAAGCTTCTTAACACGCTGCCTCTTACGTTCGACGTTACAAAGGCTCTGTCCCAAGTGAAGGTGCTGAATTAGTTGGCATCGATTGCTCAGGATTCGATTTTCCACTTCACGCGAAGATGCATTCCAGCGTTAAGAAAGACAACACGTTCTATGCAAATTAAACATTCCTCAAATTATTCCAGTAACATTTATTTTAAGTTATCAGTAAAATATAGACTATTATTTAAATGATCAAATTGTCAGTAATATGTTCACACGATGTTGTGACGGGTAGACGAACCGGGTATCCCTCGCTAATCATCCACCCTCTGTCATAATTCAGAGGCGGAAGCAATAAGCAAAGTAAACTCTTTATTGAAGGTCAGAAGACACAGCAATAACACACGGGTGGGCTGGTGGCGCAGGGACTTGATGGTCAGCGTGGAGGTGAAGACAGGTGACGGTGAATCCAGTGAAGTGAACATCCAACACGACGAACACCAAGAAAACACCGAACAGGACACGAACTGGAACAGGAACTGGAACCGGAAGAGCAGACGACGACAACACACTGAGGACACCAAAACCAACGATCTGACAGGGAAAGGAGAGTGCGATGAGTTTATATAGCAGAGATGATTGATGGTAGCTGATGAGGGGAATGAGATCAGGTGGAGTGCTGATCAACTGAACGAGCAGCCACGCCCACTCACACACACTCACACACACAAAACAACAAATACACGAGACACGAAGAAACCAGTGAATTCATGAACCGTGACAGTACCCCCTCTCCTAGGAACGCCTCCTGGCGTCCCCAGACTCCCTTACCTGTCGATTGTAATCATCGATAAGAGAGAGATCCAGGATGTCTCTGGCAGGAACCCAACTCCTCTCCTCCGGACCGTAACCCTCCCAGTCCACCAAGTACTGGAATCCGCGTCCCCTCCGCCTTGAGTCCAGAATGCGATTAACCGAATACGTAGGTTCCCCTTCTACGAGACGCGGCGGGGGGGGAACCGGGACGGGCGGATTAAACTGAGAATGAAACACGGGCTTGATTTTGGAAACATGGAAGACGGAATGAATCCTCCTGTACACTGGAGGGAGTTTGAGGCGGACTGCCACCGGGCTAATGATCTTGGTGACAGTGAATGGGCCAATAAATTTGGGAGCTAGCTTATTAGAGACGGAGCGGAGAGGAATGTTCTTAGTAGAAAGCCACACTTTTTGACCAACGACGTATACGGGAGGCTTAGACCGGTGGCGATCGGCTTTAGCCTTGGTGCGCGCTCCCGCTTGGAGTAGAGTCTCGCGGGCTCTAGTCCAAGTGTGGCGACACCTCTGGACAAAGGCGTGAGCGGAGGGGACCGCGACTTCGGATTCCAGACTAGGAAAAATTGGTGGCTGGTAACCTAGACTACATTTAAACGGCGATAGGCCCGTAGATGATACTGGTAACGAATTGTGGGCGTACTCCACCATTGACAGTCGTTGGCTCCATGAGGAAGGATTCTTGGAGACCAAACATCGCAACGTTCTCTCCAAATCCTGGTTGGCTCTCTCAGTTTGGCCATTGCTCTGGGGATGAAACCCTGAGGACAGACTAACAGTCGCACCCAGTAATCTACAAAATTCTTGCCAAAATTTGGACACAAATTGGGGTCCTCTGTCGGAGACCACGTCTGTCGGGAGGCCATGTAGCCGAAAGACGTGGTCAACGACTGTTACCGCTGTCTCCTTGGCTGAGGGTAATTTGGGCAAGGGAATGAAATGGACCGCCTTCGAGAATCGGTCCACCACGGTCAAAACTACCGTGTTACCCTGAGAGGGTGGGAGGGCGGTGATAAAATCTAGAGCGATGTGGGACCAGGGTCTCGAAGGGATCGGCAGCGGTTGAAGGAGCCCATCTGGGGGTCGATTGGAAGTCTTACCAGTGGCACAAACTGAGCAAGCCAAAACAAAACTGTGAACGTCACGAGCCATACGTGGCCACCAAAATCGTTGCTTAACTAAAGACGTGGTACGACTGACTCCTGGATGACAAGCCACATTGGAACAATGACCCCACTGAATGACGTTGGACCGTAATTGCTCTGGCACAAATAACCGGTTCGGTGGACAACCGGGCGGAGGCGTTACCCCTTCTAAGGCCGTTCTGACCTTCGATTCGACCTCCCATGAGAGTGTGGAGATAATTAGGGACTCCGGAAAAATGCACTCGGGAGTAGACGGGCGATCGGAATGGTCAAAAATACGTGACAAAGAATCGGGCTTGATGTTTTTGGAGCCCGGGCGGTACGAGAGAGTAAAGTCAAAACGTCCGAAAAAAAGTGCCCACCGAGCCTGCCTAGAGTTCAATCTTTTAGCGGTTCTAATGTATTCCAGATTCTTATGATCGGTCCATACGATAAAAGGTACCCCCGACCCTTCTAACCAGTGACGCCACTCTTCCAATGCTAACTTGACTGCCAACAACTCTCTGTTACCAATATCATAATTACGTTCGGCAGGGGACAAACGATGAGACAAAAACGCGCACGGATGCATTCTGTCGTCTGTAGGAGAACGTTGGGATAACACTGCACCTACCCCCACCTCTGACGCGTCGACCTCCACCATGAACTGACGTGATGGATCAGGGGTAACTAGGATGGGGGCTGAAACAAAGCGGCCTTTCAGTTTGGCAAACGCAGCCTCGGCTGCGTCTGACCACCTGAACGTAGTTCTGGGGGAGGTCAAGGCGGTCAGAGGTGAGGCTAGTTGGCTGAAATTGCGAATGAACCGCCGGTAAAAATTGGCGAACCCCAGAAACCTCTGTAGGGCCTTACGGGAATCTGGACTTGGCCAATCCACCACAGCCTTAACCTTCTCAGGATCCATACGCATCCCCTCAGACGACACAATGTACCCTAAGAAAGGAACAGACTGTGCATGAAAAGCGCATTTCTCCGCCTTGACAAAAAGACCATTCTCTAACAACCTCTGAAGCACTCGTCTGACGTGCTGAACATGTTCCTGGAGAGACGAAGAAAAAATCAATATGTCATCCAGGTAGACATAAATGAACTGATCGACCATGTCTCTCAGCACGTCATTGACGAGTGCCTGGAAGACTGCTGGACTATTGGACAGCCCAAAAGGCATAACCAAATATTCAAAGTGCCCCCTGGGGGTGTTAAACGCAGTCTTCCATTCATCCCCCTTCCTGATGCGGACCAAATGATAAGCGTTACGTAAGTCCAGTTTTGTGAAGACCGACGCTCCCTGCAACCTCTCGAAGGCTGAAGACATCAACGGCAAAGGATAAGTATTCTTTACCGTGATGTTATTCAGCCCTCGGTAATCAATGCAAGGTCGCAGAGAACCGTCCTTCTTCCCCACAAAAAAGAACCCCGCCCCCGCAGGAGAAGAGGAAGGTCGGATGAATTTGGATGCCAGAGAATCAGAAATATATTTCTCCATGGCCTCCCTCTCGGGAATAGATAGAGAGTAAAGCTTGCCTTTAGGCGGAGACGTACCTGGCAGTAGATCTATTGCACAGTCATAGGGACGATGCGGAGGGAGAGAAGCAGCCCGAGACTTACTGAACACTTCCTTCAGGTCCAGATACTCCGTGGGCACGTTTGATAAATCCACTGCCTCCTCCTGAAAAGCAGAAACAATAACAGACGGACAGGCAGACGCAAGACAGGACTCATGACAAAAACTGCTCCACTCCAACACTGATCTCTGCTGCCAGTCAATTTTGGGGTTATGCTTGATTAGCCAGGGGTGACCGAGAACAACAGGTGCCAGGGGGGAGTCCAGGATGTAAAATGAGGTAGTCTCTGTGTGATTGCCGGATACAGTGAGTGTAATGGGTCCAGTGGTGAATGCGATGGTGGGAAGGGCTTGACCGTTGAGGGCGTGCACAGCAATGGAATGGGTGAGTGGTAACAGGGGAACGTGAATCTTGTGAGCGAATGTGTAGTCCATGAAGTTACCTTCTGCCCCGGAATCCAAAAGTGCAAGACAGTCGTGAGTGTTGGCTGACCATCTAAGTCTTACCGGAAGGAGAGTTGATGTTGATGAGGTCTTCTCAGCGGAGATCCCACCCGACAGCCTCAGATTTACTGCCGGGCTTGCCCTTTTACCGGGCAGTTGTAAGCGAAGTGACCAGCAGTCCCACAGTACAGGCAAAGGCCCTGGGATCTCCGCCTTTCCTTCTCCTCCCGGGAAAGCCGAGCTCGCCCGACCTGCATGGGCTCGTGATCGTAGACGGGGCTGACCGCGTCCCCGCCGCTGGCTTGCGTGGTCTCCACGGTGGTTGAAGCCCGAACCGGTAACTTCATCCGTTCAACACGAGAGAGACGAGAATCCACGCGAAGCGCCAGGTCGATGAGTCCGTTGAGTGTAGCGGGTAAATCCAACGCGTAGATTTCTCTCAGGACGCGGTCAGCCAGCCCATGCAGGAACATGTCCCACTGCGCTTCCTCGTTCCATTGACACTCAGCCGCCAAGGTCCGGAACTCAATGGCATAATCTGATACGGATCTGCTTCCTTGCTTGAGATCCGCCAGGGTTCGTGCTGCTTCTCTTCCCGCGACCGCGCGGTCAAACACCATCTTCATCTCGGCGGCGAGTGTCTGGAACGAGGCACAACACGGATCTTGATTCTCCCACACCGCCGTCCCCCACAGAGCTGCCCTCCCAGTCAGTAGTGTGAGTACGAATGCCACTTTGCTTTGTTCTGTGGCAAATGTTCTGGGTTGCAGAGAGAAATGCATAGTACAGCGTGTTAGAAAAGCTCTGCAAAAATTCGGCTCACCACTGTAGGGTTCAGGGACCGGTAGACGGGGTTCTGACTGGGAGGCGCCTGATGGTGGAACTGGGGGAGTGGCCGGTGTGGGTGGTGGCGCAGTGGGAGCTCGTAGATGTTGAAGCTGCTGGGTGAGCTCGGACACCTGCGCCACGAGAGCTTGAATGGCCCGACCCGACTCCGTAGATGTCCTCTCTTGAGCCTCTATCCGAGAAATGGTTACTCTGATGAAGTCATCAAGCGAAGAGGATCCACTTGCTGCTCCCATCCAGGGGTCAGATCGTTCTGTCATAATTCAGAGGCGGAAGCAATATGCAAGTAAACTCTTTATTGAAGGTCAGAAGACACAGCAATAACACACGGGTGGGCTGGTGGCGCAGGGACTTGATGGTCAGCGTGGAGGTGAAGACAGGTGACGGTGAATCCAGTGAAGTGAACATCCAACACGACGAACACCAAGAAAACACCGAACAGGACACGAACTGGAACAGGAACTGGAACCGGAAGAGCAGACGACGACAACACACTGAGGACACCAAAACCAACGATCTGACAGGGAAAGGAGAGTGCGATGAGTTTATATAGCAGAGATGATTGATGGTAGCTGATGAGGGGAATGAGATCAGGTGGAGTGCTGATCAACTGAACGAGCAGCCACGCCCACTCACACACACTCACACACACAAAACAACAAATACACGAGACACGAAGAAACCAGTGAATTCATGAACCGTGACACCCTCCTTATCCCGTTGTGCCACTTGTGCCGCTTCTTGACATGGGTTTAACGACTTCTAAAAATTATGTAATACACTTTTATATTAATGGTAAGGTACTTTACAATCAGAATTGATTGGCAAGCAGCTGCAGTTAATTCTGTTTAATGCGGTATTGACTGCCATTGGTTAATGCTTTCAATAAAAAGCAACCTATCTACAATGAACAGAGAGAGAGAGTTAGATACAGAATATGGTGGGGAAGCAACGTAAAAAAAGGGCACCAAGCTTCTCGTCAGAGGAACTTGAAGTTTTGCTGGACGAGGTGAGCTTGCACAAGGTGACACTGTTTTCCAGCTTTCGGAATAACTTGTGCAACAGCAACAAAAAAGAGCTATGGAGCGACATAGCAAGGAAGATGGCTGCCTCCGGATCAGGCACACCAAGGTCCTGGCAGGACGTCAGGAAAAAATGGCATGATTTTTCAAGCCAGGTTAAGGTGAGAGGTTCTGCTGTCCGTAGAGACCGGGCGAGGACAGGTGCGGGGACCAGTTCGGTGCAACCCTTAACAGCACATGAGGAGAAGGCACTGGCGATCATGGGAGACACAGTCTCACATGGAATCCCTGGGGGGATTGACATTAGAAGAGGTGACGCTGAACAGGCCTCATGTTCCAGGTCATCGCCACCCCCCAATGTGCCATGCTCCCCAGACACCGAGCCACCTGCAGCACTCTCCTCACCTGGCAGCACAGAGTCGGAAGGGTGCACTACGCCACCACCTCCCGTACACACGTCTTCGCCAGGACTTCGCTACACGACATCACGACGTCACTCCACAATCTTACCATGTCGGTGTAGCGAAGAGTTGGTGAACATTGAAAAGGAGAAGTTGGTCGTGTTGCAGGACATTCAGCAAATGAGCTCGCTCGCCAGTCTCTGGAGCTGAAGAGAGCCAAGCTGGAACTGGCCAAGCAGCAGCATGCCCTAGCAGAGGCGCAATTCAACAGGCCCTCAATCTCGGTACCAATCTTGCTGCCAGCTGAAGGTGAGCCATTAAAAATACTTGATCATCAACAAGATTGTATGTCATTCTGTCATCCTTAAAGCTGGGATAGGTAAGAATGGTCTAAAAAACTTATTTTTCAAATTTGTTTAAACTTTATGTATATATCAATACATAATTAAAATGTAAGTATTCTGAAAAAGAAAGTATAAAAATCAAGCCTATGTAGACCTCTAACGACTGATTTAAAGACAGCTGTTAAGTAAACATGCAATTTATTATTTTATTACGCCTCATATACATGGGCGGATATGATATTAATCACCATTGTAGTTTTAGAAATGAAATATGTGTATACAATTTATTCTGTATTCTTACTAACTAACTATATAACCTATTAGAATAGGGTGTTATTAAGAAAAAGACAATGCAAATGGTTTTGTATAAGTCTTTTATTGAATCTGGTTTATCAAGAAAAAGACAATGCAAATGGTTTTGTATAAGTCTTTTATTGAATCTGGCTTATCAAGAAAAAGACAATGCAAATGGTTTTATATAAGTCTTTTATTGAATCTGGTTTATTAAGAAAAAGACAATGCAAATGGTTTTGTATAAGTCTTTTATTGAATCTGGTTTATTAAGAAAAATACAATGCAAATTGTTTGGTATAAGTCTTTTATTGAATTTGGTTTATTAAGAAAGAAACAATGCAAACTGTTTTGTATAATTCTTTTATTGTGAAATTGTTTTATTAAGGAAGACAATGGAGACGATTTTGTAAAGGTCTTTATTATTGAACTGTTGTAATTAAAGAAGACACGGTATTTTGTTCTTGTAATAAACTTTTATTGTAATAATGCATGCAAGAAGTAATAATGATATACTCATGTTTTTTTTTGATCAAGGTGTTTTTATTTAGTTTTTCAAATTGTAGTTTACAGTACAGCATAAATCCCACAGAACTAAAACCCATCCACCCCCCACAGATACCAGACAAACAGTGTTTACAGTATGAAATACATAGTTCAACATACAGAGCTCACATAGCCAGATTAAAAAAAAAAAAAAAAAAAAAAAAAAAAACACACACAAGGAAAACAGGGGTTCACATTGCTATATTGTCTGCTTCCATATCTTCAACAAACATAAAGAAAGGCTGCCATATGTTGTAAAATTTTCTAGTAGACCCCCTTATTGTGTATCTGATCTTCTCCAACTTGATGTGATACATGATTTCTCTAACCCAATGACTATATGTTGGAGGTGCTGGGTCTTTCCATTTCAGTAATATCAGTCTCCTAGCTAGGAGAGAGCAAAAAGCCACCATTATTCTTTCCCACATCCCTAGATGAGAGTCTATCCGAGTTACACCAAAAAGTGCAATGAATGGACACGGTGTAAGCCTTTTTGAAAAGATCTTAGAAAAGGTCTCAAAGATGGACTGCCAGAAAGCGTAAAGCTTTGGACATGTCCAGAACATGTGTAGGAGCGTGGCTGGATCTTGCCTGCATCTATCACAAGTGGGGTCTATATCAGCATTAATCTTAGAAAGTTTAAATTTAGACCAGTGCAGACGATGCACAATTTTAAACTGAATGACAGCATGTCTAAGACAGATGGAAGAAGAAAAAATTCCCTGTATTATTTTATGCCAAGTATCATCTGTGATTTGCTCATTTAAATCTGTCTCCCATTTATTTTTGAGGAGGTCCAAAGGCATCAAGTTATGAGAATATAGCGTTTCGTATATTGTGCTAATAGCTCGTTTTTTGACTAATTTACAATCAAAAATTGAATCCAACAAGCCAGTTGGAGGACGTAAGGGAGAACATATAAAATTTGAAAATACAAAATTCCGAAGTTGCAGGTAACGATAAAAATGTGATTTGGTAATGTGATATTTTTGTACCAACTGTTCAAAGGAGGCAAAACAGCCGTCGATATATAGATCAGACAGTGATACCATACCTCTTCTGGACCACATATCGAAGACCCCATCTATTAATGATGGAGCAAACATATGATTCAGTGCAATTGGGGCAACCTGAGAAAGATCTGTAAGTGCAAAGGATCTTCTGAATTGGTTCCAGATCTTGATTGAGTGCAAAATCACAGGGTTAGAGGTAAAGTTAGAAATGGGCCGCGTAAATGGCAACTTGGAACACAGTAAGGCTTTTAAAGAAGTGGAATTTACAGATGCCACCTCCAGATTTAGCCATCCAGTGTCAGTGTCATCATTATTATCCATCCAATATAACAGTACTCGAATGTTAACCGCCCAATAGTAATATAGGAAATTAGGAAGTGCCATTCCTCCCATTGAGCGAGGTCTCTGAAGTACACTTCTTTTTATTCGGGGCGTTTTTTTGTTCCAAATGAAACTTGATATCTGATTATTTAATTTCGTAAAAAAAGGACTTAGTTAAAAAGATAGGAAGGCACTGAAATATATATAAAAATTTGGGCAGTATATTCATTTTTACTGTATTAATTCTTCCACCCAGAGAGAGAGGCAGGGGGTCCCATCGTTCGATATCCTGATTTAAGTTTGACAACAGAGGCTGATAGTTAGCAGCATAAAGATCTTTATATTTATCTGTAATCCATATGCCGAGGTATTTAAATTTTTGGGGGCTAATTTTAAAGGGGAGTGAATTTAAGGAAGTCTCATCATTACTAGTGCCAACAGGCATCAGCTCACTTTTTTGAACGTTGACCCTGTAGCCGGATAGTTTGCCAAATTCTTTTAGTAGGACCATTAGCTTAGGAAGACTCAAGAGGGGTTGTGATATAAATAGTAGCATGTCGTCCGCATAGAGCGAGACTTTGTGCTCCTCCCCTGCTCGGTGAATTCCTCTGATATCAGTATTTTGCCTCAGAGCTAAAGCTAGTGGTTCCATTGCAACTGCAAAAAGGAGCGGCGACATGGGGCATCCCTGTCTTGTACCACGTTTAAGCTCGAAGAAAGGGGACAAATTATTATTAGTACGAACAGCAGCCACTGGAGAAGTATATATAAGTCTGATCCATGATATGAATTTATTGCCAAATCCAAACCTCCCCAGCGTGCTGAAAAGATAGCCCCACTCCACCTGGTCGAACGCCTTTTCAGCGTCAAGTGAGAGGACGACCTCTGGCACACCTGGTGGAGAGGGGCTATAAAGGATGTTAAAAAGGCGTCTGACATTGAAAAAAGAGTAACGATTCTTAATAAAGCCTGTTTGGTCAGGTGATATAATGGAAGGGAGAACACCTTCCAGTCGGCGTGCCAGAACCTTGGCAAGGATCTTTGCATCCGTGTTAAGGAGAGAAATTGGGCAATATGAATTGCACTCCAGAGGGTTTTTTCCTTTTTTGAGAATTACAGAGATGACTGCTTGACGCATGGTCAAAGGTAAGGTCTTAAGTGAAAGTGATTCTTCAAAAACTGACATTAGTAAAGGGGCAAGTTGGTCAGAAAATTTTTTGAAGAACTCTGTCGGATATCCGTCCGGCCCTGGGGACTTGCCGCTTTGCATAGATCCGATTGCAGATACTATTTCCAGGGCCGAGAAGTCGCCCTTCAATGAATGAGCTATGTTTGGGTCTACGGATGGAACATGCAGGGATCTTAAAAAATTTTCCAGCACGGCGGGTGCAGCCGGACATTCTGATGTGTATAATACTTGATAGAAATTTTGAAAACAAGAGTTAATTTTGAGGCTATCTGTACACTTTGAGCCTTGTTCATCATTGATTGCAGGTATAGCCTGATTGGCAGTTCTTTGTCCTAGCTGATGTGCGAGAATGCGTCCAATTTTTTCCCCATGTTCATAGCATCCGTGTCTAGATTTAGAGAGGAGATATTCCGCCTGCTGCGCTGATAGGATATCAAATTCGGTCTGCAAAGACAGACGTTTTTTCATTATGTCAGGAGATGGTTGATGGCTATATAACATATCTAGTTCCAGTATTTGATCTGTTAGTTCTTTAAAACGCACTGTATTTATTTTCTTCTTATTTGCGCAATAAGAGATGATTTGGCCTCGTAGATAGGCTTTTAAGGATTCCCATATAGTTGAATATGACATTCCTGAAGTTTGATTAGTGTCAAGAAAAAATTGTATTTCAGATGAAATAAAGTTGGTAAAAGATTCTTCTGATAAGAGAAGCGGATTGAGTCTCCAAGGGCGGTAACTATTTTGTGTGTTAGGAATGCTGATTTTCACGGTTAGCGGACCATGGTCTGAAATGACTATGGCATCATAATCACACTTAGTTACAGAAGATAAAAGTCTTTTATCCAGGAAGAAAGTATCTATGCGTGAATAGCTCTTATGCACTGGGGAGAAAAAGGAGTATGTTCTAGCATTAGGATTACGAAATCGCCATACATCCACTACACCATACGTTTTAAGAAAAAGCTGGATTGTGTGTGCCGATTTAGACAAAAGCGTCTATTTGGAGGAGCTGCGATCTAAGGTAGGGGAAAGTACACAATTTATATCGCCACCAAGGACAAGGTGGTGTGATGCCATGTTTGGTAGACGAGAAAAAAATTTTGAAAAGAATTCTGGATTGTCCCAGTTTGGCGCATAAATATTGGCCAGAATGACCGTAAGTGAAAAAAGTTGCCCTGTCACAATAATATAGCGCCCTGCAGAATCAGAATCAACATTAGTCATTGTAAATGGGATATTTTTATCGATGAGGATGGCTGCCCCCCTAGTCTTTGTGTGGAAATTGGAATGATAAACTTGTCCTGACCAACCTCTTTTTATTCGGATCAGGTCCGTTGTGCGCAAATGTGTCTCCTGAAGAAACGCAATATCGGTCTTAAGTTGTTTTAAGTGAGTAAATACCTTTTTTCTCTTAATTGGATGGTTAAGTGACTTCACGTTCCAACTCACAAAGTTCACTGATGAGAGTGCATCCAGCGCTCTAGTAGACTTAGGATCCGTCATAACCTATTAAAAGATTTAGTGCACTTGAAATTTACATCTGGCTGAGCAAATAGAAGGGAAGAAAGACATACATAAAATAAATCCAAGAAATAAACAAGTCTGGTATAATCCCACCCTCCCCCACCCCCCTTAGTGCCTAGAGCAGGGGTCGGCAACCTTTTTGTCATAAAGTGCCATTTTTAAGTTTCCGAGTTCATCACTGTGCCACAACACACACATAGCCTATATATATATATATATACACACACACACACACACACTCATATAAATACACAAACATTTTACATTTTCATAATGGCTTACACAGAAATAGTACAGAAATTTAAATATTTCTCTTGAAATTTGTTTTAGATTTAGATAGACAATTTAATAGTATTTATAACTCCAAACTAGAGATGCACCGATTACAATTTTCTAGGTCGATCCCAATTTCCGATTTTTCATTGAGTTTGACCTGCCAATACCGATTTTAGCCGATTCCGATTTCATTTTTCTTAACCACTTTACAGCTCACACAAATATTTATTTTCTATATATTTTTTTTATAAAATACCAAATCCTTTTACCCAAACTGAATAATAAAAACAAGTTTAAATGGGTAAATTTTATATAAATATTTTTGAGTCTTCATTTTCTTTTCTGACATAACCTAATCCAGTTCTTGTTAAAACACACTAGCATGCACATTATGTGCATTTTGGGCACTTTTGTTTGAAATCATATTTATTTTGTCCATCAAAAGTGTGCTTTCACTTTAATTGAGCGTGAGCAACGCAGACAAAATAGACTCACCGGCAAAACCCGCGCTTCACTGCTGCAGCTGCTCACGCGACGCTCCTGTTGGGCGCTCACGCGCTGCTCCTGCTCCCGGTGTGAATGCACTCATTTATTAACATGCACGCCGAAAAAAATATGCGTGAAACGGACGTAATTCACGAGGTTTCCTACATGTGCGTTCCGTGTGCGCGTGTGATGATGATGTTACGCGATGTTAATCATGGGGAGCCCGAGTGCATTTGACCGGCATAAAATACATACACTTCTCTCGCATTTGCTTGTGTGCCAGCGATTAACCCTCCGCGTGCCAGTGTTGGCACGCGTGCCTTAGGTTGCTGACCCCTGGCCTAGAGAAACAAGGCAAACATGGTACCCCTCAAGAACAAATCCACACATATGTGTTTATGTTGGGGAACTCTATAAAGCCAACTATTCAGGCCCCCGTCGAACGTTTCGTGAAAAATTAAAAAATAAAAAAATAAAATTCAGCGCGTTGTTATTGTAGTATACATAAACATATATAATCAACAGAAACATATTCAGTCAGACATACCCTTTCACTGTAAGGCAACCATTAAGTTATAAGAAAGAACAAAAACAAAGAACTATTAGGCTACGGTAAACTTATAAATAAGGGTAATCAGCACTGGCAAAGAAAGAAAAGAGAGAAGAATGTTAACAGCATAAGCTGGTGAAACTGTAACAGTCTAACAACAGTGACATAAGTCCACTGGGTGCAGCTAATTTAGCTGCCTTTCCACGGATGAAAACGGATAAAGTACTGTCAGAATAGTTGAAAACACAAAAACAGTCTCACTCACGCCCCTCTGCTGGAATGATGTGGTTTCTCACATAGGTCATCGCTTTCTCTGCGTCGGTGAATTCTTTTTCTTCCCCATTGTGTGTGACACGGAGACGGGCTGGGAATAGTATACCAAACCGGACATTCTGGCGATTGTGGAGCAGCTTTCTGACCTCGGTGAACGCGGCTCTGGCTTTAGCGACTCTTGTAGTATAATCGGGGAAGATAGCAATTGACTCTCCGTTGTACCGAAGTGGAGCACGGGTGCGCGTCCGGTTCAGTACCTCAACACAGTCTTGGAAATAGTGGAGTTTGGCTACTATCGCTCGTGGTTTCCCGCCGGGTTTTCTCGGAGCCAGACTTCTGTGTGAGCGATCGATGAGCACATCCTTGTCTAACTGCAGCGCCTCTCGCAGCAACTTTGAGACCGATGTCGTGGAGTTTGAACCAGGCGTCTCGGGTACCCCCAGTATTCTGATGTTACACCGCCGCGCTCTTCCCTCCAGATCCTCGCATTTGTCTCGGAGCTCCGCCACCTCCGTCTTCAGGGTGTTAACCGTGGTCTGCAAGGTCACCACCTCGTCTGACCATGCTGACAATCCGGTCTCCATGTCTCGGACTGTGGTTTTTACTTGGTCGATCTCAGAATATACTCATGTTTAAGCATTTAATCAATAGATAGAAGTAACATTAAGTAGTGGAAAAAAACATGTAACTTAGCAAAGTAGAAATGGCAAGCATTACCCGTTTAATGAGGAGCATGAGACGCAGGAGAAAGGCAGAGGGTCCAGAGCAGCAAACAAAGGAGAACAAAGGAAAGAGCTTTATATATGGAGTTACAAGGGGATTTCCAGAACGGAGGACAGTTCAAGACTTCGGATTGGACAGATTGTCTGTAAAGGACTGAACCTGTGCGGAGGGCGTGTGGACTATAAAAAGTATTGTAAAGAATGTTAAAGTTAGACGCTGTTTCACCAAGGACGGCCTCTCCAGTGTTAGATGCCTTGCCATTGCGCCTCATGAAGATGAAAGCTTGTAGATTAATTGGTTTTGATTTACTTTTAATTTTATTTTAGATTTTAGTACCTTTTATGTAAACAAGTTAACCTGTATGTAATAAAAATTATATTTAATTGAAATTAATAAGCTCGCCTGTCTTTAGTCTCTGTTTTACCAAATATTGAGCTGAACAAAACCACGGAGCAGTCTTTCGACTAAATTGTAAGTATGAAAATTTATATACTTATTGTTTAGAACGAATTCGACTGACTTTACATAACCTGAGAATAAACAAAATAAGGTAGAAGGTGTCTATATTTAAGACCCAAACAAGGGGTTAAATTAAGCACCATAAAACATGGCGCCCAACGTGGGGCAGATTAATCGTTGATCCCTGGCCAAGATCGATGATTAATTGCTCAAAAAACTAAGACCGTTGTATATAGGTTACACGAAGGAAAGTGAACCTAAATAGAGGAAAAATAAATCCTAAATAAGGCTCGATCAGAGTACAATAATTCAAGTGAGAATTATTGCAGTAGTCCAGTGGAAGGACGGTTTAAATAGTAGTGTTGAAATCTCATGTAATGAGATGTATATAGGATAAGAGTATCCTATATACTAATAATTCCAGAGGGAATTATTTTAAGCCGCGAGAGAGGCTAGTGCATGCACGCGCTACTATTCTCTACAATAAAAGTAGAGGTGCACTAAATCCAAAGAGAGAAAGGATTTGGTGTGTGCTGTTGGGGCTATCCTGCAAGAGTGCGCACTTGTTGGGTGGCTGGGACAGCAGACTCACATCAAGATTTACAATTGGAAGAAATCCAAGAGTGCTTGTGTGAGAAGTAGAGTTTTGAGAGCAGATAAATCGGCGATAGAAATAAAGTCGGATTTGTTTGTACTTTAGTTTCCATCCAGAAATCAACTGAGTGAAGGAAAGTTTAATGAGACAGAGGTAGCCATCTCAGTAATACGGTGGGCACGAAAATTAAAGAGTGATAGAAATACAGTGTAAATATATACAGTGTAAAAACGAAGAAATAGAAGGTATATTGTAAAAATACCAAACGTAGGAACAATAACAATATACTATACTAAATTAGATAAAATACTAGGAAAACAGACATAAGAGAGAAAAAAACCCAGGAAATAATAGATTAAATATTGGAAAAAGTAGAATTATATACGTTATGTTCTAAAGTAGAGGCTATACAGGGAATGATTTTCTTAAGTAGAAACAAACAAATGCTAACTGAAGGGACTGCAGTGTAGTTTTAATCTGTTAGGAGTACAGATGTTAAAAGAGATAGACAATGAAAAAGGGAGAGTAAAAGTGATATCCCTGGGGTCAGTCACAATAGTTGTTGTACACCCCACTGGAATAGTGTAAAAGCTGTTATTAATAACAGGAATAGTAGATAATTCAAAAGAGGATTTTATACTCATAGAGAGGAGTTTAAGCAAGCGTATAACAAAATAAGAGTAACAACAATGACTGCCGTAACAGCAGTCTCTAAGTTATAGAGAGATAGACAGAGGTCTAGGGAGTTTGAAAACGGCTCAGACGGAGAGCAGAAAGATGATGAGTTATATTCATCAATAGTTAATACAGAAAGTGAAAATAGTGAAACAAAGTTAGGGATATGAAAAAGACTATGGAAAATAAATGAATAGATAAATTGCAGTTGAAAAGAAGAACTAAAGAATTCAAAATTAGGAGTTAAAGGAAATACATAGGAATTCTAGCAATGAAAAGAGCGCTGATAAGCAGTGGCGGATTTAGCAAATTGGGGGCCCAAGGCGAAGGTATGTATGGGCCCCCCATCCGATCTTTAAAGGTGCAATGTGTCATATTTCTGAGGATCTATTGACAGAAATGCAATATAAGATCCATAACTATGTTTTCAGTGGTGTATAAAGACCTTACTTAATGAACCGTTATGTTCTTATTACCTTAGAATGAGTCATTTATATCTACATAACCGCGGGAACCCCCTTCTATGAAGATCGACTTATTGTGACGTCTAAAAATCACACACTGCACCTTTAAAAGAGAGCGAAATCTTTTTTTTACAGACTGAATGGTGAATAGGCAGGTAAAGGTTGGAGAGGAGAAATAAAACTTCCCCTTTAAACCTTGCATACACGTATTCACTCCTAAACAGAAACGTTACAATGTTTACATGGTACAATTTCTGGTAAGCTCTGTTTTTTTTTTTTTTTTTTTTTTTTTTTTGCTTGACAAATTTCACCATTTCGATTCAATTCTTGTGATTTGATTCAATATTGACTCATTTGGATACATATTAGGTACACAAGATAGGCGTTAATTTTTCTCAAGAAAAAAAAACCTCACATAATGCTGTGAACATACAGAGAGCCATATCAGCTGGTATTATTTAAGGTTAAAAATAACTAAAATTAAACAATGCTTTTTTATTATAATTAAATTATAAGTAAACAATATACTAAATAAATAATATAGTAGGCCTACACATAGGCCCTATTTAGCTAAATACTCTTTATATCTTATTTTTCTAGTCAACTAACATGCTATAGCCTATATTATGGTAACTAAGTGGCTTTCCTGAGGAACGTTAGGCTAAATGTTATGTGACGATTGTTCTCCAGCTGTTTTACCTCTTTCCGCGGTTGAAAAACACTGATTGGTCGATATTATGAATAAGGAATACATTTTGGTAAGTTATTACCGAAGATGATCAGTTCACGTGCCTCTAGGGATCGGTCACGTCACATTACAAGCTCCAAACGGTATTTATTATTTCGTAATAGAATTGACAGAATCTGAGACCTGAGATTTTTCATATCATAAGCAATTTAAACTGCTCTGTTTTGTCTGTCGGTCTCCATGTCCTCTTTGCTTCACGATCTTTCTGTGCGTTGGACGTTTGTTGTTCCTAGCCATAAAAAAGTTTGTCATCTTTGGCAGCTTTCCCAAATAGCCTACTTACAGTATCTGAGTCTTTTTTTCTTTTATTTGAGACGCTTGGGTAACTTCGAAACTTTTCATTTTCACGTTTAGACTCATCTTGCTCTGTTTGTGTATTTCCTGTGTCGTTGTTGTCATTGTCAGCGGGCATCACAAAAAAGTTTGTTACCTTATTCTGCAATTTTTCCTCCTTTTTTCAGCACCGCTTGTGTAGCTTCGCTTCATTTTTACTCTACTACTCTGTACACTCTGTCAATCACTTTTTTTTCTCTGTCAGTTTTTTGTCGCAATACAGCCTTGTCACTTTCGCAGATGCGTGAGATAATGGAATAGTCCAATGTAGTGAGGTGGGGGGCCCCCTCCTTTCTGCGACTAATGATTTGATGCCATTTTTCGCAAATGGAGATTTAGAAATATATAATTTGCGAAAATTAAAAAAAAAAAATTTAAAAAAAAACTTAAGCATAAATTAATGGGGCATTTTGGGGGCCCCTAGGTTGCTTGGGGCCCAAGGCAATTGCCGACCTTTGCCTAATGGTAAAGTCCGCCCCTGCTGATAAGAAACTGGGAAAAGGAGATAGTTCCTGACATAGACTGGACTTATGGGCAAGTGAAAACAGACAATCGCCTCTGGTTTAAAAAATAGCTAAAGAAAAGAGTGATGTTTAAAGTCAGGAAAACAGAATAAAATGAAACAATCATTTGTTAAGTAAGTTATGAATTTAGAATAATGAGAGAAATATAAAAAATTATAAAACCATTAAACACTAGAAATAAAGAGACTAAAAAGAATGCTGGAAACAAGAAAAAAGTCAGCCGGAATTTAAACCCAAAGAAAAGTTAAGAGAAGAGAAGACAACAGCGCTTATAGAAATTGTATAATTAAAACAACTAAAAATGTGAATTTGAGTTGAGAAGCTATAACATTTATTAATTTGGCATAGCTATAACAAGAACTAAAAGCTATTGACAATATGAGAACAGGGACAAAGGAGAAATATTGGCAATGAAAGGAGATGTTAGTTAATGCATCTGAAGACCAAATTCCACTATTAAGTAAATGGTTATCAATGCAGGATGAAATACCAATAACAGATAGAGTAAGGTTACTAAGAGAAGTAGGTCGGAAGATAATGAGGTTGATAAATTTGTAATAATCCTAAATACTGTAATTAAAAAACAAATAGAGGAAAAATATAGCTGAGTATGACTTGAGGTCTCAGCATTTGAGAATAGTGGTAAAAACAATAAATTAATATAAAAACAAAAATTGATCCTTTGATAGTACAAAGTGTTAAGATGAATAAAAATATTATATAATAGACAAGTTATATCTAATGATAAATGGAAAGGAATAACCCTAAAACAAGGAAGACAGGTAATAAGTAAAATAGAAAACTCAAAAATAAAAAGATGTAAGCAGAATAAAAATATATAAAATAAATAAATAAATAAATAAAGCTTGATGAATAAAGAACAGCTATGGATAAAAAAGGTTAGGATACATTGGGAAAAAAAATAGGTTGTTAAAGAGAAACAGGGGTGACTAAAGAGAATGATAAAAATAAAAACTAGTTTGTCAATTAAATAGGTTAAATAAATTGGATTTATATTAGACAAATGTGCTCAGGTGTACTCAACAACAGAGCCAATGCAATTTACAGAGAATATTTTTATTAAGAAAAAAAATGAATTAGTAAGAGAGAAGAATTCGGCGTTAAAATGATGGAGAGTGCAAACAATTTGCATGAAGGAGTAGAATTAAAGAAAGTCTTGAGATTAAAAGTAAATATTGAACAAGAATATAAATGAAAATGGAATGAATTGATAATATTAATTAAGAGAGAAAATTACTATGGGCTTTACTAGAAATACCCTATTTAAGTAGATATAAAAGCGATTGTGGAATAAAATCAATTAGTAATTAGTGAAGCATATACTTATAAAAAACTGAGTAAGATACATAAATTAAAAAGATAATATCCAATTAATATGATGGATAAAAGAAAAATTAAATATGGCAATACAAGAGCTATTAGAGCAAGGAGTTAAGGCAATTACGTATGCAATAACAAGAAGTCCTGTACAATAAACACCAAAATTAGATGAGACTTTAACAAATTATAAAGCACTAATTAGAGTAATAAAGTAAAGTAGGCATTATGGTTCTAATGCTAGTAGTACAATTTAACAATCGAGGAATGGTAAATTTCTTTTAAAATTGGATTTGGCTAATGATTTTTAATCAATTCTATTAACAGAGATGAGTCAAAAAATATTTAATTAACTAAAATAGCCAACATTAAGTATATTAGAGATTACCAATAAATAGGGATAGATAAATTCCTCAGCTGCATTTAAAAAAAAAAAATACCTGGAAGTTTATATTAATTAAATATTAGTTATAAAAAAAAGAAAAAGAGCATATTGAAATGAATAAGCAGCTGAAAGAAAAAAAAAACAGAAAAGGAATTTCTTTTTATAGAGAAGAAACTAGCAAATATGAGTAAAAGATATGCAGAACTACCAGGTATTGCAAGAAAATAAAATAAAATAAATCTAAATTAGTAGCAGTAGATAGTCGTTGAGCAAGCACCGTAAAAGACACCATATTAACCTGTTAAGCTGCAACCCCACTTTTGAAAAATCCCAAGAAATGACATACCCAAACTGAAACAGATACAGTTCATGAACCCTTTGTACTAAAAGCACAAGTATGATCTCATTTGAAAGCTGACACCTGGCAGTTTATTGTAATGTAGAATTAATTATTGTCATAATGACAAAAATTGTTATAAATAGCTTCAAAGTTTTGTAAAGTTATTAGAAATTATTTTTTATGAAACATCCTCATGAAAATAAAATTGAAGTTGGCCCTGGAGCAGTCTAGAAATGCACTACAGCTAATGCCACATGTCTAAACATTTTATGTTTAAAATCTTAAGATAATAAGTCCAAAACTCTGTATTTAGTGAAATGTTTTTCAAGACCATGTCATGTGACTTTATTTTGATTTGATGCTAAAATGCTACTGATATTTAGTGTCATCTTCTTACCATCTATGCAGTATATTGTCTTTATTGTTTTGTGGTGCAAACGAGCCCCATTCAGTCTCAGTCTCCCCCTGCACACATTCACACCTCTCCAGCCAGGTTATGGCTCTAAATATGCATTTCTTTTGTCTGCATTAGTTACTAACGACTGGCTATTCACATGCTATTCATATGGTTTCAGTCACTAATTTATTTTCTCAAAGTTCACCCTTACATTCTAAACTGTTTTAAATGCATTTCTTGAATAAAGAAACATTTCAGTAAGCATTCAAAAAATAATAAAAATATAACTTCTAGGTGGCAGGTGCACCTAGGGCTAGCTAGCATGTTAGCTTAGCACACCATCAATACACGACAATTTATGAGATTAAAACCATGTTTGTGCTTATAAACTTACTTTATAAAGCAAATCGAGTATTTTAAATAATTTTCTGTGATCTAATTTGGCTTCAGATAAAAAAATCAGACAGAAAATATACTATTGTATACTGTTCTGCACAATGATAGTCTATATAGATTAGCATTACATTATAAATATAATCTATTATTATGGAAATACCTGGCATGGATTGAAAAACACAGGTAACTCAAATATCATAGCAAACATGTTTATTGTCTTCAAAACGACTGTATCTCCATGTTACAGCCATAGTTACAGCGCGATCTCTTGTTACCTGTGTGTGTGTTCGAGGCTTCCTGGATTGTCACATGATTATGGCACTTCTTCATGTTCTAATACTGTGCACAGGGCGGCGAGGGCGCCCTCAGGCTTTTGGTATGAATTGAAAACGCATTAACAGAGTATACAAACGCTCATAATGATTACATCGACGCATTTGGGTATAAATTCAATAAATATTATTCCTGTCTATAGAAATCTGATGTAAACCTATGAGAATATATCAATATTTCTCCAAATCTGCACATTTTTTAGCTAAAAGCCCGGAAGGACGTTGTTTTGTGTATCGCTGTCATGACGACGGCACGGGAGTTTTTTTATGAATGAAAGCGGCTGACGCGCATAATTCATATCAAAGGTATCGACTCATTTTTTCATTTCATAACTCCTGACACAAATTAAGAAATAACTGTCGCTATAAGTTTCTCAGAATACAATAGTGGTCAAATTCTGAAACTTGAGTCTTATATCTTTGTAATGATGTATAGTTTGTCAAGGTATAACATTAAATCTGATAGTAACTTTGAACTATTTATAAAAAAAACCGCTTCAGTGCGCCCGCGCTCTGGCAACGGTTAACAGGTTAAATATCTTTGTAAAAGCAATAGAGGAGTTACTGATAGTCTAGACCCGAGAATATCTGGATTGATAAAATAATATACTTTATCAGAGGAAAGGTAGAGGTTATCTGAAAAACAAACTGTTTTACACAAAGCTTAGCGGTATACACCAGAAAGTAATGTAATTAAAAAATGTGCAGTAGGAACTTTAAAAAGTCTCTTTAGAGCAAGATATGAGGACATAAGATGGGATGGAAAATTGAGGAGTCATTAAATTGTAATAACTTACCTAATGTAATTCAAAGATAAAGAGAAAAAATAAACACCATGAAAATCATCAGTTACTATTAGTGTAAAAAGTCCTTGAGCGTGAAAAAGGCATAATGTAAATTAAACATATTGTTATCAACTAAACCTATTAAGGATTTAATTACCAAAAAATATAAAATTGTAAGAATAGTGGATAAGCATACAGTTGAGCTTCAAAAAAAAGGGCTATGGAGCAAGAGAAACTTAATTTTGGTCTAATGATTGTTAAAAACCGGGATATTTCTCGAGGGGGAAGACGAAATAGAAGACCTTGTAGCAGCAGTACACTGTGACACATCGTAAATTCTGATAGTGGGGTAGGCAAATAAATTATCCCTTGTGAGGCCAGTGGAAAAGGAAACGTATTCCTTTGGTCGGATAATGAGGTTTGGAACTTTCTGGATGGAACTAAAGTTTGTTACGATCGGAGCTAAAAGGGATTTCGTGAGAATGTAAGAGCAGGAATATAATAGGATAAACGAAGATTTACAACAGTTAAGACTGATAACGGCGTTAAAGATCCTAGAATGGAACAGACCAAACTCATTCTAGCTTGCTTGTGTGTGTGAGACAGCAAGAATGCAGATTTACGGGGTAATGAAACTACTGATAGCGTGTCTCTGGATGGAGCAAAGTTAAAGCAAAGTTGAACGTTAATAAAAGTGTTCAATTACAATAGCCATATAGGATACAAAGTTAAATATGAAATGAGACGGACATGGCAGAGTGAGTAAATGAGGCTGTAAGCAAATAATGTAAATTTGTTGGCAATGGCTTGAATATCTGACACCGTAAGTATACGAATTAAGCAAACCCTTAACAGATGGGGAATATGTGTTGGTGGATTTTTAAAGGGGAATAAGGCCCAATTTAAAGAGCAAAATCCTCTAACACATAAAACAAGAACTTGGAATCTTAAGAACTTGGAGCTTTAAAAGTGAATACTGAAGAGATACAAAAAAAGGTAAAGGAAAAAAGGTACAAAAAGCATGCAACCTTTGTGATAGACAAAGAGATTGATATGGAAAATCTAAAAGAGAAAACAATTGATTTAGAACCTAAAGAATCATTATAATAGTGTGAAAAGAAAAAGTTTCATTAAGTTAGTATTAAAACAGATACATTTTGAGGAAAATGTATAAATGACAATTGTAATGAATGTGATAAAACGAAATACAATGGTAAATTACATATAACGTGTAGTATTAAGTTATTATAAGAGTTAAGGTATCAAGTTTGAAATCAAACTTGAAAAGCTAGAGGGATGAATTGGATAGGCTATATATGTGTGTGAAATTGGCAATGTGAAAATAATTATAAAGCAAAAGCAAGTACAAAGATGAGTGTTTAAGGCTAACATTTTCAGATGGAATTAAAATTAAGACTCAAAGATAGAGAAACAACAGAGAATAATACAGTAACTAGTCAGATACAGTTCAGACTGTGTGATGTGCTGGAAGATGTAGCAATGCACAAGTATGGGGAAATAATTCCAATCAAAAATCAAGGGTCTGGTAAAGAGCTCATAATTAGGGCATTAAAGTAAGAGTACAGTAAATAATACAGATTGGGTAATATATTATCATATACCTTTATTTTTGATAAGATGATGTAAAAAAACGATGAAGTAATAATTACATGGGAGATTTCTAAAGAAATTCCAGAGTATTGTATAAGACAAAAGATCGGCCATAATAAGCATACAAAATAACATAGGATTTTATTGATAATTTGGCAGAGGAAAAGGGATTGTTCAATTTGAGTAAATTCTGAACCGTAAAGTATTTTGGAGGAATGAGTCCAAGCATATATGCAGGACGGGCATATTTGAATCAGACATGGGACAGTAATATTAGAAGGAATAATATAAATCAAGGGATAAGCAGATTATTGTCTGACCCTATTGTGACTGTATGCCACCATTTCCATTCTTAGAAAACATCAAGAGAGAATGGAAAGAATGAAAAATGGTGAGCCAGAGGAAATTAAGAGTACTGTATAAAGCAATGTGTATCTAATAACATAAACGCAGAGAACTAGAGACTGGAGATACCAGTACATTTTCAACATGGTATTCAGCAGACTGACCCTTACACGACCTTTCAGAGGCCTGGAGGAATATGGCATGTACAACATACTGGTAGATATACATTTATTATATCTAGAACAAATATAACTCTATTCATTGATAACCATTGAACATTGTAATTAATGAGAAGAAGCTGAAGGGTATAAAGTTAAAAGGGAAAATAGAAAACTGTTGTTAAGACATCAGAAGTGATGGATTGCAAGTAGAGATGATGAATGCATGAGTTATCTTTAATATGTTATTTGTACAGAAAGCTGATTTTGAGATGGAAGACCTATATAAAGAATGGTTTTGGAAAAATATATATATATATATGTGATACAATAACAATGATGGATTGAGGGAATATTGTGTGAAAGCAATTGAGTTGATAATGTGTTTTAGCACAGATGTGTTTGGGAGATATAGAAACGTTGAAAATGCTCCACCCAGAGGTCAAAGAATTTTACAATGATTTAGTTGCACATTTAGACTGGATTAAAAAAGACCAAGCTGTTTATACATGAAATTGCATGGTAGGTTTACCATGGATGTTATAACAGTGATAAAATGTGATAAAGTATTTTATTATATAGACATTGATGGGGACCTGCAGGAGACAGGATCAGCCACTCCAGACACAATGGTCTCGTCAGAGCATCGAGATAAAACAAGCGGCCCAAGGGAAGTCCTTCATTCCAAAGATCAGTTAGTCTGATTGATGGAAGGTGGCCGTACGTTTCTGTGTAAAGACTCTAAGAGACAATTAGTTGGAGAATGGTATCATAAAATGAATGATGGAAAACGCCTCGGTTACGACTGTAACCTCGGTTCCCTGAAGAGGGAACGAGCGTTGCGTCGAGAATGACGCTATGGGGAACGCTTTGCGTGATGACGTCTTGAAGCACATGTAAAATCAGTCCAATGGTGTGGCGGAACGTCAGAGGCGGGTGACGTCACGTACCAGGAAGCTATAAAAGCCGGCCCGAAACAGAAAACGAAAGCTTCGTAAAAGTCTGAAGTCGAGCTGACAGGCATGAAGGAGATATGGCAAGGCGACGCAACGCTCGTTCCCTCTTCAGGGAACCGAGGTTACAGTCGTAACCGAGGCGTTCCCTTTCAAGGGAACTCCCGTTGCGTCGAGAATGACGCTATGGGGAACGTCTATACCAACGCCTCCATAGCTACGAATGTCTGTCCTGTGTGAAATCTAGTAGAGCAGCACTAGGAAGACAAAACATGAGACCCTGGAGCAGAGTCTAGATCCAGAGAGTAGAACCTGACGAAAGTGTGCGGTGAGGACCAGCCTGCCGCATCACAGACGTCCTGTAAAGAAACTCCTGAAATAAGGGCCTTAGAGGCCGCCATACTCCTCGTCGAGTGCGACCGGACAGCCAAAGGAGAAGGCTGCCCAGCCGCTTCATAAGCAAGTGAGATAGCCTCGACCACCCACTTGCTCATCCTTTGCTTAGACACTGGACCTCCTTTGTTAGGGGACCCAAAGCACACAAATAATTGATCACTTTTACGCCACAGGGCAGCTCTGTGGACATATGCGTCTAACGCCCGCACAGGGCAAAGCAAATTATTAGCCTCCTGGTCAGTATTTTGAAAGGGAGGAGGACAGAAGGCCTGCAGAACAACAGGTCTGACCACATTAGTGGGGACCTTGGGGATATAACCCGGTCTTGGATGAAGAAACGCTTTAACCATACCCGGAGCAAACTCTAAGCATGACGGAGCAACTGACAATGCTTGAAGATCCCCTATTCTCTTGAGAGAAGAAATAGCAAGGAGAAAAAGAGCTTTCAGAGTTAAAAACTTCTCAGGAACCTCCTCAATGGGCTCAAAGGGGGCCAGGGACAAGCCTTGTAATGCAATGGACAGGTCCCATGGCGGAACCCTGGAGCGAACTGCAGGCCTCAGCCTCCAAGTGCCACGAAGGAAACGAGATATCAAAGGGTCTTTCCCCACAGACATTCCACCCAAAGGAATGTGGTAAGCACCTATGGCCGCCACATAAACCTTTAAAGTGGACGGGGTCAGACCTGCCGTGAACCGGTCTTGCAGGAACTCCAGCACTGTACCAATTGGGCAGTTAACTGGGTCCAACCGACGGTCACTACACCAAGAAGTGAAGACTCTCCACTTCAGGGCATAAAGTTTCCTCGTGGAGGGAGCTCTGGACTGTAGAATGGTCTCAACAACCTCAGTTGAGAGACCTGACTCTATGAGCTGGGCCCCCTCAGAGGCCAAGCCCACAGGTTCCACAGTTCTGGGCGGGGGTGAAATATTGAGCCCCCTGCCTGGGACAGAAGGTCTCTCCTGACGGGTAACTCCAGAGGATGCCCGTCGAGGAGGGAGACCAGATCGGGAAACCATACTCTGCCCGGCCAGCGCGGGGCTATCAGAAGCAGGCAAACCCGGTCCCTGCGAACTCTCTCCAGAACTCCCGGGAGCAGAGCCACTGGGGGAAAGGCGTACAGACGTAGCCTCGGCCACGCCTGAACCATAGCATCCAGTCCCAGAGGAGCTGGATGCGTGAGGGAGAACCAAAGTGGACAGTGAGAAGTCTCTCGAGACGCAAACAAATCTACTTGTGCTTGGCCGAACTCCCTCCATATCAGCTCCACCACCTCGGGGTGGAGCCTCCATTCCCCGGGCCTCGGCCCCTGCCTCGACAGAGTGTCTGCTCCTAAATTCTGGACCCCGGGGATGTAAGCTGCCCTGAGTGACAGTAACTTCCCCTGGGACCACAAGAGGATATGGCGTGCCAAGTTGGATAACGGGCGCGAGCGCAAACCCCCTTGGTGGTTGATATAGGCGACTACCGACGTGTTGTCCGTATGTACTAGCACATGGTGTCCCCTGAGATCTGTGATAAAGCTCCTCAGAGCCCGGAAGACAGCTAACATCTCTAGGCGATTGATATGCCAGGAACGATGATGGTCTTCCCACAGACCTTGAGCTGAGCGACCCTCCAGGATCGCTCCCCAACC
The DNA here is from genome assembly GCF_964197995.2 of Scardinius erythrophthalmus. NCBI lineage: Eukaryota > Metazoa > Chordata > Actinopteri > Cypriniformes > Leuciscidae > Scardinius > Scardinius erythrophthalmus. The sequence continues at coordinate 48,572,593 of NC_138229.1, read as the reverse complement.
CGTGAGGGAAGCATCCGTCGTTAGCAGTTTGCGACGACAAGGAGCTCCCAACACTGGGCCCTGGGACAGGAACCAAGGTTTCTTCCACATAACCAGGGCACGTAAGCATCGCCGCGTGACCCTGATTGTGCGAAATGGGTTGCCCCTCGGGGAAAACCCCCTGGTCCTGAGCCACCACTGCAGGGGCCTCATGTGCAGCAGTCCAAAAGGTATCACGTTGGAAGCTGCTGCCATGAGACCCAACAGTCTCTGGAACTGTTTGACAGTGAGTAGCTGGCCTAGCTTTACACTTATCACAGCTGCAAGAATTGACTCTATACGTGGCGGTGACAGGCGCGCCTGCATCGACACTGAATCCCACACCACGCCTAAAAAAGTGGTCCTCTGTAGTGGAGAAAGCACACTCTTCTTGGCGTTCAGCCGTAACCCCAGCTCTTTCATATGGGCGAGAACAACATCTCGATGTTGAACCGCCATCTGCTGCGACTGAGCTAAAATCAACCAATCGTCGATGTAGTTCATAATGCGAATGCCCTGGAGGCGCAGTGGCGCCAGAGCTGCATCCATGCATTTGGTGAAAGTGCGGGGTGATAAAGCTAGGCCGAATGGAAGAACACGATATTGGTATGCTTTGCCCCCGAAAGCAAACCTCAGGAACTTCCAATGACACGGACGGATGGAAATATGGAAATATGCGTCCTTGAGGTCTATCGTGACAAACCAGTCCTCGGACCTGATCTGTGGCACGATCTGTCTCAATGTTAACATTTTGAACTTGAGCTGCATGACTGACTCGTTCAGAACTCGAAGATCTAAAATGGGACGCAATCCCCCGTCCTTTTTCGGAACTATGAAATACCGGCTGTAAAATCCGGTTTCCCTGTTGGAGGGAGGTACATATTCTATGGCCCCTTTCTCTAACAGAGTGTTTACTTCCTGTTCCATAACCAGAACCTGCTCGGGGCCCACCACTGTGGGCAGGACCCCCATAAACCGAGGTGGGCGTTTTTTGAATTGTATCTGATACCCTTTTTCCACGGTCTGCAGGACCCAACGAGAAACATTCGACAGTAGCTTCCACGCTGTCAAAGATTCTACTAGAGGTACCAGCCTCTCGAGACTGGTTTCTGGATTTCGTTGTTGTTGAGTAGTCAATTCGTCGCCCTGTAACGGCGCACCGGCAGGGAACGACCGAACAGACTGCTCTAACACCCTCCTCGGAGGGGGCGGGCATCCCAAGGCCACTACGTTTCCGGGTGGTCCTTGAGATATGTGCTCGCCGGAGACCGCTGCGCCCTGTAACACCGGAGGCGGCAGGGTTGGCAGAACGGTCCCCTGAGGGTACCGAAGAGAGACGGGCACCGTAAAAAGAGGTGTTAACCGCTCTGCTTCGGGGGGGACTACCCTCATTTGTCCTGAGCCCTCGGACGTCAGGACTTTTTCCCAGCAGCCTTCTTGGCGGTAATGACGGTCCGCAGATCCGTCCTACCCCTCGAAGACTGCTGGGTTTGAGCGCGCCCTCCGTGTCCCCGAGATTTTTGTGGGGGAGCACGGGAGGACACGCTCTGCTTCTGAGTGGCACGGTGCTCAGCGCCCTTTTTAGAGGAGTGAGGCTGCTCCCGCTCAGCAGCCTCATAGAATGAACGGCGGGGGAGAAGTCTTTGGAGTGCAACTGCCTGTTTAGAGGCCTCTTGTGATTTAGCTATCGCACTGTTCACAACATCACCAAATAGACCATCAGTGGAAACCGGAGCATCTAAGAGAACATGTTTTTCTTTTTCTTTTATGTCGCTCAGATTGAGCCACAGATGCCTCTCAGTGGCCACCAGGGCTGCCATAGACCGCCCGATTGATTTAGCGGTCTCCTTGGTGGCCCTGAGAGACAGATCCGTGGCTCTGCGTAGTTCAGCCACTGTGTCTGGACCAATACCCCCGCCCTCCTCTAAATCCCCCAATAATTCAGCCTGATAGGCCTGCATGATAGACATCGTATGCAGACACGCAGATAGCTCGCGAGCGTCTCTTCCACCTTCGGCATCTCCCCATAACCATGCTCTTTATAATTGTGAATGGAAGAGTAGTGAGAGGTTTGTGTTGTGTAAACTCTGTAAGACATAGGTTTCCCCCACGATCTCGACACCTCGGTGTGGAGATCGGGGAAAAACGGAAGGCTTTTTCTCTGAGGCTGTGCACGAGATGGCAGGAAGCGTTCGTCGAGCTTACTTTTCGAGCGAACGTCCTGCCTATCCTCTGGCCACTCAATAGATAATCTGTGAACTGCTCTCGTGAAAACATCGAGCAATTCCTCAAAAGCATGAGACTGAGGTGGCGAATCCTCAGACTCAGCTTCAACACTAACAACGTCCAACTCCTCAGAGCTGGACAATTGCAGTATTGGTGCCTCCATCGGGGGGGAAGAAACCGCAGCGCGTGCTTCCACACCCTGATGAGAGGCACTGGATCTATCAGAAGGTTGCTGAGATAAGGCAGAGCCCGTCTCAACATCCACTGATAGATCCATTTGCGAACCCCAGGTCTGAGATCGACGCTGTGCCTCGGCAGCAGCGGGACCAGAGCCCTGGGGAACGTGATCGGGATTGAACCGTGCCAACCGGGATCGGAGCGTACGCAATGGAAGCGCACAGCAATGCACACAGTCACCACCCTCGAGTGCTGACTGGGCATGCTCCTCTCCCAAACAAACAACACAAAGAGTGTGTGTGTCACCTCCCGTTAAATAACGCGGGCAGGGATGGACACACACTCTAAACTGCTGCTTGCTCGCCATACTGAATATATATATATATAGACAGACAACACCAAATAACAAGGACAGATTCAACACAGAGCGCGACTGAAGACTCAGAAAGCTTTCGTTTTCTGTTTCGGGCCGGCTTTTATAGCTTCCTGGTACGTGACGTCACCCGCCTCTGACGTTCCGCCACACCATTGGACTGATTTTACATGTGCTTCAAGACGTCATCACGCAAAGCGTTCCCCATAGCGTCATTCTCGACGCAACGGGAGTTCCCTTGAAAGGGAACTGAAGCAAGTAAATTTGGATGTTATTTGAAAAAAAAAAAATTGGCCTTCTGGAGATTTGGTAAACAGGAGATCCTGGGTGGAACATTGAAGGAACATTTTCAAATGAACGTTGTTACGGAGACAGGGAGAGTGTATTCTAAATTGTCAAAATATGACAAGAAGAAAAAATGCTGTGTGCAGTATTTGACTTTGGAAATAAAAGAATAAATTTGCATAAGGGGCGTGTTAAGTAAACATGCAATTTATTATTTTATTACGCCTCATATACATGGGCGGATATGATATTAATCACCATTGTAGTTTTAGAAATGAAATATGTGTATACAATTTATTCTGTATTCTTACTAACTAACTATATAACCTATTAGAATAGGGTGTTATTAAGAAAAAGACAATGCAAATGGTTTTGTATAAGTCTTTTATTGAATCTGGTTTATTAAGAAAAAGACAATGCAAATGGTTTTGTATAAGTCTTTTATTGAATCTGGTTTATTAAGAAAAAGACAATGCAAATGGTTTTATATAAGTCTTTTATTCAATCTGGTTTATTAAGAAAAAGACAATGCAAATGGTTTTGTATAAGTCTTTTATTGAATCTGGTTTATTAAGAAAAAGACAATGCAAATTGTTTGGTATAAGTCTTTTATTGAATCTGGTTTATTAAGAAAGAGACAATGCAAACTGTTTTGTATAATTCTTTTATTGTGAAATTGTTTTATTAAGGAAGACAATGGAGACGATTTTGTAAAGGTCTTTATTATTGAACTGTTGTAATTAAAGAAGACACGGTATTTTGTTCTTGTAATAAACTTTTATTGTAATAATGCATGCAAGAAGTAATAATGATATACTCATGTTTAAGCATTTAATCAATAGATAGAAGTAACATTAAGTAGTGGAAAAAAACATGTAACTTAGCAAAGTAGAAATGGCAAGCATTACCCGTTTAATGAGGAGCATGAGACGCAGGAGAAAGGCAGAGGGTCCAGAGCAGCAAACAAAGGAGAACAAAGGAAAGAGCTTTATATATGGAGTTACAAGGGGATTTCCAGAACGGAGGACAGTTCAAGACTTCGGATTGGACAGATTGTCTGTAAAGGACTGAACCTGTGCGGAGGGCGTGTGGACTATAAAAAGTATTGTAAAGAATGTTAAAGTTAGACGCTGTTTCACCAAGGACGGCCTCTCCAGTGTTAGATGCCTTGCCATTGCGCCTCATGAAGATGAAAGCTTGTAGATTAATTGGTTTTGATTTACTTTTAATTTTATTTTAGATTTTAGTACCTTTTATGTAAACTAGTTAACCTGTATGTAATAAAAATTATATTTAATTGAAATTAATAAGCTTGCCTGTCTTTAGTCTCTGTTTTACCAAATATTGAGCTGAACAAAACCACGGAGCAGTCTTTCGACTAAATTGTAAGTATGAAAATTTATATACTTATTGTTTAGAACAAATTCGACTGACTTTACCTAACCTGAGAATAAACAAAATAAGGTAGAAGGTGTCTATATTTAAGACCCAAACAAGGGGTTAAATTAAGCACCATAAAACACAGCTCATTATTTCCATTTACTCCACCCTCTCCCTTCTGGGGTCCTTCCAAAGCCACGCCCCCAAAACACATGAACGCGCGACTCTGACTGCTGAGCTGGAAGACGCATCATTTACCTGAGACAAGCGGAGAGGAAGGAGCGCAGTGCATGTAGCATCATGTCAGAATCATATGTAATAAAAAAATCTAACTTTATCATTATGAATATAAACAAATAAGATGTATTTTAGTAGCCTACTCACTATCAAGCTATCATATCGATATTGGGAAAGTTTAAAATATATATTTTTTGATTCGCTAACGAGCTAGTTATAACTATAAGGCAAAGCTAAAAACAGGTTGCATTGATACACGTTTTTCCATTTCCATTAGTTGCACTGTGATGAAGATGAATTTCGTGTAAGATTCATAACATAACGTTAGGCCTACTAGCTGTTAAACATGTATTTTGTTATGTAAAGTTCCCCCCACAGCGGAGCCTGCCGTGAACGCGCAGGCTAGTAAACATGCAGGGTCACTGATGACGACGGATAAACAGTTATGGCACATTCACTGGTAGGGACGAAATGCTTTACATTGACTGGCCTGCCCATACTTTGACTACAAACTTGGTCCTCAAATCATTACGTATTATGCAATACATGTAATGTAACTTTATAACGTTGCACTCTTTCTATGAGTTATAAATAGCTAGTAAGATAATATAACGGTAACTAACGTTGCAGTAGGCTATGTAAATAATTATTCTAGCGATATGTAATGCTAAATAAGGTTTGCTAGTACATTATTTTAGCAACATGACAAGCCAGTGAATTAGCAGGTTTCAATTGTTGCTTTGCACAGTGTGTGACATTTTATCTGTATGTTATGCGGCTAGAGTTTTAACACTGAGTCAATGGGCTCCGACGGGCTTGTTTATCGTCATCGGTCTTTTTCCGTTTACCTGTCGTGTTGTATGAGCAGGTTCCACTCGAGAAATTGGTAGTTTTGGTTGTTTGTCCGCCATTAGCACAGCTGCTTGGCACACCGGCAATCTTGATTTTGAATGACGGTATGCGCTGTGCAAGAGAGGGGTGTGATCAGCACGTACGCGAACTTGATTGACACTGCTAAGACACTCCTCCTGGCTCTGAAGGCATCTGATTGGTTCTTTACACTCGGACCGAGTGGCAGTGATTGGTCAGAGTTTTTACTGTCCTGCAGCTGCTACAGAGGTCTGATTGTTTTCATTCCTTTTTCTGAACACATAATGTATTGACTACTCTCAGGATGGAAGGACCATTTCACCCAGTATAAAAAAAAGTGTTTCTGAACAGGATTACCTACCCTAGCTTTAATGAGTCAACAACTGATTCCTATTGCCATTGGAAACCTACGCATACAATCTTGCGCTATCTATGAGATACCTTATTTATCCACAAGGAAATTAAGCAGTGTAAATCTAAGTGCACATTCAGATATAAAGGCTCAATTGAAGAGGCTGCATAAAGACATTAGTTTGTAATGTACATATCTGTGTGTTTGACGACGCGTAAGGCTATGCATGAGGCAAAGCAGCGGAAAGGGAATCCTCTGACAACCATGTGACCTGCGGTCAATGCCCAATAAATGAATGAAGATGAATCAGCAATGTGACGTGGTAATTTGTGCATATGTCAACTTTTGACTCAGAAATTCTAACGTGTAGGCTCCTTCGCCAACCTTAAGAGAAGCTTATGTTTCATATGTTATGTTTTGTCAGTGATTGGCGTTGCATAGAGCACTTATGGAATGGACAAAATGGCATGATAGAGTAAAGGTTTAAAGGATTAGAATCACACACAGAACATTTAATGGATGCAAGGTTTGAAACTCCCGTTTATTTTTCAGAAAACTAAAAATTTCATCATAATACGAATCAAAAGAAAAGTCCATTCAATCATGGATGATGGCTAATGATAGCTCAGCAAGTTAATCCAAAAAGAAAATATAAATCAACAGCCCTCAGCCCTCAGTGGAGGATAGAGGACCTCAACTTCTCCCTCTCCATCTTCCTCCTCATCCGCTTCCACCTCCTCCTCCTCCCCCTCCGGAATAGGTGCGCCTCCACGCACAGCCATGTTGTGGAGTATGGCCGTTGTCACCGTAACTGCGCAAGAGCTGTGAGGCTTCATCCGCAGTCCTCCTGCCGACTTGTGCAGGCACCGAAAGTGCAGCTTCCAGATGCCAATTGCACACTCGACAACGTTGCGCGTGCGAACGTGTGCAACATTGTAGGCTCTTTCAGCCCGAGTCTGTGGGTTGGTCAGCGGTGTGAATAAGTATGTTCTCAGAGGGTATCCACTATCCCCGAGGAACAGGCTCTGACCAAACCCCTCTCTCTCCGCTTGTTCACCCACGGCAGAATTGGCCCAGACAAACCTGTCGTGGGTGCTTCCTGCCCACCTTGCCACCAGGTCGGAGATCACACCCCTATGGTCCACTATAACCTGCACGTTTATGGCCGCGTATACGTTTCGCGATATGTACGCCTGATCAATCACTGATGGATTGGCGATAGGGATGAGTGTGCCATCCACCAGGCCCAAGACTCTGGGAATGCCAGCAATGGCATGACAGCCCTGGTGCACCTCCTGGACCTCCTGACGTGTTGCCAGCAGCCGAATGTAATCCCCGGCATGGCGCAGAAGGGCTTTGGTGACAGTGTGGACGCACCTCCACACCGAGGTCTTGCTTAAGCCGTAGCCCTCTCCCACGACCTCGATGAAGCTCCCTGTAGCAAAAAACCTTAGCGCTGCAAGCAGCTGGACTTCAGGGCTTAAAGCAAAATTCCGCCGCGTTAGCCTGGCAAGCGCAGGTCTGAGAAGGTCCAGCAGCTCCATAATGAGTTGTCTTGGGAGGCGAATTTTTTTTTAATATAGCCACGTCAGGCAAAATGTCAAAAGGGCTTAAGTTTTGCAGAATAATTTTTTTTACATGGACTAAATGGCTCCGCGGCCGGCGCCGTCTTTGATTTAATACAAGGACACGTTGGATCGCTGCCATAGTTGGTTGCTTACTGGACTAGCGACTAGCGTCTAGCGTCTTGAGCTCAAACAACGCTAAGAGAGAGCTACGAATGGTCCAGACCAACCTTACGAAAGTGTGACTTACAAAAGATATACTTAGCATACGAACGTTTCAGGAACCGTCCCATAAGGTTAAGAGAGAGGTTAAGGAATAGGTTAAGAACTACTTAGAGATAAGAACGCTTTGGGAAACCGGGCCCTGTATACTGTTGAACAAATTAATGCATTTCTTCGTCAAACAAAAGGAAAAGCTGGTGTTGAAGTAACTAACTACTTCCATGATATTGACAAGTTTATTGCTTCGGTTATATGGGCAAGGAAAGCGTGCAACTACGAGGATCTTTCGCAACAGACGCGGTTTCGTCTTGAGAAGCATATTACTGTTCTCAGACAAGGCAAAAAGACGGGGGAAATGAGGGATAACTAAATCATCTAAATGGCTTTTACTTTTTCTTTCTGTTTTTTCCTCTTTCTTTTCCCCTTGTTCATGGAGATCTTGCGGGTGGGATCATTTAATATAAGTGGAAGGAGGGATAGGAGAAAAAAAGGGTTACAATCAGAAATTATTGGATTATTGAAGGATCTGAGTGTTGTATTTTGCAAGAAACCCATAGCAGTCGAGACAATGAGATTGATCGGGGCTTGTGGTGGGAAGGAGATGGAATTCTTAGTCATGGGACTAATTTAAGTGCTGGAGTTGCTGTACTTTTTTTCTCTGCTCTCACAACAAATATTTTATCAAAAGATGAAGTGGTACCAGGGAGACTTTTGACTGTAAGGGCTGAAATTATGAATTTTAATTTCCTGTTTGTAAACATGCCCCTAATATAGGAGCAGACAGAGTACAGCTTTTTACTAAACTAGAGCAGATTTTAAAACAAAAGCCGGATGGTGATCTTATCGTATTAGGGGGAGATTGGAGCTGCACTCTAGACTTTGTACAAGACAGGGATGGGGAAGAACCTCATTCACAGTCAGCTATTTGTTTAGCTAATATAATTAAAAATCTAAAATACTCAGATGTATGGAGAGAGCATATTTTATTAGTACGGCACTGGAGCACGTTTAGACCGTTTTTATGTATCACACAGTTTGAGAAATAAGATTGTTAATACAGATATGATCCCTACGGCTCTTGCTGATCATAAACTTATCACATTGGAGTGCATTCTGACTGAAAGGAAGCATACAAGCTATTACAGGCATTTTAATGTCAAACTTTTGGAAGATAAACATTTTTGTGAGAATTTAAAAAAAAAATTGGGGGGAAAACTGGAAAAATGAAAAAATGTCTTTATGAAAATGTTATTCTTTGGTGGGAAGTTGGTAAAGTGCACATAAGAGGGTTTTGTCAACAGTATGCATCTCATACCTCTTTAATTTTGAAAGACACTAGCGTTGTTGGAAAAAGAGATTAAGGACATTGAAAAGAGTGTGAATGACAATGATGCTAGAGATCTACAAGAACTGTGGACTGAAAGAAAAAATATCAGCTGAGCTCCTTTTTAAATGAAAAAGTTAAAAGGAGCTCTCGTAAGAAGTCGTTTCTTTACAATAAGAGACGTGGATGGACCTTCTTATTTCTTTAACTTGGAGCGAAAAGCAGGACAAGAAAAACTGATGTGTGTTTTAAAGGATAATAATGGACATAACACTTCAGACCCAATAGTGATGCGCAAACTTGCTGTGGATTTTTATTCTAATTTATATGCTGCTGAAAACGTCTCGGGTTACGACTGTAACCCTTGTTCCCCGAGAAGGGAACGAGACACTGCGTCGTCGTTGTGACGACACTATGGGAACGCCCCCAGCGTAACGCATCTGAAGTATGAATGAAATCTGTCCAATCCTGATTGGTGCTGCGTCATGACGTAGTAGATGACGGCATACCCGGAAGCTACAAAGGGACGCCGGCTCAAACACACGTTAGCTACTTTGCGATGAAGCAAGCGCTCTTAACGTGATAGGTGTGGCGGCGAGACGCAGTGTCTCGTTCCCTTCTCGGGGAACAAGGGTTACAGTTGTAACCCGAGACGTTCCCCTTCGAGGGAACTCGCACTGCGTCGTCGTCGTGACGACACTATGGGAACGCAATGCCCACTATGCCACACCGTAAGCACGCCACCCTAGTGTGAAGCTGGAAGACCAGGCACACTTAGGACGCGAGCACTCTGGCGCCAGGCGTCACAGGGAGTTGCAGACTATAAAATCTTATGAAGGTGTGCGGAGTGGCCCACCCAGCCGCTTCGCAAATATCTTGAAGCGAGGCTCCAGAAAGGAGGGCTACCGAGGAGGCCATGCTCCTGGTAGAATGAGCCCTCACAGCTATAGGTGAAGGCAGATTGCGCACCTGATAAGCTGTGGCTATAGCCTGAATAATCCAATTACTGATTGTCTGCTTGGATGCAGGCAGCCCCTTCTTGGGTGAACCAAAGCACACCAACAACTGGTCTGACTTCCTCCACTGAGAGGACCTCTCAAGGTACACTCTCAGGGCTCTGACTGGGCAGAGCAGGTGAAGTCTCCCCTCTTCCGCCGTCACGTGAGGTGGAGGATGAAAAGCCTGAAGAACCACTGACCGTGCCACATTAGATGGCACCTTGGGCACATAGCCCGGTCTAGGGTGTAAGATGGCCTTAACTCCGCCAGGGGCAAACTCCAGGCAAGTTGGCATTATAGCCAAGGCCTGGAGATCCCCCACTCTCCTCAGAGAGGTGATAGCAAGGAGAAAGGCCACCTTAAGGGTCAGGTTCTTTGCCTCAGCCGACTCCAGTGGCTCGAAGGGGGCCTCAGCCAACCCTTCAAGTACCACCGCCAGGTCCCAGGTTGGAACTCTGGAGCGAGCCGCAGGCCTCATCCTCCGAGCCCCACGGAGGAAACGTACAACCAGATGGTGCTTCCCCAAAGGCCCATCACCTACAGGCGAGTGGAAAGCCGCAATGGCAGCCACATACACCTTTAGTGTGGACGGGGTTAGACCGGCGGAGAAACGATCTTGGAGGAACTCCAGCACTGAAGCCACTGGGCAGTTAACTGGGTCCACCTCACGCTCTCTACACCAAGTGGAAAACACATTCCACTTCAGGCTGTACAGTCTCCTGGTAGAGGGAGCCCTGGAGCTGAGTAAGGTCTCGACAACGTCTGCCGACAGGCCAGCCTCTAGGTACCGAGCCCCCTCAGGGGCCAGACCCAAAGGTTCCACAGCTCTGGCCGGGGGTGAAGTATTGTGCCCCCTGCCTGAGACAGCAGATCCCTCCTCAGAGGGACCTGCCACGGGAGGCCGTCTAGCAGAGCTATAATGTCCGAGAACCAAACTCGGGTCGGCCAGCGGGGTGCTACTAAAAGTAGACTGATCCCCTCTCGGCGAACCCGCTCCAAGACTCCCGGGAGCAGAGCGATCGGGGGAAATGCGTACAGACGCAGCCTCGGCCACGTCTGCATCATGGCATCCAACCCCAGCGGAGCTGGATGCCTGAGAGAAAACCACAGTGGGCAGTGGGACGTCTCTCGAGACGCGAACAGATCCACTTCCACTGGGCCGAATCTCACGCACATGGCTTCCACCACCTCTGGATGGAGTCGCCACTCCCCGGGCCTCAGCCCCTGCCTCGACAGGACGTCTGCTCCCTGATTTTGATCCCCGGGGACGTACATCGCTCTGAGAGACGACAGTTTCCCCTGGGACCACAGAAGGATCTGGTGTGCCAGTCTGCATAGAGGGCGCGACCTCAGACCCCCCTGATGATTCAGATACGCGACTACAGAAGTGTTGTCTGAGCGTATCAGGACATGGTGGCCGCGGAGGTCTGGGAAAAAGCTCCTCAGAGCTTTGTAGACCGCCAGCATTTCCAGGCAGTTGATGTGCCAGGAAGAGTGCCGGGTCTCCCACAGACCTCTCGCAAAGCGGCCGTCCATGACCGCGCCCCAACCAGTGAGGGAGGCATCTGTTGAAACGGTTTTCCGGCAACATGATGCTCCCAGCACTGGTCCCTGGGACAGGAACCAAGGTTTCCTCCATATGACGAGAGAACGAAGGCATCTGCGCGTTACTCTGATCATACGGAACGGATTTCCCCTCGGGGAAAACCCCTTGGCTCTCAACCACCACTGTAGGGGTCTCATGTGCAGCAGGCCAGAAGGTATGACGCTGGACGCTGCTGCCATGTGCCCCAGCAGTATTTGAAACTGCTTCACAGTGAGGTTGTGGCCTAGCTTCACTCTGGAGACCAACGCCTGTATGGAACCCACCCGAGCAGGAGACATTTGTGCCCGCATCGTCGTGGAGTCCCATACCACTCCCAGGAACGTAGTCCTCTGGGAGGGCGTCAACACGCTTTTCTTCGTGTTGAGTCTCAGCCCCAAGCACCTGATATGAGCGAGAATGACATCTCGATGTCGAACTGCCATATCGTACGACTTGGCTAATATTAGCCAGTCGTCGATGTAATTGAGTACACGAATGCCCTGGAGTCTCAGCGGAGCCAGCGCTGCATCCATGCACTTGGTAAAGGTGCGAGGGGAAAGAGCTAGGCCAAAGGGAAGAACCCGATATTGGTACGCTTCGCCCCCGAAAGCGAACCTCAGGAACTTCCTGTGACATGGAAGGATGGAGATATGGAAGTATGCGTCCTTCAGATCTATCGTGACGAACCAGTCCTCGAACTGGATCTGACTCACGATGGCTGGAATTGTGAGCATCTTGAACCTGAATCTCCTCAGAGAACGATTCAAGTGCCTGAGATCTATTATTGGACGCAACCCACCATCCTTCTTTGGAACTATGAAGTACCGGCTGTAGAACCCGGACTCCCTGTGTGGCAGAGGAACACATTCTATGGCCTCTTTTACCAACAGGGATTGAACTTCTTGTTCCATAACCCGAACCTGCTCTGGGCCGACCACAGTCCAGACCACCCCGTTGAACTTCGGGGGAGGGGAGCTGAACTGCAGTCTGTAACCCAGCTCTACAGTACGCAGGGCCCACGCAGATATATTCGGAAGGCATGACCATGCGCCGAGATAATCTACTAAGGGAACCAGCCTCTCGAGGCTGGCCTCGGGTGTCAATCGAGCCTCGTTCCCGACCCCCTGAAGCGGCTGACCGGCAGGGAGCAGTCGAGAATGATTTTCGGTGTGCGTACGCGTTCGCTGCCCAGCCGCAGGTCTTATTTGAGGCGGCTGGAGCGGCGTGCGTGCGCGGGAAATCAGTGTGGCCCGAAGCGTACTGGACGGCGGGAACACAGCACTGATTTCCCGAGAGCTCCGGGAGGGAGGCGACCTCGATCGCTCCATCCCGGGGGGGACAGCTCTCAGCGGTCCGGCCGCAATTAGGACCGCTTAGAGGAAGCCTTCTTCGCCTGAAGGACGGTCCTCAGATCGGCCTTAGGCTCCGAAGGCTTACCTCGAGAGCGCCGCCTCCTTTGCCAGGCTCCCTCGGGAGGGGCGCGGGTGGCGACACTCTCCTTTTGCTCCTGACGGTGCGAGGAGCTGGAAGGCGGCCGAGGCTGCCCTTTAGAGGCAGCCTTCCTCGAGGAGCTGGAGCGACGGGGGAGATATTGCTGGAAGGCCGCCGACTGCTTCCTCACCTCCTGGAACCTCCCGACGACGGTCTCAACCGCACCGCCGAAAAGTCCAGAAGGCGAGATCGGGGAGTCTAAGAGAAAATGTTTCTCTTTCTCTTTCATCCCCGATAAATTCAGCCACAAATGTCTCTCCACACACACCAAACCAGCCATGGAGCGGCCGATGGCACGGGCCGTCTCCTTGGTGATGCGGAGAGACAAATCGGTGGCCTTCCTAAGCTCCAGAATGTCCTCTGGAGAGGGACCCTGGCCCTCATCCAGCTCCTTAAGGAGGTCGGCCTGGTAGGCCTGCAGCACCGCCATAGTGTGCAGACAGCTACCAGCCCGCCCGGCCGCCATATAAGCCCTGCCCACCAGCGCTGATGTATCGCGGCACGGTTTAGTGGGCAGTACCGGGGCCTTAAGGGACGATGCGGCCTCGGGAGAGAGGTAGCTCGCGAGAGCCTCCTCCACCCGAGGTATCGTCCCATAGCCACGCTCAGCCGCCCCCAGTACATTTGCAAAATCAAGCACTGGGGGGTTGGAGAGCCTGGCTGAATATGGTTTTTCCCACGACTTGCACAACTCATTGTGCAAGTCAGGGAAAAACGGAAGGCCCCGGCGTGGAGGTTGAGACCGGCGCTTGAAAAACCTTTCATCCAGCTTACTGGCTGGCTGGATTACAGGTTCTTCTTGTGGCCAACTAATATTTAATTTGGCCACAGCGCGGGTCAAAACCTCCACCAGCTCCTCTTGAGCGGGTGCGTGAAGCGGTGGATGGGGCTCCACAACACCCGCCTCGATGCTCAAAGCATCTGACCCCTCAGAGCCAGATAACTGAAGCATCGGTGCCTCCACCTCGCGGGAAGAAGCCGCATCGCGGGCTTCCACACGAGGCGGGAGAGCATCTGAATCATCAGACGAGGACTGGGAAGATGACGAATCAGTCCCGAGTCCCGCTGAAAGATCCATCTGCGAGCCCCACGATCTGCGGCGCCGCGTTGCCTCAGCAACGGCGGGCCCAGAACCGCGGGGCCCGCGAGCTTGGCCGCCCTCATCGAACACGGCCAGCCGCGAGCGAAACACCCTGAGCGGCAGCTTATCACACTCGCTACAGGCGGCTCCCTCGAGAGCCGCCCTAGCGTGCTGCACACCCAGACAATATACACAGAGCTGATGTGTGTCCGTGCCCGATAAATAGCGCGGACACGGATGCACACATCGTCTGAACTGCTCGCTAGACATGCTTGTGATGACTTGATATGACAAACAACAGTAAATAGGACAAACAATTCACACAGAGCGCTTTAGCTGAAGAGCAAAAAGCTAACGTGTGTTTGAGCCGGCGTCCCTTTGTAGCTTCCGGGTATGCCGTCATCTACTACGTCATGACGCAGCACCAATCAGGATTGGACAGATTTCATTCATAGTTCAGATGCGTTACGCTGGGGGCGTTCCCATAGTGTCGTCACGACGACGACGCAGTGCGAGTTCCCTCGAAGGGGAACTCAGATGAACTGTGCAGAAATCAATTACTACAAGATCTTCCTGTCTTAACATTGGAACACAAGCAATCTTTAGAGACTGAACTCACTTTCGAAGAGGTTACTGCTGCTGTTATGGGACTTTCCCCAGGTCGTACCCCAGGACTGGATGTTTTTTTTGGAATGTTATTGGTTATGATTATTTTGAGGGTATCCAAAAATGCATCAATGAAGTAATTCTTCCTTTGAGTTGTCAGAGGGCAGTTTTAACGCTACTTCCAGAAAAAGGTGACCTAACTCTCTTGAAGAACTGGAAACCTGTAGCAATTCCAGGCTCTGATTACAACTTTTTTCAAAATGTATGGCCAGTAGGGTAAATAGTGTATTATATACGATTATACATAAGGATCAGTCTTATTGTGTAAAAAATAGATCTGTAATAGGTAACTTACATCTGGAATTTATTTTGAAATCGATGAACAATGTATTCTGTATTATGTATTCTCCTGTGTTTTACAAATTAGTTGCGTTACGAATCTTGTGAAACGGCGCACACTGCGTGCAGATGAACGTTATAAGCCACACAAACTCACAGCACGCAGAGATGGAGTTTGAGAAACACGAGACGCTCCACGCATATGTGGCAGAGTAGGGGACAAGAGCAAAGCTAGATAGCAAGGAAGTTCACATTAAATAAACTAATAAGATTTTCAATGTAGCCAACTACGCCACCTCGGGGCTTTCACCCAAGGATATACTCAGACAACACAGGTTCGTTCTTCACAAAGAGGACTGAGACGGTCCTGACAATTAAAACAAAACAATTACATAAAATCTCACATTGAAAGAAATCACATCCACTAATAAATACCTTCCAAACATTTACCTTTTAGTTACCTACATGTTAATACTAAAAAAAAAAGGTATTTAAAATAAAAATAAAAACAAAGAAAGAAAAAAAGAAAAAAAGAAAAGACTGGGGGTTGTTGAAGACACTAACAGGAGAAAGAATCTGACCCACCTTGCAAGTAATCACTCACTACACCCACACGCTAGTGTCCCACACTACAAAGGCAATGAAACAAATCCACACTCAAGTGTGTTTAACACTACACCCCAAATGGAGGTGGGCCAAATACCCCCCTTCAGATGTCCCAGAGAGAACCCACTTAAATTACAGATTCCATAAAAATAAATATATCGACAAAAAACAGCAAGTTTATAAGGGAGACAAAAACAGCAGCGTAGTTTGGGTCCGTGTATCCTGCTGATTATAGAGGCGCTTACACGGCTCTGAGCTGGAAGCACGCCGTTAGGCACGCCCCCCCAACCTGCACACACACATTCGCAGCAGTGAGATTTAAGCACTTTTCATAAAAGAATCCCCCAAAGAGATCATACTCACTGCGTCAGGACAACGTATATAAAAGGACTGCATGCTGCAACATGCCCTCACTGCACTGTAGCGACTGCAGAACAGGCTTTAGGTTACACACCAACATTACACAGACAAATAAAATCACATACACCCATCCACATACCTGAGATTGGACAAATAAGCGACCCAAACTACACGACTCCATCAGGAAGAGGCCGAAAAAGGGAAAGCAAGAGAGTGACCAGAAACAGCTAAACACAAACTCTGCTACTTGTGCGTCTTGCTTTTATTATAAGTGCAATCATGGTAATGATTAACCAGCCGGTATCTGACACAGCTGAGTCTATGGGGAAATTCCAATTCTCCACCAGGGGGAGTAACGGAGGGAAATACCAATCTATATAAATGATGATGACAGTGCAACTATGAAACGCGCGTCAGAAGTTTTGCGTTCCCAAATGCACATTATTGTAAACCTAAAAAAACAGCAAATGCAGAGACTGAGTATGTGTGGAGCAGCGTTTACTGTGAACGGAGCTGAGCATGCAAATAATTAAAGCATCATGCTTCTCTGTGAAAAAAAAAACGTGCATATTCTTAACTAAATCACAGCCTTTGTGATTTCATGATAGCACTATGCTATATTATGATTGTAAATGGTTTTAAATAGATCGCGTAGCCTTAGATAACGGTGTAATAATGCGGCTCATGGATTCTCGTCTGTGGAATGCGCCACTTCTGGTATTTTGCCGGTTACTCGACACGGGTAAATTGCAATCGAGGATTTTTTAAAATCGAGTCCTCGACTTTAATCGAGGAATCGTTACAGCCCTACCTGAAAGGTTTATTTATGGGCCTAAGTATAGAAGAAATAAAAGGGAGAGTCATGTTTTATTAAATTATTTATTTGGGCAAGTGAAGATGGCTATATGGTTGACAAGAAAAAGTGAATTGAGTGATAATAGTTGGGGGCCTTAAGCACATTTTCGCGCAAATTCATCTAAAAGCGCCAAATTTGGCACAGATGTAGCTCAGGTCATACCGAAATGATTTAGCTAGGGCGCCGGAGCCAGCAACCCTCGGGGCCAAGATGGCGGCCAAATCCAATATGGCCGCCGCCCGAAAAGGGTTCCGGCTTTAACTTTTGAACCACATGAGATACAAATACAAACTTGATATGTTTTTCAGCTTAATTGATCATGAGAAACACATAGGAATGTTTATATTTATGACCCAGTATATCTGGACCCCTCGATCCTCCAATTCCAATATGGCCGCTGTCCAAAAAAGCAGTTTGGGCTGCAGTATGGGGCCTTACACACCATTGTCGCGCAAATGCATCTACAAGCACCAAATTTGGCACAGATGTAGCTGAGGGGATACTGAAATGATTTAGCCAGGGCGCCCGAGCCAATGGTCCCTGAGACCAAGATGGCGGCCAAATCCAATATGGCCGCCGCCTGAAAGGGTTTTGGCTATAGCTTTTGAGCCAGATGAGATACAAATACAAACTTGATGTCTGTTTTACCTTTTTTGACCATGGGAAACCCATAGGAATACTTACATTTATGATTGGGTATATCAGGACCCCCAAATTCCCTAAATTCAATATGGCCGATGTCCGAAAAATGGTTTTGGCTACAAATTTTGAACCAAATGCGCTACAAATGAGGATGTGGTGTCTATTTTATGTTTATTGACCACAGGAAGTCCATTGGCATATTTATATTTATGCTTGTGTAAGTCTGGAACCTGTATTCTTTTCAAGGCTGTGGTTGAAAATCTTTTTTTTTTTACCACAACTTTGAAGGTTATTCTCAATTTTGATTCATTTCCTTATAAAAGTGAAATGGTTTTCAGTGTACCACAGGTAAATACATTTCAAAGTGTAATCATATAAGAAAGAATAAAACACAATTATTATTGCAAGGCAATATTTCTATTATGTTAAATTATTAAAATAATAATATAGTAAATTTTTCCAAAACTCTTAAAGGTTTGCTAAGCATAACAAAAAAACAGCAATAACATAAACAACAGTGAATTCTCATGGTCTCTCACATGAATTATCATTATCACTCACAATCACTGGATCTCTCATTGTCTTCACCATCATTGTTTGTACAAGAACCCTCACATGCACATATAGAAGTGCAACGAACTCCGGCTTTACAGCACTTACAGTGCCCTCTACATGCTGTCTTGCAGCCACAGTGAAGGAGAATGGTGCAGGCTTTACTGGCGTCTCCGAGATTAGTCCAGTAAGGTTCCCAAGTCTTTCTCGTAGAGTCCCGAAACCATCCCCATGCATTAAACTCTGGGATATCTTGCTGGACAGCGGTTGCCTGATTCCAGTAGAAGCTGGCCTGCAGCAGTGCTCTTTTGATGTGCTGAATCAATGCAGCTTGGGTGGGTGGCAGGTTCTCGAGAGACTGATGTCTAGCTTCATCTACACGGCTTGAAACACAGGTCTTGCTGTACATGATGAGCTCATGTGACAGATTCATAGCTCATGGTCCAAATGGTCCGGCCAACTACTTAAAAAAACATTCCATGACTACGTTAACACCAATATTGCTGGGTTTGTGAGGTCACACATGAGCTATGAATCTGTCACGTGACTGGATATTGTGTTTGACACATATCCAGAGGAGAACCTCAAAACACAAACTCACCAACGCAGAGGAACCGGATCAAGAACTAAAGGAGATAGGAGAACTCCAATTCCAAAATGTAACTGGATATATCTATTATATACAGTATATACTGGATATATTGTTATATATTTAACTATTTGGATATATCAGTGAAGAGATAACCAAGCATGGCATGTCAGGTAAACTCCTCCTTTCCACCAAGAAAGATGCTGTACTCTCCAACAGACCAGGGTATGACATGTCTGCCCTTCAGCCTTGTAATCATCCAGAAGCACTAGAATAATCCTGCATCTTGCACATGCTGGGGCCAATGGCCATAAAAAGGCATTTGTCCAGACTGTCGACAGCGATGTTGTCATCCTTGCCATCCGCTTCTTCAACACACTCGGCCTCACAGAGCTCTGGATCGGCTTTGCAGGTGGAAAAAACTATAGGGACATTCCTGCTCATGAAATCAGCAAGAATAGAATAGAATAGAATGAGGCATTTATATAGCGCTTTCATATGTACTACTGTACACCCAAAGCGCTTTACAATCATATCAGGGGTCTCTCCTCAACCACCACCAGTGTGCAGCATCCACTTGGATGATGCGACGGCAGCCACAGAACAACGGCGCCAGTGCGCTCACCACACACCAGCTATAGGTGGAGAGAGGAGAGAGAGTGATAGAGCCAATTCAATGTAAGGGGATTATTAGGAGGCCATGATTGGTAAGGGCCAATGTGTGGAATGTGGCCAGGACACCAGGGTTACACCCCTACTCTTTATGAGAAATGCCATGGGATTTTTAATGACCACAGAGAGTCAGGACCTCGGTTTTACTTCTCATCCGAAGGACGGCAAGGATCTTGGTCCCCAGAAGTCACTAGCCTTACCACTCTTCCACGCTTTAACAGGCTGTGACACAACCTCACCCTTTCTGTGCCATGGGAAAAATAGTGCATGGGCAGCTTGGGAGGCAACACCAGATCTCACAGAATCTCTGGTTACCCTCACCTTGGAGCCTGAACAGATCAACAATGACGTCCATGTCCAAAGACTGGAGCGTATGGTCATCATCATGTACAGCAAGAGCTGTGGTTCCAGCCGTGTAGATGAAGCTAGACATCACCTTTTCTCGAATGGTACCAAGTCTTTCGAGAACCTGCCACCCACCCAAGCTGCATTGATTCAGCACATCAAAAGAGCACTGCTGCAGGCCAGCTTCTACTGGAATCAGGCAACCGCTGTCCAGCAAGATATCCCAGAGTTCAATGCATGGGGATGGTTTCGGGACTCTACGAGCAAGACTTGGGAACCTTACTGGACTAATCTCGGAGACGCCAGTAAAGCCTGCACCATTCTCCTCCACTGTGGCTGCAAGACAGCATGTAGAGGGCACTGTAAGTGCTGTAAAGCCGTAGTTCGTTGCACTTCTATATGTGCATGTGAGGGTGCTTGTACAAACAATGATGGTGAAGACAATGAGAGATCCAGTGATTGTGAGTGATAATGATAATTCACTGTTGTTTTTTATTTTATTGCTGTTTTTTTGTTATGCTAAGCAAACCTTTAAGAGTTTTGAAAAAATTGACTATATTATTATTTTAACAATTTGATATAATATAAATATTGCCTTGCAATAATACTTGTGTCTTATTCTTTCTTATATGATTACACTTTGAAATGTATTCACCTGTGGTAAACTGAAAACCATTTCACTTTTATAAGGAAATGAATCAACATTGAGAATAACCTTCAAAGTTGTGGTAAAAAAAAAGGATTTTCAACCACAGTCTTGAAAAGAATACAGGTTCCAGACTTACACAAGCATAAATATAAATATGCCAATGGACTTCCTGTGGTCAATAAACATAAAATAGACACCACATCCTCATTTGTAGCGCATTTGGTTCAAAATTTGTAGCCAAAACCGTTTTTCGGACAGCAGCCATATTGAATTTAGGGTTATTGGGGGGTCCTGATATACCCAATCATAAATGTAAGTATTCCTATGGGTTTCCCATGGTCAAAGAAGGTAAAATAGACATCAAGTTTGTATTTGTATCTCATCTGGCTCAAAAGCTATAGCCGAAACCCTTTTAGGCGGCGGCCATATTGGATTTGGCCGCCATCTTGATCTCAGGGACCATTGGCTCGGGCGCCCTGGCTAAATCATTTCAGTATCCCCTCAGCTACATCTGTGCCAAATTTGGTGCTTGTAGATGCATTTGCGCGAACAATGGTGTGTAAGGCCCCATACTACAGCCCAAACTGCTTTTTTGGACAGCGGCCATATTGGAATTGGAGGATCAAGGGGTCCAGATATACTGGGTCATAAATATAAACATTCCCATGTGTTTCTCATGATCAATTAAGCTGAAAAACATATCAAGTTTGTATTTGTAACTCATGTGGTTCAAAAGTTAAAGCCGGAACCCTTTTCGGGCGGCGGCCATATTGGATTTGGCCGCCATCTTGGCCCCGAGGGTCGCTGGCTCCGGCGCCCTAGCTAAATCATTTCGGTATGACCTGAGCTACATCTGTGCCAAATTTGGCGCTTTTAGATGAATTTGCGCGAAATTACCCATTTATGTGCTTAAGGCCCCCAACTATAAAGGATCAACTGATTTTATTTCAGTACTAAAGGAATTAATAAAATCCCGTATCAACATAGAGTACAGTTATTATAAGCTGATAAATGATCTGGAGATGTTCAAATATAGATGGGAAGTTAATCAGTGTATTTGTGAAGTTGACTCTGATGAATGTTTGCAAATTTATATTTGAGTGATGTTTTCTTGTAATTGTGTGACGTTTCACTTAATCCTTTATTTTTCTTTCTTTTTTTTCTCTTTTATAATGTTCATCTATTTTTTTTAATTTTTGTATTAAAGAGACCCTTAAAAAGTAAAAAAAAGTCTCTCTCTCTCTCTCTCTCTCTCTCTCTCTCTCTCTCTCTCTCTCTCCTAAGGTGGGAATTCCTCTTGGTGCAAAAGACCATTAGTTGTGTAGTTGGTTTCTGGTTTCTGGCTTTGACCTTCTCCACTTACTGTTCAACAGCTGTTATTGGTCAAATAATCACAGACAGAAACACATACAGGAGAACTGAGAGCTCTTTAATTATATTAATGATAGAAGAGACAGAATACAGGACAGTCTCTGACTCGATATGAAACACTTCTATAAAGACACAACAATATTACAAATAACTCTCTTCTGATTTCCATGCAAGCTCTGGTTAATATGTGTATATAAACTTAGTACTCTTCTAATATATTCTGTGCACTTTAAATCAAGTCTTTTTAGGGATAGTTCACCCGAAACTGTCCACTGACTTCTAATGTATGGACAAAGAAATCTCTAAATATTGTCTTTTATGTTCCACAGAAGAAAGAAAGTTATCCAGCTTTTGGTCGACAAGAGGGCATATGTACATTGAATCATCTTTGTTATACATTTACATTGAATCATTTAGCAGACGCTTTAATCCAAAGCGATTTACAAATGAGAAAAACAATAGAAGTTGCATAAAAGAGTTTCACGAGTTCACATCTACATATAATTAATACAATAAGTTTATGCGTATTTGGCGTGCTGTCCGGGGGGGAGGGCTCCGAGCTCGGAGTTAGGCCCGAACCCAAAGTACTCCCCCCAGTTGGTAAGTGTAGATGGAACTGGAAGTGTAGATGGAACTGGAAGTGAGGAGATGGGGTGGAGAAGGGATGCTGACAAACTTTCAATGAACAGAGACAGGTCTGATGTGAATTTATACTCTGTCATTGAGTTGATTAGTGATTAATCTCCAGCTGTGCATAATTTGGTTAATTATCTGAACCTGCTCCTCCCGAACTTTGTTAAATAAAACCTCATTTCACGAGTTCACATCTACATATAATTAATACAATAAGTTTATGCGTATTTGGCGTGCTGTCCGGGGGGAGGGCTCCGAGCTCGGAGTTAGGCCCGAACCCAGAGTACTCCCCCCATAAAAGCCAGGTGAGCGCAGGACAGCAATCGTAAAATGATGTGCAATTAATTCCCCCAAAAAGTGCAGGGCATGAGAAGGTATTTACTAAAACGAACTTGACTGTTCGACCGGGAGGGCTCTCGCGACATCCGACGGGAACTTGGATGCTCACGGCATCGGATGGGTAGGCCTCGCCAGCGGAAGGGAGGGCGCCCGCTGGACTCTGTCGGGTGGCTCGACCAGTGCTTCGAAGGGGGCTGGGACACGGGAACAGAACCCTCGTGGCCCGACGAATGGGGAGCCCACACAGTGACATGAGCGCGGCCGTCCCACGACGACTAAGACGGGCAGACTCTCACTGCGATTCGAACGGGAGGGCTCGATCAGCGCTTCGGAAGGGGGACAGAGCCCGGCCCTTGAATGAGAAGCCGTTACGTGTGCGAATGGGGGAGCCTGCCATTGTTTGTAAAAAAACAAAAAAAAACAAAAACTGAATTGTAGATGTTTATTGTATCGAGCTTGAACGCAACGAAACAAGTGATACTGGAAGTGGGTTGGAACTTGGTACTGGTACTGAGAGTGACAATGGATGGAGCGCAGCAGGTGATTGAAATTAATGATTTAATTATGGCTTGGTGAGCGTTTTGATGTGGAAGCGGTTGGATCTGATGTAGGTTTTGAACGCTTCTGATGTGGGCCGAGTAGGGATTTGAACATTGAACGTTTAAACTGTAGTAAATAAAACGAGAGTGGTACAGTTGGATGGGGGTTGGCGGACTGAAAATATAAACGAAGTGACCTTTTTGCTCGATCAGTTTACTACTTGTTTGAAGAAAATATGGTTTCGATATCTACGATCTGTAAATCTGAGATTGAAGGATGGGTATTTGAGTCGACGTTAGATGTGATAGTCAATTTGGAGCGGTGGAGAAAAACCGAAGACAGCTAGGACAGACGTGCTTCCAGTGTGCCGACGGAGTTGGTGGAATGGCATGCGAGACAGAGTGTTGGAATACATTTGGTGAGTATGTCAATTGCAATAGATTGACTGGTATCCGGACGAGTGGGATAAGTTCTTGAACCTTTAATGAGCAGGGATGTTTGAGATTTATTTATGGTGGAGGCGGGCTTACCGTAGACTAATTTATTGAAAACTGAATGCTGGTTAGATAGCTCTAGTAAGCTTTTTATGCTTCTGGCACCAACGTCCTGAATTTCTGGAAAGAGTAATGGGAGAGAGTCAGCGATTTGATTTTGTGCTCCTGGAACGTGTTTGGCAGTCATTACAAATTGATCAAGCGGAGTTCCAGATGAGGCATCTGAGGAGTGGCAATTAGCGCGGGTGAGTAAGAACGACCTTTGTTGATGCAGTGCATAGTTTAATTTGTCGCAATGGACCAGGATTCTGTTAGTTGACCACTTTCCCCTCTGGGAAAGCTGTGACGATGATTGGAAGGAGCTGTCAACGGCTTAAATCGAGGGGGAGAGAGAGATGTAATCGTAGAAAAAGGTTAAGCCATTCCACTGATTAGAGTAAGTTATCCATAAACTCAGGGCGAGGAGGTGCGTGATGAAAGGGCGGCCTTGCGGAATTATGTGTATAGCATGGTTTAGGTGGCCGAGCGGCGAGAAGAATTTGCGCTTGGAATTATTTGGGCAGTCTATGATGTTGGACGGAAGGACTGCCTCCGCTGTGAGACCGATGCTTGCAGAGAAGAGAAAACAGATGCATGCAGTGTCCGCTGGGAGACCAATGCTCGCTGGACAGAAGAGAAAACTTAGATGCATGTTACGGTACATCCTCTGGGAGACCGAAGCTCACTGGACGGAGAAAGGCTGTAGCAGAAAAGCAAGATTAGCCGGAGAAACAGTTCTCCTACTGGAGACACATCCCTGCTAGCAGTAGAGAAAATGAACTGGAGTAACGAATCCTGTGAGAGCAAAGGAAACCTCACTGGTGTGGTAGTAGAGAATTAGCCAGAGAAACAGAGCTTGCGGGAGCAAAGGAGAAATCAGTTCCTGGGAAACAGTTCCTGCAGGAGCAGAGGAGACATTGCTGCTGCGGCAGGGGAGAAAATAGCCAGTAACAGAAAAAAACATGAGAGCGAAGGAAAACCTTACTGCTGTGGCAGTAGAGAATTAGCCGGAGAAACAAAGCTCTCTTGCGGGAGCAGGAGACAGCCTTGTTACAGCAGTATAGAAAATTAGTCCGAGAAATAGAGTTCCTGCGGGAGCAGAGGAGACATCAGTGCTGTGGCAGTGGAGAGAAAATAGCCGGAGTAAAAGAAACCTACGGGAGCACAGGAGACATCACTGCTGTGGCAGTGGAGAAATTAGCTGGAGAAACAGAAAACCTGCGGGAGCAGAGGAGACATCACTGCTGTGGCAAGTAAAGAGTAGAAATGCACTGTTGAATGAGAAAAAATATCAATATATTATATTTTATTGCAGTTGATGAGATACAGTGCTATGCATAAGTTTAGACACCCATGCTAAAGTTGACTAAAAAGAGGAATAAAAAAAATCATCTTTTGGAAATTGAACTTAATGCCTTAATTAAAAAATAGGAAAAATCTAACCTTTAAGGACACCAATTTTCTTTGTGAATGAATAATGTATCGTAAAAAAATAAATGTTCTTCCTTAAAATACAGGGTGCATAGGTCTGGACACCCCTATGTTAAATTCCCATAGAGGCAAGCAGATTTTTATTTTTGAAGGCCAGTTCATGGAGCCAGGATACTATGCATCCAGATAAAGTTCCCTTGGCCTTTGGAATTAAAATAGCCCCACATCATCACATAGCCTTCACCATACCTAGAGATTGGCATGGTTCTCTTACGAGAGTCCTCTCGTACTGCGTTTTATTCAAAACGCTACGGGAAAAGTCTCTTTTCACGAAACACTGAAGCAAAAAATTATCCTTTAATTTTCATATATGTAAAACGCGTTGCGGCAGCAGCAGACAGCTATGGCGAGACGGCTTGCTCGCTCATTGGCTGCTCTGCGGCAACTGCTTAAGCCTATCGAGCGAGGCCTGAGATGACATCAGGCCAATGAGGGCGCTTCGCGCCCTCCTCGGCACTTCCCGCCGAAACGGGCGTGGCTTACCTCTATAAAAGGAGCTCGAGAAGGCTGACTCACTTGATTTTAATCTCTTCAGCGAAGCGCACGCATCGCTGGATCACGTAAGCAAGCGTCGTTCGAAGCAAGCACTTCAGCGGGACGAGCCCTCGAAGCCGCTGGCCAACGCCGCCTTCTACAGCCGTACCTGCTGCGCTTTCCGACGCCTATATCCTTTATTGCTATATTGCTCTGTTTTCTGTGTGTGTGTGTGTGTGTGTGTTCGCTGCAACACTCACCCCTAAAAGAGCTGCGTCTTTTTCAAGACGCCTTCTCATGCAGCGCTCGCGCTCGCTGACAGCGAAATGCCCTCACTCCGAGCCAATTGCCTACGGTGACTCTGAGGACTCGCCAGGCATCCTTCCGAGGCTGCCCTTCCTGGAAGCGGACGGCGGGATTAGTTTTTCTTTACGTTACAAGAAAAGCTACCCTGCCTCCGCGCGCGTCATTCACCAGCGAAGGAGAAAAGAGTGTTCTCAGTCCCACCGTTGGTCGGTCTCACCTCTTTTCTCTCATATTTCTCAGTTCCCTGTTCGGCGACTGGAAATATTATTGCAGCAAGTGAGTCTGTTATAGCACGCTTGCCTGCCAGCAAACGCCGAATAATACATGTTGACGCCGCCTTTGCCGCCAATGCTTCACTCTGTCAGTCCCCTGAAGGCGACTGCAGAGATGCATTTTGCAGACAGCGAGTGCGTAGTACCCGCTTGCCTGCAACCGAACACCGTTTCTACGGTTCCCGTGCGTCACTGGCGAAAGGAGAATGGAGTGTTTTCAGCCCCGCTGAAACTGGGCGATATCCACTCTTCTCACATTCAAAGCCTACATCCCCCTGTGGCTCAGTGGCGGAATTATAGGTTTTCCGCATGGGAGACCGGAGTTCTAATCCCGGTCTAGCGGCATATATTTTTATGCCGCCAATGCTTCGCTCTGTCAGTCCCCTGAAGGCGACTTCGGAGATGCATTTTGCAGCCAGCGAGCGCGTAGTACCCGCTTGACTGCAACCGAACACCGTTTCTACGGTTCCCGTGCGTCACTGGCGAAAGGGGAATGGAGTGTTTTCAGCCCCGCTGAAACCGGGCGATATCCACTCTTCTCACATTCTGGCATATTTCAGGCGTCTGAAAATGTTAGTATTGCATGTCGTGCTTACTCGCATGCCTGCAAGCAAACGCCAGTGTGGATAATACTCGCGCTGACTTTGTCTATGTATCTTCACTGTGGTCCAGTGGTAGATTATTAGACTCTCGCGCGAGGGATCCGAGTTCGAATCCCGGGTCTGCCGGCAGAAAATATTTTGCCGCCGAATGCAAATCACTCTGTTTGTTCCCCGAGAGGCAACTGCAGACGTGTTTGTTTTCGCAGCCCACGAGCACGTGGTGCATGCCTGCAAGCAAACGCCAGTGTGGATAATACTCGCGCTGACTTTGTCTATGTATCTTCACTGTGGTCCAGTGGTAGATTATTAGGCTCTCGCGCAGAGGATCCGAGTTCGAATCCCGGGTCTGCCGGCAGAAAATATTTATGCCGCCGAATGCAAATCACTCTGTTTGTTCCCCGAGAGGCAACTGCAGACGTGTTTGTTTTGCAGCCCACGAGCGAAGTCCCGGCCACGGCCGATGATGCTATATGTGTACAGAAGATGCCCACTGCTTGTGCCCATCCCTACATATTAGCACAGCCCTTCACACAGGGCCCGCGCTCATATATTCGACTCGGGTCGATCACGCACACAACATAGTGAACGTGCCCACTGCCTAGTGCCCACAAACACTATGTTCTGCATGCCTTGTGGTTTCTGTAAAGACGAAACCTGTGCATTCACACTGCTCAGGCAGACAGTGCACTCATTGCAGTAATTGTGCCCGCTCTCCCGCGCCCACACTTACTAACGGTCATTATATGTCCTACGGGACTCGCCCAGCCCTCCCTTGCTCGGTTAAACACCGCAGCGGGGTCGAGCGCAGGCATTCTGCCCGGCTACGGCCGATGGTGCTATAAATGTAGTCTCGATGCCCACTCCTCAGTGCCCATCACTACACATAAGCACAGCCCTACACTTAGGGCTTGCGCACATAAAATCGACTCAGGTCGATTGTGCTTCCAACATAGTGAGAGTGCCCGCTTCCCAGTGCCCACGAACACTATGTCTAACAGATCACAGGCTCTCTGTAAAAACGAGACCTGTGAGCGCGCGCTCTGCTCAGGCAGACACTGCGCCCAAAGCAGTAAATGTGCCCGCTCCCAGCCCACATCTACTCGCTCACATGAGTCCTATGAGACTTTCTCAGTCCTCCCTCACTCAGCTAAGCACTGTAGTAAGGTCGAGGACGAGCGTTCCGCCCGCTGTATTAAGCGCGCGCCCCGCCTCAAATGCCACAGGCATAATGCCTGTTGTATCCCCCGAAGCGCCTCTGTCGCACGGCGATCAGAGCGCGCTCCGTATCCAGCCCCTAGCCAGCCATGCAGAAGCATGGGCAGCGCTCCCAGGGGTTTCGGACTGGGTGCTAGGCATTATAAAGAGAGGCTTCTCGCTACAGTTTTGTCGACGCCCTCCCCGCTTCACAGCGCGCGTCGAAACTTCGGTTTCGTTGGAAGTAGCTCACCTACTTCGAGCCGAAAAATATCAAAACTGATAAGCAAAGGGGCGATAGAGCGCGTTCCCCCAGCTCTAAGCGAAGGGGGACTATACAGCAGATACTTTCTAGTCCCCAAAAAGGACGGCGGTATCAGACCCATACTGGATCTAAGACGGCTGAACAGAGTATTAGTGAAACACAGTTTCAAAATGCTCACAACCAGCAAAATTCTCGCGCATGTTCGCCGAGAAGACTGGTTCATGTCGATAGGTCTGAAGGACGCGTATTTTCAAATACAGATAGCGTCACACCACAGGCGATACTTGAGATTCGCCTTCGGGGGTCAGACATACCAGTATACAGTCCTGCCATTCGGCTTGTCCCTAGCACCTCGTACATTTACGAAATGCATGGACGCAGCGCTCGCTCCTCTCAGACTCAGAGGCATGCGAGTGCTGAACTATTTGGACGACTGGTTGATCCTAGCTCAATCACGATCACAGCTCGTGGAGCACAGAACCATTTTACTCGATCACCTCGAGAATCTTGGTATCAGTCAACTGGACAAAGAGTTCATTGAACCCCAGTCAAACGATTTTGTTTCTGGGCGTCGTTCTGGACTCACAGTCTATGACAGCGCGGCTGTCACCACAGCGCGTGTTGAACATTCAGCGCGCGGCGAGGCCTTTCCGCCGCGGCGCTGTCACCCCGCTCAGGAAGTTTCAAAAGATGCTGGGTCTCATGGCTTCAGCATCGTCAGTTCTCCGGCTGGGCCTGCTCCGCATGCGCCCGCTGCAGTTCTGGTTGAAAACGCGGGTACCGCGCAGAGCGTGGGCGACCGGTCGATTACGCCTCAAGGTCGATCAGAGCTGTGTTTCAGCCCTGGCGCCTTGGACGGCGGACGACTGGTACCAATCAGGTGTAAGCCTGGGGACTTCCTCGAGAGTGAGGATGGTGTCGACAGACGCATCCACCTCGGGATGGGGAGCTCTGCTCGGGGGCAGACCGTTCTTCGGCCTGTGGTCGGAACGAGAAAAGCTCCAACACATAAACTGCCTAGAAATGCTGGCAGTGCACAACGCGATGACGCGTTTTTGTCCCCACATCAAGGACGAACACGTCATAGTCCGTTCGGACAACATGGCTGTGGTGTCCTACATAAATCGCCAGGGCGGTCTGAAATCCATATCCCTGTACAGGCTGGCGAAACGCTGACTATTATGGGCTCAGCACAACTTACGCTCGCTGAGAGCAGTGCATGTACCTGGGCTTCAGAATGTGGGCCCAGACAGACTGTCCAGGAACAATGTTCCCCCGGGCGAATGGTCTCTACACCCACAAACAGTCCGGTTGTTGTGGGAGAGATTCGGCAGAGCGGAGGTGGACCTTTTCGCGTCCCGCGAAACCGCGCACTGCCCCGCGTTCTTTTCAAAGACCGACAGCGCGCTGTCCAGAAGGTGGCCACGCTGCCCGTTATACGCTTTTTCCCCCGTCTCCCTCCTGCCACAGGTGCTGGAAAGGGGTCAGGGAAACGAAATGCCCAGTCCTGCTTGTAGCTCCGTTCTGGGAGAACCAGATATGGTTCCCAGTTCTGATGCAGTTGGCAGATATCGATCCATGGCCACTGCCGTTGAGGAGAGATCTCCTCTCGCAGGCCGGGGGCTCGATTTGGCACCCACACCCGGAACTGTGGTCCCTTCATGTGTGGGTGCTCAACAGATACCCGTTGGTCTCACAGAGGGAGTCGTGAACACCATCACTCAGGCTAGAGCGCCGTCGACACGGCGGCTTTATGCTTCGAAGTGGTCTGTTTTCTCCGGCTGGTGTACAGCTCGGAGCATTTCACCCCTCGAATGTGAGGTAACGGAGGTTCTCTCCTTTCTACAAGAGCTGTTGGATAAGGGCAGATCCCCTTCCACGCTCAAAGTGTATGTGGCGGCTATTTCAGAGTTCTTTGGTTCAGCGCTGGGTCAGTCACTGGGAAGGAATGATTTAGTCATCCGCTTCCTCAGGGGAGCTAGGAGACTGAATCCGCCCAGACCTCCTTCAGTTCCTTTGTGGGACCTTTCTACGGTCCTGGTGGCCATGAAAGGTGCCCCTTTCGAGCCTATCCAGTCTATTAGCCTCAAACATTTGTCTTTCAAACAGTGTTTTTGATGGCTCTCGCTTCAGTGAAGCGCATAGGCGACCTGCACGCGCTCTCTGTGAGCCCGGCGTGCTTGGAGTTTGGTCCTAATGACTCTAAAGTCATACTCAAACCTAAGCACGGCTACGTGCCGAAATCCCTCAACACGCCCTTTCGGGCTCAGGTCATTTCCCTGGCTGCCCTGCCGGCATCGAGTGAGGAAGGGGACTCGAGTTTTCTTTGCCCTGTTAGGGCTTTAAGAGCTTATATGTCCCGCTCTGCTGTCTTTAGACAGACAGAGCAGCTCTTTGTCTCGTTCAGTGGACGTTCCGAAGGAATGGCTGTTTCGAAACAAAGTCTATCCAGATGGATAGTTGACGCCATAGCGCTGGCTTATACTGCCAAGGGCATTCCATGCCCGTTGGGAGTCAGAGCGCACTCTACGAGAAGCGTTGCTTCTTCGTGGGCTTGGTCCAGCGGGATTTCCCTACAGGATATATGTACGGCGGCAGGCTGGGCCTCGCCGTCTACATTTATCAGGTTTTATAACCTAGAGGTTCCCGCCTTGCAGGCTAAGCTTTTGTCAGTGTAATCCGTTCAGCCGTCTAGTCAGACCGCTGAAACTCATGCGCTATGCGCTACCGACTATCTTGGGCAGAACTGTGTAAAACCCACATTTTCCGCATTAGTTCAGGTTCCCTACCCTGTCTATGTGATGTTATACTTGCGTCTGTGGACATGTCTATTCTACGACGCTACAGTTTAGGGAATTAACCCTCTGAGGTCTGAGCTGTTTTCTGGGCCCTGGAGGTGTTCTGACATGCTCTGACATTTGTGGTTATTTCTGTTACTTGTGACATTTTCATGGCTAAAGTCTAATTACACTGTATTCAGCACAAACTCTGCTACAATATATATCAGTAGCATGTATGTAAAAGTTTGTAGTTTTGAGATAATGACATTTATGCGTGGTTTGTGAAAATACAAAAATAAATTCTCACTGAAATAAGGTCATGAAACCCATACTGATTATTTCTTCACAAGACTTTTGAAAATTGTATCACGTAGCCTAGAATATTTGCTCTAAAACTATGTGAGAATCACCCTGACTGCTCATTCAGAGAAGACAATATATTGATTTAAAAATTTTACGACGTGTTTTGTGTTAGAAAGCAATATGCGAAGGGGCGGATCACCTCATTAATATGAGAGCTTTCCACACCTGAGAAAGACAAAGAACCTCCCTAATGGCCCTATTAGGAGCTTATCAGGGCCCATCATTCTGACCAACCTTGCACAAAGAATGAGGAGATTTAAAAAAGAATGGCTTTTAAAATTGTTTGGATTTATTTACAACACAACATAATCCAAAGATACACAACAAAAAAGCACTTATTGAAGAAAGAGACCTTTGTGCCATTCCTAAAAACATTGTACATACCTTTCATTTTCTAAGGTGTTTGATTTTCACTTTTTCACAGAGACATGTACTGTGAATGTTGAAGTCAGCAGGACTCAGTGGCATCTGGGCCCTGAAAAAAAAAAAAAAGTGAACATACTGATATCAAGAGAAAGGCCTGCACGATTTTGGGAATACATTTTAGATTTTTCTTGTTAAAATTGCTTTTTAAAATTCACAGAATACACACACACACTCACACAAATGTTTCCAACAATATATAATGAACACCAGGTTTGTTGTACCTTGTAGGTATAGGCTATGCGCAGTGCTGCATAAAATAATAACAATATAGCAGCCTATATATATTTTCAAAAAGATTTCAGTAACAACTAAGCTAGAGAAAAATATATTGATTATCATGTTACTTCAAATGTTTCCATTCGTTATGATGATATGAAATGAGATAATAGTAAAAACATGAAGCCGTTTGGAGCGTTTTGCTTTTCCAAAATATGATACATTCAAACGCGATCGCGATCAAAAATATGATACATTAAAACGCGATTGCGATCAAATATAAAACATTATGGTTAGGCCTACCATATACATAGCCTATCTACGTTTGAGCAGATATCCACAAACACAGTAACAGTAAACACGGGTCTAAATATTATAATATTCACCATATATCTAGCAACAGTTCAACTGCAATGTGAAATTTATGCAACAATAGCAAACTAATATGTAAGAATTACTTACCTTATCTTTCTTGTCTTCAAATATCGTTCTTCTTCTTCTGATGTAAATCCAATGTAAGCTCAGGCACGTCTTTCAAACTCGACGAAAAGTGAAGTGAAGTGTTTTGTTGTTGAGGTAATGAGGGCGATCGCGTTCCATGTGGAGATTTGCATGTGAATATCTTTTGCGCAAGTGGGCGTGGCCGAATTAAAAATAATTAGGAAGCGTTTGAGAAGCTGGAAATCTTGTTGGTTTTATACAAATTACTTAAACAGAGAATATTTGTTTTCGTTTTGAATCCGATCATTTAAAAGTACACACTTAAATGTTTATAAAGGTGTATGGCTCATAAATGTGTGACAAGTATTCGCTGAGTTTTGTTTCAGTTTATAGACGTGCTCAAGAAAAAAAAGTTCACCGCGACGGAGAGGCAGAACGCACACACTGTTTATTTTCTTTATTTTACAAAAGCACAATGTTTTGATTTGATTGGAAGTGGACACATACAAAAGTAGAAATACCACAGATTCTTTTTTTATATTTCTTTTTTCTGTATGACCATAAATGACGGAGAAATTTAAGTTTATAGTGCTACAATGTGGAGAAAATCCAGCAAAACGCGCCGGCGCGTTTGTCGACCTCAGAGGGTTAAGGCTCCCACCCTTATTCCCTGACTCTGTGTGAGTCAATCTGGTGATTATGCACTGTGTGCCTGAAATAGCTTCCGGTGATCAGTGTTTTTTTATCCCAGCACGCACGGCGTTTTGCAAGGGGTTCCCGTAGCGTTTTGAATAAAACGCAGTACGAGAGGACTCTCGTAAGAGAACGTACTCGGTTACTAACGTAACCTCGGTTCTCTCTAGAAGAGGGAACGAGTACTGCGTTCTCTGCCGTGCGTACGGTTCACTCTGGTTCGCTTCGGCGATCAAAATCAAGTGAGTCAGCCTTCTCGAGCTCCTTTTATAGAGGTAAGCCACGCCCGTTTCGGCGGGAAGTGGCGAGGAGGGCGCGAAGCGCCCTCATTGGCCTGATGTCATCTCAGGCCTCGCTCGATAGGCTTAAGCAGTTGCCGCAGAGCAGCCAATGAGCGAGCAAGCCGTCTCGCCATAGCTGTCTGCTGCTGCCGCAACGCGTTTTACATATATGAAAATTAAAGGATAATTTTTTGCTTCAGTGTTTCGTGAAAAGAGACTTTTCCCGTAGCGTTTTGAATAAAACGCAGTACTCGTTCCCTCTTCTAGAGAGAACCGAGGTTACGTTAGTAACCGAGTACGTTTTATTTCATGTGGGGATATTAGATGGATAAAAATAGAGCAAATTATCTGATTATAGATTACATCAAATCAATTAGAAACAAAACCTACATACAAATTGATAAGAGTAAAAAGATTAAACAGATTATTGACATAAAATAAACTAAATACGGTAGATCAAATAAATGCACATAGTGGGTAGGTGTTTGCAATTATTCTACATGTTAAATGCATGTCCACTTGTCACATTTAAGGCAAAGTATACAATTATTTTTGAAAATGACGAGTAGGGCCTAACTCCTTGAATTGTAATTATGAGGGTTTCAGTGGAGCACTGGATATTTGGACTACTTATGCATTCAATCGGTCCGCTATTGTTTGCCAAGCATTCTCTCTTTGCTTTATTACAGCAGCTGTATTGCCTTTTTTACATATTATATGTTTCACTTCTTCATACGTTTCCATAAGAAGCTGTTGCTCATTAGGCGAAAAGTATGCCGCACGGGTTTTGTCCATTTTTGCATCGGTGATTCTGTGATCGATTTCGTGATCTTTTTAAGAATGCCGTGAACGCGCATTTATCCAAACTATATACACCCGGCTTGACATATCCGCGCGTTCTCATCCTGGCTCAGCAAACGTGCAACGGATTAAGCCAGGATGCACTGATTAAACTAGGTCAAGCCGCGACTGTTCTGTTATCCTGGCTTTCTTAATTCTACTTTTGTGCAATACCCCTCTGGACCACACCCCTAAATGCATTGAAGCAACTGCCATGTGATTGGTTGATTAGATAATTGCATTAATGAGAAATTGAACAGGTGTTCCTAATAATCCTTTAGGTGTGTATATATATATATATATATATATATATATATATATATATATATATATAAATACTTTATAAGGCAGTCTTTTGTGTGACAGGATTCATTTTTTATATTGATTTAAATATTTTTTTAAATATAATGTAAAGATTGCAATGGCAGATACACTTGCTCCTTGAAAACGTATGTAACCCTCGTTCCCTGAGTAGGGAACGAGACGCTGCATCGATACTCGATACTTTGGGGAATACCTTCGGCATGAAACGTCTGAAGTCAACTATGGAACTATTCCAATCTTGATTGGTGCAACGTCACCCATGACGTCGCATGCGACGGTGATCCGGAAGCTACAAAAGGGTCACAGGAACCAGGAAATGTTAGCTTCTAATTGGTTAAAGCAAGTCGTTCTCAGGGGCGCGAAAAGTGTGGCCGAGGGATGCAGCGTCTCGTTCCCTACTCAGGGAACGAGGGTTACATACGTAACCCGAGACATTCCCTTTCGTAAAGGGAACTCCCGCTGCATCGATACTCGATACTCGATACTTTGGGGAACGAATACCCACGCCACCACACTAAGAAAAAAAACGCCCTGGTATAAAGCATCTGGTACACTCACGGACGATAGAATGAGTAGAGGGCAGATCCAAACTAGCTTGTCATAAGATTTGGTTGTAAGATATTTGTAATTTGTAGTGATTACAATTTAGCTCAAAGGAATTATTGTTTAATTTATAGGGAATTCAAAAGAGTCACTTATTACAACCGAGCAAATGACTCGTTCGCGGTTCATTTGAACTGGCTGCAATTATCAACTCTGCAACGGATATAAATATCCGAACTATAGTGAAACACTATATAGTTAGCAAGGTAACTTAGATCAGAAGTTTAAGACATTAAATTTGTAAGCACAGTAACACAAGTAATATTTCTCTTTAAAATACAAACAAGACTTTATTGATTATTCTAACACATACAACTAAAATCTAACACAGACACACACATTCATACGCGTTGCAGAAAGAAAGAGAGTAAGGAAAGATTAAGTTTTAAGAGTGAGTTTAAGAGTGAGATGATGTAGTCCCAAGTTTCTATGCACTTATAAAACACAACCTGAATGAACCATCAATCATTAGTTTGACCCTTTTATCGTTTCCTAGGTTATTAAATCAGTATCAAATACACCAGTTCAGTTTAAGAGTCTGGAGGCAGTACTTGCTTGTCTTTGCTTTTGGGGATTCCCTTTTGTTGAGTGTAAAGGGTTTTCCCGGTCCGTTCGTTGGCTGGTCTCCGCGTGCCTGATGTCTGGGTCACGTGGTCAGTCACGTGGCGTGCTGGCGGAATGAAAGTCTTTGTTTGAAGCTGGCTTTGCGAGAAACGTGGCTCGAAATCTTGTCGCAAAACTTAACTTAGAACCGAGACTCACAACGGAAAAGAAAGGAAACTAAGAAAAGAAAGGAAATTGAGAAGAGTAGATGATGGCTTGAATGAAGCTGTTTAACCCATGTTCTTCAGATCTTGATTTGGGTTATTTCGTCTGCGCGTTTTACATGGTTACTTGTCTGTCTTAGATCTTCATCTCCCGCTGCATTTTTGGTTCTGCACTGAAACTCTAAACTTGTAAACTGGTGTTAAGATTTTAAACTCAAATGTCCGCCCAGCCTCCTGGATCAGTTCTAACCAATTAGACACTGTCTTTGTTTAGGAGGTGGCGTTCTCTTCACTTCTTATCATAAATCAAGCTTATCTGTGCTCTCCTTACTCTCTAAGCTCTAGCAAAGAGTACAGAGGCCACAGCTAAGACATTATTACTATTATAAGAATCCGAAACATTTTCCACAGATTTCAATCAAGCCATCCTTTGAATTAAGAACATACGATCATATCGATATGAAACACAACACATTTTCATTCAAAAATCTAACAATTATAACAATTACATGAATTGTATGGCATTTAAGCATATCAGATACACCCATCTATTGTAGGAACAATATAGAATCATGTCGTTGCATGATGCTTGATCTATAAGTCCATTGAAAATTGTTCTTGAATGATTTTATTTTATGTTATAGGTAAAATCTCAGCTCTGTGGTTTGAAACGATTTTACACCCTGAGGTCTATCAGAGGTCCTTAAGGAGGGGGGAGTCTGGAATGTTGTGGGCTCGAGCAGCTTCTGCTGTTATCTTGATCGGGCTGAATTGTGCTATCTCTGAGCCAATCATTCTTTTCCAAGCTATCTTACATTGACCAGTTCTTCCTTTAGTTGGGCTCATCTTCTTTGAAGCTTGCATGACCATAAAGTTCTTAGCTGGGGGTTTTCGTTGGTCAGCGGAGACTGGCTGGCTGGAGCCTTCTTTTATGGCTCTGGGGTTGGTGATTTAGTGTCTGGAATGTTCAGTTCTGTGAGAAATTATGTTTGAACAATTCACCTGGAAGATTCATTTGTGTTTGTTTCGCACTTAATCCTACATGGTGCAAGAAGGGGAGGTCTGGAGCCGGAGGCTCGACTGACCTCATGGATGGGAGCCCCAGACAGTAAAAAATATTAGATGAGAGGTGAAGGCAAAAGCACACCTTGTACTTCAAATATGAGTGGTTTTAGATAACCAACTGTACTCTTAATAAAGGGAATAGCTCCTAACCCTTAATGCATAACTAGATGGACTGACTCCTCTCAGCCTGAGGCCTAATGTTGGAACCTCAAAGGCTACGACCTTGACCATCCGACACATGCAATGGAGGATGGAATACCCGAAGTATCTTAACATTGCCTACAGGTACCTCAGTACCGGGCAAAAATAACGTTGAGTGGCTCCCACGCTAGCAGGTAAGAGGGGGCAGCACCACCACTCTTCCAGGGGGTAAGACGAGCAGGAAGCAGACTCAATAGATTCTCCTATATATACTTATATATCTCAAATATATATTCGTATACCTCATCCAGAGGACATGATGGGTGCCAGGGATAACTCATCAGCCTGATGCCAATAGGCTGGATGAAAAGGAGTCATCCTCCAATCTACAGGAACATGGAGTTTCAGTGGGAATGTCCTTTCGAGAACACCCTTAGAGGCTTGCAGAGGGCACTGAGGCCGACCACAGAGGCCCTAAGCATGAACAGGAGATCCCGTTAGAGAGCGGGATGGAACACCAGTACTGAAGCCAGTGGGCAGTAATAAACTGGGTTCAATGCCCTCTCTAACTTAATTGTTTAGTTCCTAGTAGAGTGGGGTTCTAGTATGGATGTCCTGACCACCTCGGTGGAAAGGGCAACCTAATTATGGGTGGGACCCCCTCAGGGGCCAGACCCATAGTCTCCATAACTCTGGTCGGGGATGCAATAATGTACCATCAGCCTGAGACAGAAGATCTCTTCTAATAGGAATTTTCCATGTAGGACTCTCCAAGAGACTAATAAGGTCCCGAAAACCAAATTCGGGCCGGCCAGTACGGAGCTACAAGGAGTAGTCTCACTACGTACCTCCTGACTCTTTCTAGAACCCCAGGGAGCAGAGCGATCGGGGGAAAAGCGTACAGATGTGACCTCGGCCACATCTGTACCATGGCATCCAAGCCCAAAAGGAGCTGGATGTGAGAGAGAGTACCAGAGCGGGCAATGAGAGTTCTCATGAGAAGCGAACAGGTCAACCTCCGCCCGGCCAAACTCTCTCCATATAAGCTCAACCACTTCAGGGTGGAGCCGCCATTCCCCGGGCCTCAGTCCCTGCCTCGACAGGATGTCTGCTCCCATATTTTCAACCCCAGGAATATAAATAGATCTGACAGAGAGAAATTTGTCCTGGGACCAAAGAGGAATTTGATGCGCCAGTCTACAAAGAGGGCGAGATCTTAAACCTCCTTGGTGGTTGATATAAGAGACCACCGATATATTGTCTGTCCTAACAAGAACATGATGGCCTCTGAGGTCTACAAGGAAGTGCCTCAGGGCAAAAAAAATACGACCAACATCTCCAAGCGATTAATATGCAATGTGAGATGATGGCCTTTCCAAGTACCTCGGGTGTAACGGCCCTCCATAACCGCACCCCAGCCCGTGAGGGACGCATCCGTGCTCAGAGTTTTTCTCTCACATGGTGCTCCCAAAACCGGGCCCTGAGACAGGAACCATGGTTTCTTCCATACGACAAGAGAACGAAGGCATCTGCGCGTAACTCTGATCATACTAAAAGGGTTTCCCAGAGGAGAAAATCCCTTGTTCCTGAGCCACCACTGCAAGGCCCTCATATGGAGCAGACCAAAGGGTACTACCGTGGAAGCTGCAGCCATAAGACCCAAAACTCTTTGAAAGTGTTTGACATTGATAGCCTGGCCTAACCTAATACTCTTCATTGTGTTTAAGATAGTATTTATACGAGCAGGAGACAATTGTGCCCGCGTCGTGACTAAGTCCCACTCTACTCCCAGGGACGTAGTCCTCTGAAGAGGAGTTAAGGAACTTTTCTTCACATTGAGTCTCAACCCCACGCATCTCAGATGATGCAAAATAACATCTCGATGTTGAATTGCTAGTTCTTTTCGACTGAGCCAAAATGAGCCAGTCATCTATAAGATACGGACCCCCTGAAGTCTCAATGGAGCAAGGGCCGTGTCCATACATTTAGTGAAGGTGCGAGGGGATAAGGCTAGGCCGACTGGAAGAGTCCAGAACTGATGCGCTTTTCCCCCCAAAAGCGGATCTCGGAAACTTCCTGTGATGGGGTTAGAAGGGAAAGAGGAGTTAAGGAGCTTGTGGATCTATCAAGACAGACCAGTCCTCAGAGCTGGTCTGACTGACAGTCGATAACTTGAATCTGAACCCCCTCGGAGGTTGATCCAGTACGATGAGATCCAAAATAAGGCCTAACTCCCCCCCCTCATAGGAAATATGAATATGCCAGCTGTAGAACTCGGGCTCCCGAAACCAAGGAAGAGCCCACTTTGAGGTTTCCTGTGTTAAGAGGGACTAGACTTCCTGTTCCAAAAACCGACCCTGCTTGGGGCTGGCCGACATGTGAACCACCCTTAGTAGATAATATTTGTATATTAGCTCCACTGTAAGCAGGACCCCCTAGGCTATATTTTGAAGACCCCTCGGGGTGTCTAAATATGCCATTATGGGGACCAGTCCCTCGAGAATGGCCTCGGCTATAAATTTCCAAATGGCTTCGGTGACCTGAAGCAGCTAACTGGCAGGAACTAACCGAAATATGCTCTCTACAGACCTCCTGAGAGGCGGCGAACTCGACAGGGCTGCAACGTCTTCGGGCAGATACTGCGATTTGTGTTCGCTGGAAGCCGATGTGTCCCGAAGCGCCATCGGCGGCGGGAAGTGAACATCGATTTCCTAAGGGCTGCATATGGGGGCGAGACTCCTGTACTCGCTCTCCTGGGGGAACGCCCATAAGGGTCTGCGTGTTACGACAAGACCTCTTAGTTGAAGCCATCTTAGCCTGAGAAACAGTCCTCAGACCTGTCTTCGGTATGGAGAGCTTCGTGCAAGAATGTTTCTTCTGGTCCCAAGCCTTATACGGGTGGGGGGGGCACGAGAGGAAACCTTCTCAAAATATGAGGAGCTGGCGGCTGTCCCATGAGGCTGCCCCCTGGCAGCAACCCCATGAGACCTGGACTGACAACTGGGGATAGCTGATTGTTGCTCTGCCTCCTGAAGCCTCTCGACAACGGTTCTTGCCACGTCGCCAAAAAAGGCCAGAAGGTGAAAGGGGAACATCGAGAAGGAAAGCTTCTTTCTCCCCGATCCACAAGCGATTAACCCTCTGAGGTCGACAAACGCGCCGACGCGTTTTGCTGGATTTTATTCACATAGCAGCAACATAAACTTAAAAAAAATCCGTAATTTGTGGTCATATAAATAAAATAAATACATGATTATAAACTATAGAGGGTCTTCTTTTTTTGTGTACACTCACATTAACATCAAAACCTTGTTTTTATTTTTAAATAAATAAAATAAACAGGGTGCGCTTTCAGCTCACTCTGTCTCCGCAAAAAATCTTTCTGAAACAAGTCTGGAAAATGAACTGAAACTCAGCTAGTACTTATCACACAACCATGAAACATGCATCTAAAGAAAGCTTTAAATTTCTACTTTTAAATAAAACAATTCACATTCAAAACAAATATTCTCCTGCAAAGTAATCTGTATGAAACTAAAGAGAAGTACAGTTTCTCCCGTCTCATCTAATTATCGGTAATGAGTTCACACCCACTCGCAGAGCGCGCTATTCATAAGATAATGTGCTGAGGTGATCTACGCAAAATAAGGTAAACGCCCCCTGAAATGCCTTCAAACCAGCAAGTTTCATTCATTCACTTTCCTGCGCTGTTGGAAGATGACACGAGTTCAAATTTTGCTCAGAAGAAGAGCTGGACTCTGACAACGAACGTTTGTATTTTGAGCGTCGAACATTGAGCGACTTGATCCAGCCGTGGATAATATTTCAGGTGAGTAAGTCTTTTTAAATTTACTTGCATTAGTTGACACGTGTTCGCATTTATGAGGAAAAAACAATATTACGTGACAGTTCTCCATTATGGACGCGAGCGCTCTCAAAGCAGCACTAAAGACTTTCAAACTTTCACAGAGACCTCAAAACAGAAAGCACAAA
Source organism: Scardinius erythrophthalmus (assembly GCF_964197995.2). Classification (NCBI taxonomy): domain Eukaryota; kingdom Metazoa; phylum Chordata; class Actinopteri; order Cypriniformes; family Leuciscidae; genus Scardinius; species Scardinius erythrophthalmus. The sequence goes on along the minus strand of NC_138229.1, from coordinate 48,531,240 downwards.
TCCTTTCTTTAAAACAAATTTTGTTTTGTATTAATTGTATCTTAATTTTAATATTATTTTCATTAACACATTTTCTGGATTTAATACATAAAAAGTAAATATAGGCAAGAAATCACAACATAAGGTACATGAACTGGAGATCATAATGAACCAGACCATAGCCTACTCGCCTCACAGGTCTAAAAAATGTGAAATATATTTACAGAAAGCTGGTTCTAAACAAAACCATCCAAAACAAAAAAAACTATAGCCTAATAAATGTGCATTTCTCCGGTGCGTTCACTAGCCTACTGCGAAGATCGCGAGTAGCCAATCGTCAACTTCATCTTTGCCAGAAGTTAATAAACAATTAAAATGTCTTATTGCAATATTTTACATATTCATAATCATTATTTTTGCTGGATCTTTGAGGCAGCTTTTTAGGTTTATGGCGTTTTGGAAAAGAGCTCTTCACGTACAAATACCGTTTCACCAAGGCACAGCGGCCCTTCAGCATATAAGAAAAAAAAAAGAGAAAAAACACAGACTTACTAATTACGAAACTTTGATGTGGTTGAACAGGTGAAACAGTCACAAATTCCTCTGCAACTCAAACCTTCTCAGTACGAGTTATGAAGGAAGAGAACAGCATTACAGTTCCCCTTCGTTACGGGGAACTCCCGCTGCGTCGAATACAACGCTACGGGGGGGAATGCCTTCGGCATGCGTTATCTGAAGTCACTATACAACTATTCCAATCTGGATTGGTGTGCGTCATCGTGCGTCATGACGTTGCATGTGACGGTGACCCGGACGCTATATAAGGGTCACAGGAACAAGGAAATGACAGCTTCTGTTCTTCAGCAGCGTTCTATGTCAAACTGTACGTCTTATTTGGTGTTGTCTGTCAAATCTACTATGGCGAAGGCAGTGTGCGTCTCCTTGATTTAAGAAAAATTAAAGAAGCAAGGATGGCGCACACTTGCTTTGTGGTGTTGGGTTGTGAGCGGAGCTTGCACGGACAGTTCTCGAGGGCACTGTCTATTTTGTGCAAACTGAAAGGATTCTGTGACTGGGATCTCGCGTTTGCCGAGGCAGCGCGTAGGTTTATGTCTGCATTGCAATACAGAATCTATAGTGGCTCGGATCTCGCGTTTGCCGAGGCAGCGCGTAGATTACGGCTACTCTGCAATAAAGATTCTGTGACTAATCTCGCGTTTGCCGAGGCAGCGCGTAGATTAATGTCTGCATTGCAATACAGAATCTATAGTGGCTTGGATCTCGCGTTTGCCGAGGCAGCGCGTAGATTACAGGTCTGCAGGGTGTAGACTCTGAGTGTACTCTTCCGCTCCCGCCTGAGCCTGTTTAAAAATAATAAAATAGGCTTGCGTTCCTAGTGCATCAGCTCGCGTCTGTCGAGGCAGCGCGTTGTCTGTTTGCATTGGGTTCGCACGTGGAGCAGTGTTTACAGGTCTCGCGCACGGTTCGGAAGCCCGCGCCACTGTGGCTTCTTCCGACCGTGTTAAAGACCCGGTGTTTGATTTATTTGATTCTGAGGAGTCAGATACTATCAACACTGAATCACGAATATTCACCACATTATGAGGAGTTACTGGAGAAAGACTGGGGCTGTAATGAAATTAAATGTTTGGTAATTTAATAAGAAGGAAGCGTCTAAAAAGAGTGCTTCCTGCAAACCCAGTCAAAATCCTTGTGTCAGAGTCTTCCTTTTTCAAACGATCTCCATACTGAGGTACTGAGATTGTGGAATAATTGAAGAGGAAAATTAAAGGGGAATTTAATGATGCAGGGGGTAGAAGAATATTTCTCCCAGATATCGTATTACCTCTGATGACTCAGACACGTCCCTCTAAAATTAAAGTGGAGCTAATATAAATATTATCTCGAATTTGGTAGGGAAGGCTTATATGGAGGACAGTCACCAGCTCCTCATATTCTGGGAAGTCACCTCTTCCCCTCCCCTTCCCCCTGTACAGGGCTCGGGGTCAGAGGAGACGTTCTCATAAAAAAAAAAAAAAAAAAAGTATTATTTTCGGTTAGTTCCTGCCGGTCTATCGCTTCAGGTCACCGAATCTCAAAACCTGAGGTCAGTCTCGAGGGACTGATCTCCTTATTAGATTATTCATCGGTTACGTCCTGCCAGTAAACTGCTTCAGACCACCGATAAGCACATTATATCACCTGAGACTAACCCAGAGAAATTGATTCCTCTTGTAGATTGTTTAGACGCCTGGTCAGGCCTTCCGAATATATCTAAATGGACCCTGGGTATAGTTAAAGGATATAAAATCCAGTTTAAAGTAAGACCACCCGATTTTAACGGGGTATTTCACACACTGGTTTTCTCACATCAGCGCCAGGTGATGGAAAATGAAGTTGAATCTCTTTTAGCAAAAGCAATAGAAATTGCCCCTAATCAGGAGAGGGATTCAGGTTTTTACTGCCGTTACTTCATTGTTCCGAAAAAGGATGGTGGACTTCATCCTATTGTAGATCTTAGAGTATTGAATAAATCTTTGAGGAGATTTAGTTTCAATATGCTCACTATACCCAGTATCATTCAGCAAATCAGATCTGAAGACTGGCTTGTGACATAGATCTCATGGATGCTTATTTTCATAACTTCATCATCCATTATCATAGGAAGTTCCTTAGGTTCGCTTTTGGGGGGAAAAGCTTACCAATATAGGGTTCTTCCTTTCGGCCTAACTCTATCCCCTTGCACTTTCTGTATGGATGCTGCCCTTGCTCCACTGAGACTTCAGGGGAACCGCATCCTAAATTATTAGATGACTGGCTTATTCTGGCAGAACCAGAGACGCTAGCAATCCAACATCGAGATGTTGTTTTGCGTCATCTTCAGTGCTTGGGGCTAAGGCTCAATGTCAAGAAAAGTTCTCTGTCTCCTCTTCAAAGAATAACATTTCTTGGAGCTGAGTGGGACTCGCAATCTATGCAAGTTCACTTGACCCAGCCACGTATTTAAAGTATCGTGGCTGCAGTTAGAGCTATCAGGTTAGGCCAGGCCATCACTGTCAAACATTTTCAAAGAATTTTGGGCCTTATGGCAACCGCATCAGTAGTGATTCTACTCGGCTTGCTTCATATGAGGGCCCTACAGTGGTGGCTCAGGACCAGGGGGTTTTCCCCAAGGGGCAACCCCTTCCGTACGATTAGAGTTACGTCCAGATAACCTCGTTCTCTAGTCATATGGAAAGACATACGGTTCCTGTCCCAAGGCCAGGTGCTTGGAGCTTCGTGTCCCAGAAAAATTCTGACCACGGATGCTTCCCGCATGGGCTGGGGTGCGGTCATGGAGGGCCGGTACACCCGCGGGGTCTGGAAGGACCATCACCTCGCATGGCACATCAGTTGCCTGGAGATGCTGGCAGTATTCTTTGCCCTTAGGCATTTCCTTCCAGACCTCAGAGGCCATCAGGTCCTTGTTAGGTCTGATAATATATCGGTGGTCTTCTACATCAACCATCAGGGGGGCTTGAGGTCTCGTCCTCTGTGCAAATTGGCCCATCATATTCTATTATGGTCTAAGGACAAATTTCTCTCTGTGAGGGCCATGTATATACCTGGGGTTGATAATGTGGGAGCAGACACCCTGTCGAGGCAGGGGCCCAGGCCAGGGGAATGGAGGCTCCACCCCGAGGTGGTGGAGCTTATATCGGAGAAATTCGGCCAGGCGGAGGTAGATTTATTTGCTTCTCATGAGAATTCTCATTGCCCGCTCTGGTTCTCTCTCTCGCATCCAGCCCCGTTGGGTCTGGAGGCCATGGTACAGACGTGGCCGAGGCAACGTCTGTACGCCTTTTCCCCCGGTCGCTCTACTCCCTGGAGTTCTGGAGAGGGTCAGAGGATTTTGAGTAGATCTTATTCTCGAAAAACCACACTGGCCTTCTCGAATAGGGTGATCTGGTGGCCGAGGTCATCAGATCAGCTACCTCCAGAACTCCCCGGCTCAGGAAGTTTTAATTGAGTTAGCTGGACCCAGCCTTTTACTGCCCTATGGCTTCAGTACTGGGATTCTTCTATACTCTAATCGGGACCTCTCGTCCACGCTCAGAGCCGCTATGGCGCCTACGGCCTCCGTATGCTCTCAGTGTGGTCCACCCGGGTCGTCCCATGACCTCCATATTTCCCTGTAGCCTTCTAGGATGAATCCTGTTATCCTTGCAGGCTGACAGGTCTGTGGAAAGAAAAGCCCCTGTCGGTTCTGCGGGATACGTGTATATATGTCAGATTAAAAGAAAATCTACATATTTTGGAAATCTGTTAGCTTTCTAGTAGGAAATTTCCCCGGTCACCAATAAGGGTACCGGAGGCTATCTTATGATTTCCTCTGGCTCTTCATCCTTCGTTGCTATAAGTGTGACAGGAGAGCCTTCTAGGCTTTTAGGGTTATCCATTAATGGTGCCTTGGAGTCAGTGTCCTGCCTTTTTAGGCATATGTATATATTGGACCTCACTTCTGAGGCTGTTAACTCAGCCTTTTTCTTACACCAAAAAAGACAAGAATAAAATTCTTAGTATAGTGGGTTCTATAAATTCTCCCCTGTCCTTAGCAATGATCCTCACCTTCAGAGTGCTTTCTGCCTCTGTATGCTGCGTCAGAATCTGGATGAACCCTGTCTCTGCAGGCTATCATATTAAATTGCTTAGAGCCTTTATTCGGCTCCGCAGAGTATATCTATATAGGGTATTAAATGGGAGTTTGTTAGCTTTCTTTGAGATATTTCTCCCCGGTGACCAAGGTACCGGAGGCTATTCTAAAAATTCCTCAGCTCTTCATCCTTCGTTGCATGTACGGTGTAAGCAAGAGAGCCTCTTAGGCTTCCAGAGATTATCCACTAAAAAGGGTGTTAGGAGTTAAGTGTTCTGCCTGTCATTAATCAGGCCTATCTACTTGGACCTTAATATCGAGGTTGCTGATGCGACCTTCCCTTTGTACACCAAACAAGAAAGAATAAAATTCTTAGCACAGTTGGATCTTTCACTCTCCCTTGCTTTAGTGCTCTTGAGTGTGCCAGATGCTTCACACCCAGGGCGCTTGTTCTCTGTGGGGGCTAGCTGGTACTCGTTCCCCGTAGCGTTGTATTCGACGCAGCGGGAGTTCCCCGTAACGAAGGGGAACGTCTCGGGTTACTGGATGTAACCCTGGTTCCCCGAGAGAGGGGAACGAGACGCTGCGTCCCCTCTCCCCACCTTCGGGGCGCCCTGAGAACAGCTGCTTTGAACCTTTTTCGAAGCTGTCATTTCCTTGTTCCTGTGACCCTTATATAGCGTCCGGGTCACCGTCACATGCAACGTCATGACGCACGATGACGCACACCAATCCAGATTGGAATAGTTGTATAGTGACTTCAGATAACGCATGCCAAAGGCATTCTCCCCCGTAGCGTTGTATTCGACGCAGCGTCTCGTTCCCCTCTCTCGGGGAACCAGGGTTACATCCAGTAACCCGAGACGTTTTCAGCGCGTCCTCCTCTGATTGCTGTGTTCTGACTGAAAAAGTGCGTGCAGGAGCACATGCGCAAAACGTAGGTTTGTAAAATGTCCTTTTTTTAAAAAAATGACATGATAAAATAAAAATAATTCATATATCATTTTACAAAACGGTTTTGCGCATGTGCTTCTGTGCGCACTATTTCGAATTTATGTATGAATGCGCGTTTTTGACGACACGGGACCATGGACTGGGCCACTCGGAGGTTGCTTCCGGGAATAGGCTACTGCCCTACAGTATTAAAAATCGCATATAATTTATAACATATTATTGTTTATAAGGTTATTTGTTTTCTCTTTAACTTCTTTCAGCTCTTTTCATGTTTGGGGGGTCGGATTGTACAAATTACTTTTGTTTATCGCTCACAATTGCTTTAACAGACTGATTTTTTTTTATGTTGCTCACATTTGATTTGCTTAGAGCGAATTTAGAACATTATGTTCCTCCACATAGAGGAATTACAATAAAACAGATTGAAAAACAAAACCTCCTCTACTTCTTTGTTCAGGCTGCGATGGGCCATTAGTCATTGGGGGGGGGGTGTCTAGTCACACCCCTGGTCTGAATCTCATTAATATTTATAGCCCATTACCACTCCCATGCATAAACCTCTTCTGACAAAAAAACTGTTTTACAACGTTTAAATCAATGTATTGTTTTATGAGAACGATTAGGCAGGATGATTTTCACATCATTTTGAAGATAAAACTGTAGGCGACAACATCCATTAGTCAAAAGTCTTGTGGACACATATTTACTTTATGTTTTGTGGTCTAATTTCAGCAACTTTCATTTTTATTTTTTCAAATAACCACGCATAAACATTATTCTCTTAAAAACACAAAGATTTACAAGCATGTTGATCAGATATGATGGTAGCCCTGTTTGTGGTTTATAGAGTGAATTTACACCTTTGCCATTAACATGTTTATAAATCACTGAAAAAACAACAAATGTCAGAGTATGTCAGAACACCTCCAGGGCCCAGAAAACAGCTCAGACTCCAGAGGGTTAAGCCATAAATGTCTCTCTGAGACGACTAGTGCTGCCATAGAATGGCCAATAGCACGGGCCGTCTCTTTAACCCTCTGGGGACCAAAAACGCGCCCGCGCGTTTTGCTCGTTTTTTTTTTTTTAGCAATGAAAATAAACACTAAATGCTCTGTTAATTTTGATCTTTCATTTTCGTGTAATACATCAATCGATCCTGTTCAGTTTCTATTTTTTTTCTGTATACTCACAATAAAAATAAAGTGTTTTGCTTTTTGACAAATAAAGAAAAATTAACATGATGCGATTTCTGCCTTCTCACTGTCAATAAACTCCCATTTGAAACGTGTTCGAAAATGATCTATAACTCCGCGAAAATTCAGTCAAACAGGCAAACAGACCCACGGGCATAAAGCTTGAGATCGCATCTGTTAAATGAAGTAACTTATATAAAAAACAAATATTCTCATCTTCTGTAATCTGTATAAAAAGAGAGCGACTCCAGTCGACCTCATTACGAGCTAATTCACAGTAATGTGACCACTCCCCGGAGAGCCAGTGCTATTCAAACGCAAATTCTGAGAACTATTGAAGATCTGTGAAACGCCCACATCAGCTGTAAACAAAGCGCGTCGCGATCGAGTGAGGCATAATATAGCCTACCTTATGGAGAAAAGATTCCTCAGAACAGTGCTGATATGAGGAACAATATATCCTGATATGAGGAGCAGATCCTGCTGAGGAGTGAGGTAGGCTGTTTTCTTTTCTCAAGTGTGGAATAACGTTATGGAATAACGTTAGTGCAGGCCTATGCAAACCGCAAAAAGATGAATCGCATTTCTATAATATGACTCGCCTTTCTGTGAGATGAATGAAGGGTACATATTTGTAAAGACTGTTTAGCCTAAATATAAATCGCGCGTCTGTGTGTGAAAGAATAAACTGTTTTGCTATAGCCTACTGAGATGAGTAAAAATCGACTGGAATATGTTGAAATAAAATGTATTTGTATAAGCAACGTATTAAACTGCAAATTAGCATTTATATGCCCTAATATTTCATAAAAACAACGTTACAGTCAGTCACTTGTTGACTAGATTTGGGTACAGTTTTTAGGCTACTGTAAAATATACTGCCACATAAAATAAGCTTTTGTTTAGCAATTTCTGCTCATATCTAACGTTTTATATATATATATATATATATATATATATATATATATATATATATATATATATATATATATATATATATTTGTCAAAAATAAAGTCATAGATGTTAGATGTTCCAATGTTGGCTATATTCAAACTAATGAATACATATGATAAAATGTAGGCCTATAATCTTTTTTCTTTTTCTTTTTTACAAAGAAAGAGTACACTTGAAATATTGTTGAAATTGTAATTATTGTTGTAATTGTAACATTTTTAATAAAATAGCAAAACATATTTACAAGAGAGATGTAAGCGAAATCTTAAATGGTCAATATAAGTCTTCTTCTAAATACATCCTTTGTCCTTGCATTGTGGCTCAGTCAGTGTCACACCTGAAAGAATGGCTCATTAGGCAGAGTCATTATGCAGAGTGGGTGGGACAAGGTGTAAACTGCTCCTCCCCCCCGCATATTGGCTTTCCAAGCAAAACCTGTTTTACACCATTTAAATCAATGTATTTTTTTTTGTGAACGATAAAGCAAGACTATTTTCATATAATTTTGAAGCTAGAACTCAAAGGGACCACATCCATTAGTCAAAAGTCTTGTGGACACATATTTAATATGTGTTTTGTGGTCTTAATTCAGCAACTTTCATTTTTATTTTTTCCAATAACCACGCATAAACATTATTCTCTTAAAAATACAAACATCTACATACAAGTTGATCGCATATTATGGTAGCCCTGTTTGTGCTATATAGATTGAATTTACACCTTTGTCATTAACATGTTTATAAATAACTGAAAAAAGCACAAATGTCAAGGCATGTCAGAACATCTCAAGGGCCCCAAAAACACCTTGGTCCCCAGAGGGTTAATAATACGGAGAGATAAGTCAGCTACTCTACGAAATTCAGTAATACCATTGAGTGAGACCTCCCAGTTATCATTCACCTGCTTGAGGAGGTCAGCCAGGTATGCCTGTAATAACCCCATCGTGTGTGGGCATGCACCGGCTCGACCACCGCCATATATGCTTTCCCTTACAAATTCGATGTACAAGATTTGGAGGGAAGTGTCGGAGCTATCAGGGGTGACGCAATGTCAGGGAGAAAATATTTCGCAAAATATTCCTCAACCCGAGCCATCACCTCATAACCATTTTCATTAGATTCCCTAATGGATGAGTAAATATATACATGGGGGGAAAATGATTGAGATGAAAATGGATTTTTCCACGATCTTGATACCTCAGTATGGAGATCAGTGAAAAAGGGAAGGCTCTAACACGAAGATTGTGACTGGGTCTGCAGGAAGCGCTCATTCATTTTATTTTTCTTAGTCGTTTCCTGCTTATTATATGGCCATTTAACATTTAATTTAACCACTGCCCTGATTACAACCTCCAGCAACTCCTCACTAACGGGAATATGGGGTGGCGAATCCCCATATCCACGTGATTCAGTGTTGATAGATAATATCTAACTCCTCGGAGCCAGATAAATCAAACGCTGTGTCTTTAACACGGTCGGGAGAAGCCGCAGCGCGGGCTTCCGAACCGTGCGCGAGACCAGTGGAGCTGGTTAATAAACACTGAGAAAGGGTCGCAACCGTCTCAGTGTCATATGCCAGCCCCACGTGCGAATACCACGCATACAAGCGGCGCGCTGCCTCAACAGACGCGGGACCTGATGCACTGGAAACGCAAGCCTGATCTAATTGATCGAACAAGCTCAAACGGGAGCGGAGCTTTTTCATTGAAAACAGTTTGCACAGACAGCACCCTCGAGCACCGCCCGTGCATGCTCCACTCCCAGACAGACTACACAAAGCGAGTGTGTGTCATCCTCGCTTAAATAACGTGGGCAAGGGGACACACACTGCCTGAATAGCTTCTCTTTATTCACCATAAATAATACTCTTTTCACGGGACAAACAACACCAAATAGAACAGACAAGATGACATAGAGCGCTTGCTGAAGACCAGAAGCTAACATTTCCTGGTTCCTGTGACCCTTTTGTAGCTTCCGGATCACCGTCACATGCGACGTCACGGGTGACGTTGCACCAATCAAGATTGGAATAGTTCCATAGTTGACTTCAGACGCTTCATGCCGAAGGCATTCCCCAAAGTATCGAGTATCGATGCAGCAATGCAGCTTTCATAAAGGGAACTCTAAATATTGTCTTTTATGTTCCACAGAAGAAAGTTATCCAGCTTTTGGTCGCCATGAGGGCATATGTACATTGTCAATTATAATTTTGAACTATCTTTTTAATACATTTTGAATCATTCAGCAGACACTTTAATCCAAAGCAATTTACAAATGAGGAGAACAACAGAAGTTAAAGGGGTCATATAATGCCATTTTTGTACAAGCTAATATGTTTCTTTAGGGTCTAAATTAAAAGTTTGTAATATACTTTAATTAAAAATTCTCATTAGTATTGTAAGAAAACACTAATTTTACCTGGTCAAAAACAGCTCTGTTTTCAGAACGCTGTTTCAGTGCATGTGTCTTTAAATGATAATGAGCTTTGCTCACCCCGCCCCTCTGTTCTGTGCGTACACCGTTTGAAATAATAATGCAATAACCATAACGCGTTGTTCATTATAAACGTGGGATTATGAATTATATTGAGAACATCATACATAGAAAACATGCCGTAATGTACCCTGAGTGTAAACCTTAGATGCATTCATCGTGAAGCGTGCAGCCAGGTTTGCAAATTTGCAAAGATTAATACAAATATTAATATAAAGGTTAATAAAACATTACACTCACTTCTTCTGGAGGTTCAGCAGTTGGTACCGATCCGTTTTTATTCGTTTGTAAAGCTGTCTGGTGTGAAATGATTTGCGCAAACATGAATGCATGTTGATCGTGGGGAATCCCCGTGAGGGAATCCCCGCGTCAATCCTTTGGGCATATCCCTTCAAAAACAAAACTCAGCCACTGCGTCTTCAACGGTTCGGATTTAGGAACATCAAAATGACTGCTGTGTTCCTTATTACACCGAAGAACAATCGCAGACGCCATTCTGCTCATAGACAGTGATCAAGTGAGGGTATCAACAATGACGTGCAGACTATAATTGACAGACAGCTCGCTCACGGGGCGGGTCTGTGTTGAAACGCTGCTGTCAATCACCAATCGTCAACCAATTGTGACATCACAAAATCGAACGGCTTTATTTCAGAGGGGGTCAAACATATAAGGAGATTAAAAAAAAAACACTGGATGGATTTTTATCATTTTATGATGGTGTACAGGCACTGCCAACACACATTTCAGTACAATCAACTTGTAAAAGTGCATGTACCATTATATGACCCCTTTAAACTAACAATATTCAAGTGCTGTGAATAATAGTGTGAATAGTAGTTATTTGGTAAAAGAGTATAATGTACATGCATTAGGAACACAAGCAAGACTATGACATTAAACTACTTGATGTTGTTGATCTGTCAGTCTATCGGGGGAATTAATGAGAATAAACCGTGCTTTATACAACCCTCCTCTCCATCGTATGATAAAGTCCTACTGGTACAGAACGTCAGCAGAAGCATCAACGGCACATCAATACATCTTTAAAGGGCACCTATTATGCCCCTTTTTAGAAGATGTAATATTGGTCTTGGGTGTCCCCAGAATGCATTTGTGAAGTTTCAGCACAAAATACCCCACAGTTAATTTATTATAACCATTTGAAAATGTCATTTTTGGGGCCTGTTTTAAAAAGAGCTGTTTTGGCGTCTACCACTTTAAATGTAAATGAGCTGCATATCCCCGCCCAGCTGGACCCAGATGATGAAGAGAGTCCGGCACAGAATAAACACGAATGAGAATGGACTAAAGGTCTCGGAATGGTTATTTGATACATTTATGTACTTACAAAGTTTTAATCGTGTCCCCTTTGCCATTATGGATGTGCAACACACACACACACACGAACTGTGATTACGTTCGCGCAATTTTTTTAAACTACACACACACACACACACACACACACACACACACACACACACACACACACTACTGTGATAACGTTTGCTAAGTACAAACGATTTATTTATTTATTTCTTAAGGGGAGGGAGATAGATGTTTATATACTGTCTATGGAGATAGAGCAGACCTTAATTTATTTACATTTGTAAATGCTGCAAAAAAAATGCCTACGTGACATAAAACTGTCTGACGTTGTTTGTTGAGACATCCTATGACGACGACAATAAATAGCTTTAGACGCATTTGTTGTTGAACTGGCTGACATCGATTGAAATGACTATTTGCTCATAAATCATAAAATACACTTACTTCTTCTGGAGGTGACGTTGGATCGCGAACTGTAGGCAACGATCCACACTTGAGGATTAACTTTGACCCTCATTCACTAAACAGTCAGTCAGAAAATGAATCTCGTATTTAGGAAGTTTAAGTGGCGCCTTTTCTTCATAAATAAAATCCATCCGCTGCGTTTTCAGTGGGTCTGATGTCAGTGAAGACTACTATGTCCATTCTTACATCCCACAACACACTTCTTAGGAGACATTACCGGCTGTCGTTGAAACAATGGAGGATGCAGATCACCGAGGGCGGGGTCTATGCCAAAACCAGATGTCAATCAAATCACGTCGGTGGGGCTTAGCTCATTTCTACGTCACAGTGAGGGAAATCTAGAACAGGGTGTTCTGAGACAGTGCTTATGATTTATGGAGATAGTAAAAAAACTACTGGGTGGATTTTTATCATTCTAGGGTGGTTTTGCTCACACACTGCCAACACACATTTATGTTCAAACACCATGTAAAAGTGTATTTTGCATAATAGGTGCCCTTTAATAAAACTCTGTTTACCGCATGTGTTTAATTGAGCGCAAACAGAGCAATTGAGTTTTGAGTTTTATGAGTAAAGAGTTCTCTCTAATAACCCTAAATGTCACAGAAAGGAAGGGTGTGTGAGTGAAAAGAATGACATTGACTTCATTTATTGAGTGCAGATGTTTAAACTGAACTGCAGGCGGTCTGTGAATGAGACGCAGGCTTTTGCATTGAAACACAGGAGGCAAACGCTGCACTACTGTCTCGAGAGTGTTCGTCCCGGCTGTGTGTCGAACTCTGATGTGTGTCAGTTCTACAACAGCAGAGAACAGACTTCATTAACCCTCCAACATCAGTTCTACAACAGCAGTGAACAGACTTCATTAACCCTCCAACATCAGGCCTCAAGAACATGTACAATACACAGTCAGCCAGTGGGTTCAGAAACAGGAAATATTCAGAACAATACCAAATTAGATTTAACAATACACAGTCGTAAATGTGAAAAGTCTCTATAATAAAATTCAGGATTACGTTCGGGAGAATGAGAAAAGTGTAAGTCAGAAGCACCAGGAACAAACTGCCCAAAATTTTCTTGCGCTTTAGAGAAGTAAGTGATATTGCGCGTGAAAGACCGTGACAAGTGCCAACAAAACACAGAATGATTATCGGGTAGGGGATTAAACAGGCGATCGATCGAGACAGTTCGCTAAACAGCTGATCAGAGTTAACGTCTGTAAAGATCAGAGGAACAAACCAGATGATCACAGAAACGACACAGCAGACTTTTAGTGAATGATGAGATCTGTACCAGATAGGATGAGAAACCAGAAGATATCGTTCAAAAGCAACACATGCCATAAAATACAGACCCACAATCAAACTATACACATATACATTATAGGCATAATCTGACCTTGTGATTGTGTCCGTTAATCTACCAATGATCTGAATGAGATCTGAAAGAATCAAATGAATAACAAACACTGGAGTGGAGCGATTAGATTTGATAAGAGCACACAACGCAAACAGAGTTAAGATCATGATTGGAATCTCGATGGCTGAAATTATCCTGAAAATTAATGAGTCTGCAGACACAAGTTTCGAGAGGAATTTCCTCATCTGATCGTCATAATCTACTCCACTTGATCCGTTGATATAATAATCTTCACTTGATCCGTTGCTGCTGGCGTTTTGTTCTGCCATTGTTTCATGAAATCTTAACAGGCGACACTAAATAACAAACCAGTCATTAGTTTAAAAAACATGCATTAATTTACTATTTACTACTTTATTAAAAACATTAGGGAAAATATATGACATAACTTGTTTTCTGTGTGATTGTTGAAATAAAGTTTCCTCAGTTTGCTTGACATGTTCTTTAGAGGAGATGTGTGTAATGTTAGAAAGCTTGAAATACGTGAAATGTAAGATTAAAGTTTGGAAATCCTCCATTTGAACAATATCACAGAAGCAAGAATGCTGTTGTTCTGAATATTCAGTCCAGCACAGCTGCAAGTGTACAATGGTTTATTAAACTAGGAATAAATCTTGAAGAACTTACGTTACTGACAGGATTGTGTGTTTCGTCTGCAGGTCAAAGCAGAAGTTTGTGGAGCAACACACAGACTGACAGATGTTTCACAAGTTTCCACTGCCGTGTTTAAAGAGCTCTTCATTCACTGCACACACTGTAAAACACACATCTTAAAGCTTGTGGATCTAATGTAGGAAATGCCTGAGATTACAGACAAACTATTTGATCCAACGTGTGCAACTGTAATTACCTTAAAGACACAATTAACTAACAATGGTGGTATGAGTGAAAAACCAGTCTAACTTTCACAAACGGTTCGGCTCAACTACGACGACTGAAGTAATCTGAGAACGCTTTATATCTGATGCTTTCATTTTTAAAGTTCACTCAGCGTTTATAACTCTTTCCCCGCAAGTGTTTTTGCTCATTTTCACTAAAGCTTCACGGCCCACAGAATATGTTTGTTGTATGAATATCTGAACATGTAATATATCAAAAGAAAGAATCAACACTCTGCTTTAAAAAAAAAAAAAAACACGCATTCCTTTTTTTAACAACACTTGAATGTAAAACATTTTGAGCAAAAAGCTGAGAAAATCATGTTAATGTCAGACTTCATCCAGATCATATTCAGAATGATGATCAAACTCAGATGGATTATTTATTGAGTGATGTAATATTCATAGTGTACTCTTCGGTAATACAGGTATAACAGAAATGTTCTACAAAAGTGTATAAATATAGCTCTGCCATATCATTTCACTGATCTTTATTATAATGTATTTTGTTCAAGAGATTATATCTGCTGCTGTACTTTTAATGTACTCTAGGTATTTATTTTGCAATGTACACAAGATAGTATATTAAAGTTTTCTTGATTTCAAAGTGTGTGTATGTCTTCACATTTATATTTAATTATTTTTGCACTTTTAATATATCATTTTGAATACTAATTAAAACAGCTTTATAATAAACTATAAGTGTAATGATAATATATTTCTAATGAGCTGAAATGCTATTGAAATATTCTTGAAGTACATTAAAATTAAGCTTCAAATATATGAATATATATATACAATATAAATATATACAACTGTAGTTGAAGAAATATGAAAGTATATTTTAAACGAACTGTAAAGAAATACACTTAAATGCACTAAATATACTTGAAGTCATTCCATTTTAGCACAATTTAATATATTAAAATATATTGCAAATAGCTTAAAATTGATCTAAAGCATATCTTGAAATACACTTAATATACTGTTGTTTCAAAATAATACATTTAATACACACTTAGTACAGTATAATTTAAACATATTAAGTATGTCCAAAAAAGTATAATTTAAATATATTATGGACCTTAAAGAAAACTTCCAAACCTGCTTTAAACAATTCCATCTTCATTTCTTTAATTTCTTCTACACATAATCAAGCACACTAGAGAGTCAACAAGCTGAACAACATGTGCTAACGTTTGAATAAAGGCTGAAACACAATGACACAATAATTCCCACATGAGACGACATGATCTTACCTGTAATCAGACTGAAGACTGAAGACGCTGCTCATCAGGAGATGATGGTGTTTATGAGCTGCTCAGCGTTCTTTTATAGCCTGAATTAACTCCAGAAACACCAAACAAAGATGCATTAAACATCACTTACAGTTAATGCACATGCAACCGCATCAGCACTCAGCAAACCAAACCAAACTCCACAATATAAAACCATTAACAAAAGACACAAGTGTTATAGAAAAAAGAATGTGAATAGCCAGAAATGCAGTGATATAATACTAAGATTTTTAATCAAATTATGAGCAAAATAAAGGCCTAAATCTTACAGCAACTTTTTTGTCATCTTTATTTGCAGTTTCATTCAAGTCAAGTAAAGTAGAAATGTATTTCTATAGCACATTTAAAAGCAAGTGTCAGGGTTCTGCGCTGTTAGCCTTGTCTGTGTTGTTGTCGATTCATGTTTCGATGTTTGTCTTGTGTTGGAGCACATGGCTCTGTCTGGGTCTGTGTTGGTCATGTGCTCCTGATGTCCCGCCTCCTTGTTTCCTGTTACCACGCCCCCTCGTTTAGTCCACGTCTTGTCCTCGTTTCACTAATTGTGCTCACCTGATCCTCATGTGCTCTGGTCCCTTTATACTGTGCCTGTTTCCCTCATGTCTTTGCTTGTTTGTTTAGTGTATGTACTTTGTGGTGTTTTCAGGGGCCCGTTTGTCGTACGTTGCTTAAAACATCCGAGATCAAATGAGACATCCGAGATGATATCATTGGCCTAATCATGATCCGGCTAATTAGGTTCTTCGAACACACTTGCCGGATATGATTAGTATCGCTGGATTGAGTTATCTGAGATAATTGCGCGTTCATGCGCTGGTTTAAAAGGGGATATGTATCGATAGTAGAAACATTGATCAGCAACGCTGCTATTGGCTGATCATCATGGCCAAAGAGCGCGCTCAGTTTTTCTCCGCAGCAGAGCAAGAGTTATTGCTTGAAGGTTATGCAGAATCTGAAAGCTTAATTAAAACGCCAGGGAACACCTCAAAGTCTGCAAAAGCCAGGACAGAGGGCTGGCAAAAAGTAGCAGACAAATTAAATGCGTAAGTGCTCACCATATTATGGTTCTATCACTTACTACAGTATATATTCTTGTATTTAATTAATTTCATAATTGCTTAATGTGGGACTCACTAGAACATGGGAACAAGTAAAAGTGAAGGACTAGAATATTCTTCAAAATGGTCATCTTTTCTACTTGTACTGTTCTTAGTCTCTTTTACAAAAACACGGTTAAATGATGTTTGTCTGTTTATAACAGCAACCAAGAAAACGGCTGAGCAGCAAAGAAACAGGTGGTGGTCCAGCTCCCCCACATTACACCCCAGCAGAAGAGCTGGCCCGGTTGCATAAAGAATGTTTCCCTTAAACCTAAGGGTGTTGCAGAAAAAAACCCTTAAGTGTTACTTAAGGGTTTCTTTAAGTGAAACGTCATAAACACTTAGAATTTCCCTTAAATGCTGTTTTTCACTTAAATAATCCCTTAAAAAACGTTAAGTGTTGCATAAAACCCCTCAACGGTAATTTACCTAAGTATAACTTAAGGTTTGGAAATCGTAACCTTAAGAGTAACGCGGACAAAAAATAAGACGACATGGCTGAATTTATGGAACCAGCTGAAGATCATTATGTGCCAAGAATAATTTTTAGGGATAGGGAGAACCCTTTGGACCATTTTAGCGATGAAAAATTGTTGCAAGAATAGCGATTTGATCGACGCGCAATATTTGCGCAATGCATCGCTAACAAACTAGAGAGCGACCTTGACCATGTCACACATCGCAACCACTCTTTACCTGCAGTGTTACAACTGCTTATAGCACTGCGGTTTTTTTTTGCAACTGGGAGTTTTCAGTAGTGGGATATGTTTTACATGTGCATAAATCGGCTACCATTCCTTAATGTCCTTAAACATAACAATATTGCTGGCCATACACTGAGAAAGTGCGCGTCCGGTGTGTGATATACAGTTGTCCTAGACGCGACGCGGCGTGTTAGTGTTTTGCGTATCTATGGCAACAACAGACTTTTATAACGTGAATCCAGGATCGCTGTCGTGAAACACTTAAATGTTTCCCTTACCTAAGAGAACCTAAGAGATTATATGCAACACCCTTAAGTTATTCTCTTAGGTAAGGGGAAATCGCCCCTTAAGTATCATACTTAAGGGAAAAACTTAAGGTGCTTTATGCAACCGGGCACAGGCCCTGGGGTTAAAGGTAAACCGACCCACTGTGGAGGGCATCCCTGGGGGCAGCTCTTCCTCAGACCCACAGCCAGGGACCAGTAGCAGCAACTCCTTCATTACTGGTAAATGAGCTTTAAATCCTCTTGCTACACTGTAAAATAATTGTTTGCTGCATTAAATTAAGTAGGCCTTTATAATCCAAATGGCTGGTACAGTAACTTCAACTGTTAAATATTGAGTAGTGATCAATTGCTTTGACTTGTGAAGGTGAAAACTGCTGAACTTAATGTAAGAATATTTTGAGTTATTGATCACATTTGTTCATATAGTGTAGTTCATTGTAATGCCATTGTATTTCCTCTTTGTGCAGTTTTACAGAATACACAAACACTTTTACCTGTTCCCAGGAAAGTGGCTGAAGCATGTGCAGTAAGTGCACTTTTTTTTTTTCTAACTTTCCATCAAAAGGGAAGAAAGTGCAAAACTTTGTAATGCCCATTTGTTTCCATTGCACTGGACAGTGAAGAAACCCTCTCAGATGACTGTCCTTTGGAGGAAGTACCTGTAAGTTGTAACGGACAAAGCGTTTTTTTTTTTTTTTTTTTTTTTTAATTTTGTACTTTTTTTGAATTTATGTTCTTTAAGTATTTTTGTTAAGACCTGGTTGTGATGTACTGGAGTCACGGGCAGTAACAACAGGAACAGTTAGAGGGCGCTATGGTCTGGAGGTAACTGGGTATATAAACACTGACACCATAGAGTAAGTCAGTTCGTTTGGTAGAGGTTAATCTGAGGATTGATCTTGTGCTACCTTCTTTCTCATCCAAAGTCCTGTGTTGAGAACTCTTTGAGTTTCTGCTCAACTGTGATTATGGTTTGGTTTATATTTGATGTGTTTATTTGAGATTACTGATGTTAGTTATTTGATTTCTTTCTAGAAAGGACTTTTAATTACCACATGTTATTTTGTGAGCACGGAGGGGATTCTAGAGACCGTGAATTCAAGAGCGGTCTACACCCACCAGCATCAAGGCCACCGCACATGGCCTTGCACATGGTCAGCTATGTGGCGCTGAGGACAGCTATTCACTGAACATCATTTCAAGCGATCTTTTCTCGTATGGAGGATTATAGGATTACTATCACTGCATCACATTTAAATAACCTTGGGGATCTATGACTCATTTCATCTTCATCACCGCTTCATCATCATACAACTTATCAAAGGCAGGACATGCCAAGAGAAGTTTTCTTCATCTCATTGACTCTTAATTGTAGAGACAAAGACCTCCAAGATCTCTGACTTTATTTCTAAATAAAATAAAAAAAATGAAAATAAAATAAGCAAATGATCATTTGTTTTGTGAAGGTTTTTTTTTTTTTTTTTTTTAATCAGTACATGTCAAAATTCTGTTGAACTCCCTCAGAGTAACATCTTTAAAAGAAAGGAGGTTACAAAGTGCATAACTTTACTTAATTTATACAGAAGTACATATTATTTCTGACTGCAATATGAGTTGCAGGAGGAAAGGCCTACTGCACAAAGTGATACAGAGGTGGGCAGTGTAATAGCCTACTTTTACTTTTTATTTTTGTTGCATGAGGCTTGTGGTGACGGGTCTTTTTTATTTTTTATTTTTTTTTATCCAAACATGGCACAGGGTGATATCTGTACCCTATATAAATGGAATCTACAACAGAAAATTTAGTATTTTGACCTGAAAAATCTGGCACTAGAGATTGAGTTGCTTCAAAGGGAACTTCAGAGTAAGTGCTAATACACTATTTCACACAGAGTACTATTGCTGACCTTGGATAACAGTATATCTTATTGCAGGCAAAAGATGACCATCACTGGCTTTTCTTGACAAAGAATAATTGGAATAAAATTCAAGGAACTAAGCATGTTGTCTTGTCTTCTATTCATTTAATGAAGGATTGTGTTTGTTAAAAAAAAAAAAAAAAGTGTTCCACAATTCTGTCCGTGCAGCTCTGCCAGTAGGTTGGTCCAAGTGCATGGCTGGGGGTCATCATCAGGCTGCACCCCCACCACCGGGGTCCTCTCCTTTCTGATGGTGGCGATGTTGTGTAATATGGCACATGCAACAATCTCACAGGCCCTGTCAGGTGCAACCCTCAGACCCTTCAGACACTGAAATCTTCCCTTTAGTTGCCCAAAGTTCATTTAAATGCGTGCCCTTGTCCTGGCTAGAGCTGCATTGAAGCGGGTTTGGGTCAGGGAATGGCGTCATGAAGTACTGTCTGCAGGCATAGCCCCTGTCACCAAGCAGGATCCCGTCGTAAGCTCCTGGAAAAATGCAGTTTTGTAATACAGTGAGCTTGATATTCAATTTTTCCTTACCACATTCAAATAATGTGCATAAATGTGACTCTCTGAAAATCCTGGAGTCATGCACAGTACCAGGTCATTTTGCTTCCACATTTGTGATGTAGAACATGGAGTCACACACCATCTAAGATATTTTTAATCAGTCAACTGCATACTTTTTGATTACATTACTTTTTGTATTATTTGATATATTACTAAGGCAAGATGAATGAGAAGTTTATTTTAGCAGTCAGAAACTGTCCAATAGTTTATGATATTTCTCTGTGTACATACGGTGGTACTCGCCGTGCTGACTCCAAGCCCAAATGGTTTCGTGAACTCAGAAAGACCAGTATTTGCCCATTTTCTGCAGTTAAATAGCCGCGATAGCACAGGGCACTCGCTGTTTCTCATTCATCTTTAATATTATGCATTTTATGTACTGATCCCATTTATATTTAGACTTTTCCTTCCAAAATGTTAGCTTATAGTGGCAAAAAAAACAGATTTGTTGTCTACAACACGTAACATCCGTGAATGTCACTCACAAACATTACCTAGGCAACCAGAAGTGAGAACGCCCACTAACGACCTCACTGCCAGCCACTGGCGACATGCAGCGATAAAGTCGCTTGTAGTGTGAACGGGGCTTATGGCACCAATCACGTTAGGGAAGCCTGAGGAACAAATACTGTAAATCCTACTTTTTGGCATGATCATGGTTGCATGATCTTCATTAACAATTACAATGTACCTGCAATGGCAAAAACATTCTGCTTCACAACCTGTGGTCTTACAGTACGTGGCTTGGAAATACCACAAACCCCCCTAAAAACTGCTTGAGTGCCAGATAAACTTTGCGAATGGCACGACAAACAGCACTTTTCCCCAAGTTTTCCGCATCTCCAATAGTGTAAAGGAAAGTGACACTCGCAAAGAATCTCAATGCAATACAAACAGTTTGTGCCGTTGTTAAAGCCCGACTCCGACGAGTCGAACATTTAACGTGTGGCTCCAAGAAATTAATAATATAAATGACACCCTCACGAGAAAAACGATATCTCTCAATAAGTAGAATATCGCGCTGCGCTAAAGGATCATGTCTATCTCGCAAAACGCGATTCATTCGAAAAGCTCTTAGAATTATTCTGGCACCTTCAGCAACAGGTTCTTGTCGTAAAAATGGACAAGACATGGCTGCGAAAGACTTCCCGTATCACCTCTGCTTATAATGCCGGGATCTAATCCTGTTTACATGAAATAAGCTGCTCCCGAGCAGGTTTAAGTTTGCGCACATGTTGCTATGACAGCAAGTCCAGGATGAGCGTCGAAGAACCAAACAATCCAAGATCATGCCAAATCGCCAACAATCAAATCCAGCTAACTGAGTTAGCGACGTACGAAGAACGGGCCCCTGGTTTGTGCTCTTGAAATTATCCTGGTGTTTACACTATTTATTTTTTTATCCTATTCCCAGTATCAGATTATCCTTGTAGCTATTTTGTTTTGCTTAGCTTTAGCTCTTGTGCTTTATAATCTAGTTTGAGTTCTCTTTTTGTTTTAAAGTTCTTCAAATCCACTAGTTCTTAGTTTTTACTTTTTTCATTAGTTTGCTTTTTTATATATTTATTTCTCTACTTTTTGTTTCTCTAGCCATTGATCTTATCAGTTTAGTTTTGGTTATCTTTGTTGTTGCTTTATCTTGTCTGTCTTGTCTTGAGTCTCGTCTTGTATGTTCTTCTGTGTGCTCCTGCCTCTGGCCACTGACTCTTGTGGTCCAGCTATCTAACCCCTGTGTCAAGCCTCTGCTTCTGTGAGCCTCTACCTGGTGGCAAGACTGGTGCCACATCTGAGATCTACATCAAGCTATGTGTTCCTTGTGTTCCTGGCTGGTCTTTCCTTCAGAGCTGCCTCTATTGCAGTCACGTCATCGCCATCTTACTGACGGACTTGAACTCACGCTTCACTCTCCCTGCTGTCTCAAGTCTTCAGTCTTGTTCATAAAAACCCTTGTCTGCTCATTTGCATCTAGGTCCTATCTCTTGCCAAACTGTGACACAGAGTTGCGCCAAAGTGCTGTACAATAAAAAATTGAGCATATAAGGGGCTGTTCAGTATTTATGGAAAGGGCCACCGGAGGAAAATAGGGGAGGGTCATGTCTTTTTATTCTTTGTTGAGGGGAGGGTCACCCAACTTTTATATTCATGAAAACAGCAACATTTCAAAGTGGCTTGTTTGCTGCATATCTTTTACATGTAGCTCCATGTTGCTCTCGTGGTATCAGCCCCCCCATCTATATCAGATGAAATCCAGTTTGGCGCTGTTTGACAGTGCGCGCTCACTTCAGTACGCGCTCAGAAGAAGTGCATCATGTCAGAACAGAACTCCAATGAAATGTTTACCCGGCAAAGCTTTAAAGCACGAGCAAATAATGAACTTTTGTGATTGCGAATAAGTGCACAGTGTCCTGTGAGTGTAACTCTACCGCTGCATTAAAATGTGTGATGTGAATGTACGTCGAGTTTTACATTATTGGGACTGAGGCGCCAGAACTGCAGAGTAAATACTGAAATTGCCACCATAACAGTGGAGTGTGATGTGTAAGATGTAGGGCTACCACATCAGTATTAAAAGTTAACATAATAAAATACGTAGACCTACACCAAAAAACTAGTTGAGGATAAATTCCAGCGTTATGGACGTGACATTTGCAGTCAAAACTTGAAATATAAATTCTCAGAAAATGCATTTAATAGCCTACCAATATATTGAAACGTCTGTTAATATATCCATACTCCCTTAATAAAGGACTCAAGACATTAGAAAAAAATTAGTCTACACATGCGTTTTATATTTATTTATATTTAATATTTAATACACATGTGACGTGACACAAAAATCTTTAACTTTTAGGTGGCAAAATATTTTTTAGTAATTCTATGAACACTGCGCAAACCAAAATATATATACCCACCGGATGAAGAAGGGTCGGCCTCCACAGAACATAAAATATTCTTTTTATTTTATTTTTCGTGTTCGCATTTATGTGAAGAAAAAAAAATGTTAAGGGCGTGACAGTTCTCCATTACAGACATGACTGCTCTGAAAGCGACTTTAAAAAAATCACAGAGACATCAAACAGAAAGCACAAAGCCTCTCTTTAAAGTGAATTTCGTTTTTTATTAATTGTATCTTAATTTTAATCAATGTTTCATCTGGATTGAATAAATAAGAAGTAAATATAGTAGAAAATAGATAATCATGACACGGAGGCGCCGCCGAGTGAACTGGACTCGTCTAATAAATGAACCGAAACTCAGCGTAAGGTAGGCTATGCTACTTGCCTCACAGACCTGAGAAATATATAGAAAGCTTGAAATGTCTACTTTTAAACAGAACAATACAAAACGAAAGAAAACAGACTGCTCTCTTATGTAATCCGTATGAAATGTGCATTTCTCTCTGGTGCGTTCTGCGAAGATCACGTTGCATCGTCAACTTCATCTTTGCAGTTGACACAGATAACACTTGTTTATTAATAAACAGATAAAATGTCTCCTTGCTATTGTAGGATTGAGTGCGAAACAAACACAAATGAATCTTCCAGGTGAATTGTTCAAACATAATTTCTCACAGAACTGAACATTCCAGACACCAAATAACCAACCCCAGAGCCATAAGAGAAGGCTCCAGCCAGCCAGTCTCCGCTGACCAACGAAAACCCCCAGCTAAGAACTTTATGGCCATGCAAGCTTCAAAGAAGATGAGCCCAACTGAAGAAAGAACTGGTCAATGTAAGATAGCTTGGAAAAGAATGATTGGCTCAGAGATAGCACAATTCAGCCCGATCAAGATAACAGCAGAAGCTGCTCGAGCCCACAACATTCCAGACTCCCCCCTCCTTAAGGACCTCTGATAGACCTCAGGGTGTAAAATCGTTTCAAACCACAGAGCTGAGATTTTACCTATAACATAAATAAAATCATTCAAGAACAATTTTCAATGGACTTATAGATCAAGCATCATGCAACGACATGATTCTATATTGTTCCTACAATAGATGGGTGTATCTGATATGCTTAGATGCCATACAATTCATGTAATTGTTATAATTGTTAGATTTTTGAATGAAAATGTGTTGTGTTTCATATCGATATGATCGTATGTTCTTAATTCAAAGGATGGCTTGATTGAAATCTGTGGAAAATGTTTCGGATTCTTATAATAGTAATAATGTCTTAGCTGTGGCCTCTGTACTCTTTGCTAGAGCTTAGAGAGTAAGGAGAGCACAGATAAGCTTGATTTATGATAAGAAGTGAAGAGAACGCCACCTCCTAAACAAAGACAGTGTCTAATTGGTTAGAACTGATCCAGGAGGCTGGGCGGACATTTGAGTTTAAAATCTTAACACCAGAACAAAGTTCAGAGTTTTCAGTGCAGAACCAAAAATGCAGCGGGAGATGAAGATCTAAGACAGACAAGTAACCATGTAAAACGCGCAGACGAAATAACCCAAATCAAGATCTGAAGAACATGGGTTAAACAGCTTCATTCAAGCCATCATCTACTCTTCTCAATTTCCTTTCTTTTCTTAGTTTCCTTTCTTTTCCGTTGTGAGTCTCGGTTCTAAGTTAAGTTTTGCGACAAGATTTCGAGCCACGTTTCTTCTGCAAAGCCAGCTTCAAACAAAGACTTTCATTCCGCCAGCACGCCACGTGACTGACCACGTGACCCAGACATCAGGCACGCGGAGACCAGCCAACGAACGGACCGGGAAAACCCTTTACACTCAACAAAAGGGAATCCCCAAAAGCAAAGACAAGCAAGTACTGCCTCCAGACTCTTAAACTGAACTGGTGTATTTGATACTGATTTAATAACCTAGGAAACGATAAAAGGGTTAAACTAATGATTGATGGTTCATTCAGGTTGTGTTTTATAAGTGCATAGAAACTTGGGATTACATCATCTCACTCTTAAACTCACTCTTAAAACTTAATCTTTCCTTACTCTCTTTCTTTCTGCAACGCGTATGAATGTGTGTGTCTGTGTTAGATTTTAGTTGTATGTGTTAGAATAATCAATAAAGTCTTGTTTGTATTTTAAAGAGAAATATTACTTGTGTTATTGTGCTTACAAATTTAATGTCTTAAACTTCTGATCTAAGTTACCTTGCTAACTATATAGTGTTTCACTATAGTTCGAATATTTATATCCGTTGCAGAGTTGATAATTGCAGCCAGTTCAAATGAACCGCGAACGAGTCATTTGCTCGGTTGTAATAAGTGACTCTTTTGAATTCCCTATAAATTAATTAATAATTCCTTTGAGCTAAATTGTAATCACTACAAATTAAAAATATCTTACATATTGGTGGAGACAAATGCGGGAAGTTTAACCTAAAATTGTAAGCATATACGAAGTAACTATATTTTCATAGTAGCCTATGCGGAGAGATCCGAACCTCCGAGTCTGTGTGTATGAGGTATGCAGCGCGCGCCGCGCGCTCTGAATGAATGACCTGCTGCTTGAGCTGTTACTCTATTCTAGTCTGCCTCCCCATTTTATTCTTTTTATGTTATTTTATTCAAACTGCAGTAAAATAACCCAAGATATAAGATCCCACGCAACGATAAGGTAACAATTGAGCGTGTCCCTCGATTCTGAAATACTTTAATTATAGCTTAAGACATCTGCGTGTTCCAGAGTCTTTCAAATAGCTATAACGTTATGTGTGTTTGTATCAGTCAGAGAGCTGAATGAAATTAAAACTGCAGTAATTAAAATAACCATGTAAAGGACGGACGAGCGTGTCCCTCGTGAACGTCCTTATTTATCTGATCGTCACTCAGTGCGTGTTCCACTGGGACGAATATTCTCCTCACAGATTAGTCTTTGTTTCTCAGGTTGTCTGTGCGTGTCCCACGGCAATCCCGTGATAAACTATAAGCTTATCTGTGTCTGTTCAATTAATTCTCGTGTAAACACTGCGTATGTCCGAGTATAGTTGAATAGGAATTATTTAAAGTTGTGTTCAAGTAAAGCTTGACATTGAAACTCAACCAACAGTTAATAAACCCTGTTGTTTTTGTGTGCTCAGATAACATTGCACAGAGACGATCCACTGAGATCGTTATTCCATCTATTATACAGCGAAAAGCTGCTGTTGCTTCCTTTAAAGTTAAAACTCACTCTAAAAAAAAAAAAAGGAAAAACTGAGTGAAGCCCCACGTCGTAAAACAGCTACGAGTGGTGTCCCATTTGTACAGGTTGAAATGCGCCGACGTTTCACGTAATATTATCAACTGTACGTGCATATTTCTTTGAACATTGTTGAAATGCGCCGACATTTCATGTAACATGCATTACTGTTACAAACTGTAATTCACAGTTTGCCACTAGAGTTTGTTTTGTCGCCATAGTTACAATCGTGACACGGAAGTCTTAACCAACGCTTCCGGAAGAACTCTGAACCCAACAAACTTCTTTGGTGGCTAGGCTAGCTAAGCTAAAGCTAAGCTAAGTAGCTGTTTACCATTGAGGCCTAACCTATGCTAAAGCCTCAAGCATTATTTACGGTTATCATTAATATTAACATCTGTGGTTAATGTGTCTGTTTGAACAACGTTAAAGTGATTTAACCATTTAAACACCTCGACTGTTACACCTGTTGGTCTTTTCTCTTCTTTCCTATTTTACCTGTCTCATACTTTACCCATATTTTTTTTTCTGTGAAAAGGAAATTTCGGTTCACAATTATTAATTTCATTTACCTGCATTTTACTTGAAAAGAAAATACTGGTTTATGATTATTAATTGCCAAATTCTAATTTGATTTAAAAAAGGAAATATTAAATCAAGATTGAAGTTTTATTTTTCTAAACAGGTAATTTCTAACGATTTCTAGATTTATTTTTAATAAATCTAATTTCATAATTTTCATAATTTCTAAATTTCTCTTTTGATTCCTAGCTTGGGAGTGAAACACCTGAGCCTCAATAGGAGACATTGGCATCTCACTACAAGTTTCAAATAAATCAGAGATAAACCTCTCTTACAAAGTTTTATTTTTGAATGTTTAGTTGTTGGCAACTATCAATTCTATACTCGTAGTTCGACAAAGGCTCCAGAGCCATTTGTGGATCCAATCTCCTTCCCTCCTTTCCTTCTTACATCCTTCCTGTTCTGTCCTGCGTTCCCATCCTTCACATTTGTGGGAAACAAACCTGGAAGAGAACCATCAATCGAGTCTAAAGAAAGAGAAAGATAATTTTTCCAAAGAAAACAATTATTAGGTATTTGATTGGTAATCACACCCTCTCTTGTTCTCCATACTCTCTCTCTGTCTTCGTAAACACAATTTACAATTTAACATCTTATCCAAGATTAATTAACAG
This sequence comes from Scardinius erythrophthalmus, assembly GCF_964197995.2. NCBI lineage: Eukaryota > Metazoa > Chordata > Actinopteri > Cypriniformes > Leuciscidae > Scardinius > Scardinius erythrophthalmus. The sequence goes on along the minus strand of NC_138229.1, from coordinate 48,503,733 downwards.
AGACAAGTGTTGAGCAATCGTCGCCTTCATAGCATCCCGGCTGTAAGCGGTCCAACTGATGGTGTGTGTGTGTCCTGTAAAACTCGGAAAAAGGTATCCGCATTATTATTGTATTATTTTTCCTTGTAAACATAAACAATAATATTGTTTACCTTTCTGGAAATAGATTCTCACCGATAGGAAGCATTTACGAGAAAAATAATATTTCTCCTACTTAAGAATTTTCTTTCTTGTTTTATGGAAATTGGTTTTAACCTCTCTCTCTTTTCCCCTTTTCTCAGTGACACATCACAAGTTTAAAACAGCTTTTCGTTGATAGAAAATATTTATAAAAATATTTCTCCCATTGGAAAAAAAAAATCCTTTCAATTGAGATTTGTTTTAACCTTTTTCTCTCTTTTTCCCTCACTCAGTTGAGTGACGAAGTTTCCACATCACTAACCAACCTGTCTACACTGAGACCAACACTTAGACATTACAACACTTCACTATTTGTTGTACAGTCACTTAAACGACACTTAGCTGTTCAACCACATAGGCTTACACCCCACACAGATCTGTGTCAGTCTCTTCACCCCAGCATGCCAACATGTCGCGGACAACAAACCCCACTGACGTGGACGCCATGTTCAGAGGCATTACAAACTGCCTCACACCAAAGACAATTGAACTGTTATTATTTTTAATAATAATCATAATTCTGAGAAGACTCCTGACACATGATTCAAGCCAGAATCAGAACCACAACCACGTGGAACTAACCAAGATCATCTGTTCCCTAAGCAATGCCTTCACAGCCCAGCTGACACTAAGCGACAAGCACATCACCCACCTTCAGGAGGAGCTGACACGTGCCCAGAGCCGCATGGACAAGCTGGAAGTGAAAGTCCAGGACGACTTCAAGCGTCAGACCACTGAGTTCCTGAGAGAGCTGATGCACACTCAACGCTGCACAGACCAGCTCAAAACGAAAGCTCAAGACAAACTCATGCCTGATGTAGTGGAGCAAGAAACAAAGAAGCAAGTTGACAGGCTCTAAGAAGCCCTTGCAGTCACTGAATGTGACAAACAAGAATTAAAGACTGTCCAGATGCACCTGGTAAAACAACTCCAGTCTGCTGAACATCAGCTAGAGAAAGCTAAAGCTGACATTAAAGACAAGAACTCTAAAATTAATGCTCTGAAAGACAACCTGGAAAGGTGCAGTGCTGACATTGATCGTATGACCCAACAGCGAGATGACGCCAACGACGAGCTCTACGCGGTCAGAGATGAACTCCAGCACATTTTCCAACAGAAACCAGAGCCAAGAAGGGAGAGACCTCCCTCAGCATCACCACTGCTGAACAGAACAGAGTCCTCCGTCCAAGAACTGCCATACAACAGAAAAGGTGAATGGCCGCAACCCAAAACATCACCAGCCTTCACCACAGAACTGTTCACTGCCAACAAGCAACGAGAACTCATCCAGGCAGACTCCAAAGCTGCACAGGGGATGACCTTTAAAGATCTCAACCAGCTGGTTAAGAATATCACTCAGTTCAACCCGAACTCCACGGAATGCCCAGACATCCAGTCCCACATCCGAGATATCAACTTCCACCTAGAGGTGAGACCACATGTGACTGACAGAGACAGGTTCTACCTCCTCAGATCGACATCCAGTTCAGAGGTACGAAGCTTCCTAGACCGACAACCTGCTCATGTCAAGTCAAATTACCAGCTGCTATGTGAGACACTGATAAAAGAATTCCCAGGCCCAGAGTTGGAACACGGTGTGTTAATCGCTTTGGAAACCAAACAAGGTCGACAAGAGACTCCTCAAGCCTACTACCAGCGTTTTCGACAAGCCTTCTTTGGTGCACATAACTCACCTGAACATGAAGAGGATGTGAATTTCAAAACCCTTTTTCTGAGGAACCTGCATCCCGGATTGAGTCATCATCTTCATGTCATGGCCAGCGCAGACACAATGACAATTCAACAGCTACGTGACCTGACGCACAAAGCCTACATCAAACAAAAGATGTCCTCAAAGAAAGGTTTGAAAACATCCACAGTGTCAAACTCCTTCAGCCAAGACACAAGCTATGCACTGGAAGACACCCAGTGGCATGACAACACCACAGTCCTTCGCAAGGTGCACAGAGAACGTGAACCCCAGGCCAATGACGGCTACCACACCAACCGCATGGAAAAGCCATGGGACCAGCCACGCTTCTCAATGAACCCACAAGACGGAAACAACTGGAATCCTAACTGGATATCCAAAGGCTGTCAACCAACGCATCCAAAAGCATTCAATGTGAGTAATCGACGACAAAACTCACCTCAGCACCACTCAGTCAAACACAACACTGAGTGTGCCCAAGAACAAGACAGTTTACCCTCAGAAGACATGGAGCAACTAATGAGGCAAATGAAAGTGTTCATAGAAAACAAGCTGAACACGAATGACCAACAAGATGAGTCAAATTCACTATGACTAGCGATGGAACGGAAGACCAATGATCATCTGGTACACCTTCATAATGAAGATGACGACCACCTGTGCTACAACAACACAGAACAGAGGGGTCTCTCACAGCCAACCACTGACAAACACCCAGAGGTACCAGAAAACACCACACTGGCTTCCCATCACTCACAAAGAAACCATCACACAAGCTCCAAACTCAAGAACCACGTGTGTGCTACAGTAACCACAGTAAGCACAGAAGGTCAGAAAGTCTGTCACAACCAGAAGGCATCACAAGAGGAGTACAACAACGGAGACAAAGTTTTGCACCACAGCTTCACACATCCATGCCAAACTGCCTCCCAATGTCTGCCAGAGAACTTCCTGCCTTACTGGACTGACCCCCAGCAGATCATAGAAGATCCCTTTCCTAAGGCAAAGATGCAACAAGCCAATCTTCATCTAAGCTCATCAAAGCTAAGCCAAGAAGCACGTGGGCAAGCCTTCAAGAAAAGGGGGGAGCCAAACAGACTGAGACAGATCTGACCATACATACATACATGCATTACCCTACGCCACTAACATGCTCACTAACACGTAGAGGTTAACCACATCTACCATGGAAAACATTCAACAAACATGTTTTCCCCACAGGTAGAAAACTAACTTCAGAAACTAGCTTAACGACTTAGCTACACTTACCATAGGAAACATACTAGCTATCCATCCAACAAGTAGAACACCTCTCATTACCCTGTGATACCTGACACCTTAGCTGCACAACAGTAGTTATAAGCCATACTAGGAACACTCAATTGTTTTGTTATACATCTTCCTTAACTTTCCTTCTTCTTGTATTAGGTAAAATGCATGTCTACCCCCTTAACCCTCTGGAGTCTGAGGTGTTTTCTGGGCCCTGGAGGTGTTCTGACATGCTCTGACATTTGTGCTTTTTTCAGTTATTTATAAACATGTTAATGGCAAAGGTGTAAATTCACTCTATATAGCACAAACAGGGCTACCAAAATATGTGATCACCATGCATGTATATTTTTTTATTTTTAAGAGAATAATGCTTATGCGTGGTTATTGAAAAAATAAAAAATGAAAGTTGCTGAAAGAAGACCTCAAAACTCATAATAAATATGCATGAATAAGACTTTTGAGAAATGGATGTTCTTCCTTCGAGTTCTGGCTTCAAAATTATGTGAAAATAGTCTTGCTTTATCGTTCAGATAAAACCATACATTGATTTAAATTGATGTAAAACAGGTTTTGCTTGGAAAGCCATTATGCGAGTGGGCGTGAACGAGGAGTGGTTTACACCTTGGAATACAAAATGTCCCACCCATTATGCATAATGACTCTGCAAAATTAGCCATTCATTCAGGTGTGACACTGACTGAGCCACAATGCAAGGACAAAAAATTAGAAGAAGACTTATATTGACCATTTAAGATTTTGCTTACATCTATCTTGTAAATATGTTTTGCTATTTTATTAAAAAGGTTACAATTACAACAATAATTAAAATTTCAACAATATTTCAAGTGTACTCTTTCTTTGTAAAAAAAAAAAAAGATTATAGGCCTACATTTTATGCCTATCTATGTATTCATTAGTTTGAATATAGCCAAAATTGGAACAGCTAACATCTTAGTTGATGACTTTATTTTATATATATATATAAAAATTGCTAAACAAAAGCTTATTTGATATATATATTCAGTATATTCTACAGTAAAAACTGTACTCAAATCTAGTCAACAAAATGTTGTCTTTCATATTTCGCCTGACTGTAACGTTGTTTTTATGAAATATTAGGGCATATAAATGTTAATTTGCAGTTTAATACGTATTGCTTATACAAATAGCCTACATTTTATTTCAACATATTTCAGTCGATTTTTACTCATCTCAGTATAGTAATACAGTTTGCTAAAACATCCTCATTCATTCACACACGCGATTTAAATTTAAACTGTCTTTTTGCGAGCTGTGGTAAACAGCGCGCATCTCTGCCGTTCATTCATCAAAAACAGAAACCCGATTCACGTGAGAAGAAAAAAAAAACTTACAGTATTCCTCAGCTCGCTCCTCGATATACCTGCACTTCTGAGGTACTTTTTTCATCAAAAGCTTATGTGGCAGTATATTCTACAGTAAAAACTGTACTCAAATCTAGTCAACAAAATGTTGTCTTTCATATTTCGCCTGACTGTAACGTTGTTTTTATGAAATATTAGGGCATATAAAATTGCAGTTTAATACGTATTGCTTATACAAATAGCCTACATTTTATTTCAACATATTTCAGTCGATTTTTACTCATAGTAATACAGTTTGCTAAAACATCCTCATTCATTCACACACGCGATTTAAATTTAAACTGTCTTTTTGCGAGCTGTGGTAAACAGCGCGCATCTCTGCCGTTCATTCATCAAAAACAGAAACCCGATTCACGTGAGAAGAAAAAAAAAACTTACAGTATTCCTCAGCTCGCTCCTCGATATACCCGCACTTCTGAGGTACTTTTTTCATTATTGTTATTGCTCACAGCGCTGCGAGACGGTGTTAAAGTAATGATCTGAATAAACTGATATGTGGGCGTTCACAGGTTTGCTTGGATTGCCTCATTCATTTGCGTTTGAATAGTGCGCGCTCTCCGTAGGCGGAGTCACATTACATTTGAATTAGCTCTAATTAGGGTCGACTGGAATCGCTCTCTTTTAATACAGATTTCACAAAATGAGAATATTTATTTTTTATATAAATTACTTCATTTAAGAGAAGAGAATTCAAGCTTCATGCCTGTGTGTCTGAATGCCTGTTTGACTGAGTATTCGCTGAGTTATTGTTCATTTTCGGACGCGTTTCAGAATGGACGACACTGGCAGATAGAAGGCAGAACTCGCATCACGTATATTTTTCTTTATTTGGCAAAAAGCACAACACTTTGTTTTTATTGTGAGTATACACAAAAATAATACACATTTAACAGAATCGATTGATGTACAAAACAAGCCTAAAAGATAAAAATTAATATTTTTATTTTATTATTTTTTTGCACTCATACGGAAAAAAACGAGCCTATCGCGCCGGCGCGATAGCCGACCTCAGGGGGTTAAGGGTCAAGGTCATGGTAGTAGGATTGACGCACCACGCCTGACACTTGTAAGCCGCCTTAAAACGAATGTGAGCCAGAGAGCTCCATGCATGATGGGTCACATAATTGTTACCACAAATTATGTCACCAGAAAATAAAAGGTAAAACGTCTTAACGTAAAACAACTTAGAAGAGAAGATAACAAACAAACGTAATCACAGAATTTGATCAAAGAATCACCGTACCGAAACAAATTAGAATAACAATCCCAAAATTTAAACTCTATTCAATATAATAGACCATATTGAGAGAATGAACTTGAACTTTAATACTTAAGTAATCTAATGCCCTGCACCAGTACATGGAGGTGTTGTCTTGTTGTTTGCTTTGTATGTGTCTGTTTCTTCTACCCGTGTTTCTCCAGCGTTCACCGATGTCTTCATCTTAACACATCGCCGTACGAAGAGGGGATATGTAGGATTGAGTGCGAAACAAACACAAATGAATCTTCCAGGTGAATTGTTCAAACATAATTTCTCACAGAACTGAACATTCCAGACACCAAATCACCAACCCCAGAGCCATAAAAGAAGGCTCCAGCCAGCCAGTCTCCGTTGACCAACGAAAACCCCCAGCTAAGAACTTTATGGCCATGCAAGCTTCAAAGAAGATGAGCCCAAATGAAGAAAGAACTGGTCAATGTAAGATAGCTTGGAAAAGAATGATTGGCTCAGAGATAGCACAATTCAGCCCGATCAAGATAACAGCAGAAGCTGCTCGAGCCCACAACATTCCAGACTCCCCCCTCCTTAAGGACCTCTGATAGACCTCAGGGTGTAAAATCGTTTCAAACCACAGAGCTGAGATTTTACCTATAACATAAATAAAATCATTCAAGAACAATTTTCAATGGACTTATAGATCAAGCATCATGCAACGACATGATTCTATATTGTTCCTACAATAGATGGGTGTATCTGATATGCTTAGATGCCATACAATTCATGTAATTGTTATAATTGTTAGATTTTTGAATGAAAATGTGTTGTGTTTCATATCGATATGATCGTATGTTCTTAATTCAAAGGATGGCTTGATTGAAATCTGTGGAAAATGTTTCGGATTCTTATAATAGTAATAATGTCTTAGCTGTGGCCTCTGTACTCTTTGCTAGAGCTTAGAGAGTAAGGAGAGCACAGATAAGCTTGATTTATGATAAGAAGTGAAGAGAACGCCACCTCCTAAACAAAGACAGTGTCTAATTGGTTAGAACTGATCCAGGAGGCTGGGCGGACATTTGAGTTTAAAATCTTAACACCAGTTTACAAGTTTAGAGTTTCAGTGCAGAACCAAAAATGCAGCGGGAGATGAAGATCTAAGACAGACAAGTAACCATGTAAAACGCGCAGACGAAATAACCCAAATCAAGATCTGAAGAACATGGGTTAAACAGCTTCATTCAAGCCATCATCTACTCTTCTCAATTTCCTTTCTTTTCTTAGTTTCCTTTCTTTTCCGTTGTGAGTCTCGGTTCTAAGTTAAGTTTTGCGACAAGATTTCGAGCCACGTTTCTTCTGCAAAGCCAGCTTCAAACAAAGACTTTCATTCCGCCAGCACGCCACGTGCCTGACCACGTGACCCAGACATCAGGCACGCGGAGACCAGCCAACGAACAGACCGGGAAAACCCTTTACACTCAACAAAAGGGAATCCCCAAAAGCAAAGACAAGCAAGTACTGCCTCCAGACTCTTAAACTGAACTGGTGTATTTGATACTGATTTAATAACCTAGGAAACGATAAAAGTGTTAAACTAATGATTGATGGTTCATTCAGGTTGTGTTTTATAAGTGCATAGAAACTTGGGATTACATCATCTCACTCTTAAACTCACTCTTAAAACTTAATCTTTCCTTACTCTCTTTCTTTCTGCAACGCGTATGAATGTGTGTGTCTGTGTTAGATTTTAGTTGTATGTGTTAGAATAATCAATAAAGTCTTGTTTGTATTTTAAAGAGAAATATTACTTGTGTTATTGTGCTTACAAATTTAATGTCTTAAACTTCTGATCTAAGTTACCTTGCTAACTATATAGTGTTTCACTATAGTTCGAATATTTATATCCGTTGCAGAGTTGATAATTGCAGCCAGTTCAAATGAACCGCGAACGAGTCATTTGCTCGGTTGTAATAAGTGACTCTTTTGAATTCCCTATAAATTAATTAATAATTCCTTTGAGCTAAATTGTAATCACTACAAATTACAAATATCTTACACTATATTTGACATATTAATAATCATTACTTTTGCCGGTTCTTTGTGACAGCTTTTAGATGCTTTGTTGGCAGCGCCACCCACATGTTGAACGCGTTACACCGCATCAGTACCGAAAACATGATTTTTTTTCTTATCTAAAATCAAAAATCATGATACGAACCGAATCGTAGGTTTGGTCTATCGTTACAGCCCTAGTAAGTAAAAAAAGCAAGAGTTTATGGTTGTAAAAAAAAACAATGGCTATCTGAACATCTTTGCCAAGCGCAAACCAGTACAGAAGTAGGCTAATCAAAAAATTATAGGGGAGGGTCATGCCTTTTTTCACAATCATTTTGGAGGGTCATAGAAAAATGTATTGCTGGCGAAGGGAGGGTCATGTATTTTTTGACTACAGATCTCAAAACTCCTCCGGTGGCCCCTTAAATAAAAAACGAACAGTCCCTAAACAGAAAGCATAAAAAGAAACCCTGCAGCATACAAAATATAAACACATTAAAGGGCCCCTATTATGCTATCTTAAAGCTTCCTAATGTTGTTGTAGAGTCTCCTACAACAGGTTTACATGCATCAAAGGTAAAAAAAAAAACTTCTTCAGTATCAAACGCTGAGCGAAACCTGCTTGATATTGTCCCAGGTTAGAAACACTGTCAGTGGTGAAATGGGTAGAGCAAACTAACAACTGTGGATTAAAATGGTGAGGTATCCTGTTGTAAACATCAACCATGCCTGTTGACAGTTCTGTTCTGTGGGAAGGGAATGAAAAGTGCTCAAATCTGCAGCACAGCCTGGAACATCACATTTATATCCATGATCTGACATTTCCCCAGTTGTCTTTGCTTGCTTCTTCACAATACCTGCAGAACTTGTGATGATTGGGCTGTGCAGGTCCACGTTACACTGCCTGGCCTAGAACATGGGCTGCTATATGACAATATTGGGGGTGTAAATATTAATGATCGCCACTGCAGCGTCACAGTCGGTGTTATGTTGGGATTCACCCGTTTTTCATCAGTCTTTAAACAGGAGATTTACACATGAAGGAGGAAACAGTGGAGTCTGAGGCTCACGGTGTGTCAGTTTCATGTACAGAACTCTTATTATTCAACTATGCCAAATACAGTTTTCCATCCTGTGGCACCTTTAATATTGATGAAAAGCTCATTCATGTTCAAGTATTGTGGACATTAGACTTTTCCACAGTATGGTACACTTGAGGAACAATCAAACAGCATCTTAGCTTAATGTAAATAATGACAGTAATGAACACTTTCATCCACATGTTAATAGTGAACACAAAAGTGATGTGATGCATATATTTCACATATAATGATTTAGAAGATTATAATAGCTAAAATAATAAACAATACAGGGTAACACTTTACGGTAAGGGTACATGAATTATCACGAATTCATGTATAAATTCATGCATGAAATATGCATTAATTCGTGCATTATATCTCATGAATTATCAGGAACTAACACGAGTTCAACGTTTTTCATTCATGACTTCATGGATGAACAACACCTTAATTAAAACATTAACTAAGATGAGTACATCATCATGAATTATGATTTATTACGCATGATCATGATGTTTTCTTTGTTCACAAAAAAATTGGTCTTTACCACCCATTGTGGATAAAGCTACAGTTATGGTACATGAATCATCATGAATTCATGCATAAAAAAGCATTAATTCATGCATGCAAGACTACTCTTCGAATTATTAAAGGGATACTCCAATTTTAAATGAAAATTCTAACATCACCCTCATGTTATTTCAAACCTGTATGAATTTCTCTCTTCTGCCAACAGAAAGGAAGATATTTAGAAGAATGTCAGTAACCAGACAGTTTCTGGTACTATTGACTTCCATAGTAGGAAAATAAATATACGCTGGAAGTCAATGGTACCAGAAACTGTCTGGTTACTGACATTCTTCTAAATATCTTCCTTTCTGTTGGCAGAAGAGAGAAATTCATACAGGTTTGAAACAACATGAGGGTGAGTATATGATGACAGAATTTTCATTTTAAAGTGGAGTATCCCTTTAAAGGAATGTACAAAAATCCACATTACCTAATGCATGCATACGGGCTAGAACAGTATATCAATTAATGTGAGAACTGTTTTTCTGAAGTTTCCAAGCATGTTCATTTCTTCTTCATAGCCTGCAGGTAAATGGACAGAGCCCAAAATTGGCCAATCACAGCACATAACATATATGAATTATGTTGGCGTTCAAATACTAGTCATCATTAACTAAGCATTATCTATCAATGACTTCATCATGTGTGTGGCCCCTCAACTAAAGTGGTGACTCGGTCCTTTGAAACACTGATGAACAATGTGTTTTCATTATGATCTGAGTTATCCAGCATGTTCATGTCTTCTTCATAGCCTGCAGGTAAATGGACAGACCCCAAAATTGGCCAATCACAGCACATAACATATGAATTCTGTTGGCATTCAAATACAGTAGTCATCATTAACTAAGCATTATTTATCAGTGACTTCATCATGTGTGTGGCCCCTCAACTAAAGTGGTGACGTGGTGCTTTGAAACACTGATGAACAATGTGGCATAGCTGTGAAATGACATGAATATGAACATGAAAGTTCAAGCCTTTGCAAACAATGTACTGTAGACACAAATGGACTTTGATCTTAACTTCACTGCTTTATTCTTAAAGGTATAAACCAGTTAAATCAACAGCTGGAAAGAGCTGAGAAGGAATGCAGTACATACACCATGAACTTTATTTTAAGTGCCTGTATATCTGAAAAATCTTTTCAAAACCATAAAGCTGTTTTTAAAAAAAAAAAAAAAATAAAAAAAAATCACAAACAGCTTGATCTTTGTTTGGGTAGAGTCACCTTTTAATGTATAAAGCTACTGATGTGGATTCCTGCACATCATGAAATATTTAACGCTTAACAAAACTAAACTAAACAAATACATGGCACAAACACATGGCAGTACAAACAATCTAGGGCTGGGCGATATATCGCATGACATTGTTATGCGCATCTCGTCAGTAAAGCCGGTTCCTTGACTAGTAGTAAATCGCCATAACCTGCTTTCAGATGGAGCGGCATTCACTACACAGAGCCGTAGTTCACTGACAAGCTGAGCCATATCGCATTAAATATTGCAGGCGATACGTCCGTGATATTTAATGCGATATGGCTCAGCTTGTCAGTTAACTACGGCTCTGTGTAGTAAATGCCGCTCCATCTGAAAGCAGGTGATGGCGATTTACTACTAGTCAAGGAACCGGCTTTACTGACGAGATGCGCATAACAATGTCATGCAATATATCGCCCAGCCCTAAAACAAACTACTTGTAAAACATCTTTACAACTACTTCTTGTAAATATCCAGTAAGGATCCATCATCCTTTTTCTTTAGGATAGCTGAAGCTGTAGGCTCCTGCTCACAAAACCCCCTGCAAGTTTCAGCAAACCTTTTCAGACTGTCCTTTCTTTTAAAAGATGACCTCAATGTATTGAACAGATCTGGGTTAGTTGCTGCAAGTTCTGCAATTGGAGCCTGAAACACAATAGTATTGCGATCAACCCCAAGCCTTGTATATGCTTCGGCTTTGCTGATGCGTTCCTTTTTAATCTTTTCCAACACCATGTTGTAGCGGCGGATGGAGTCGTCAGGGGTTTTGACTGTAGAACAAGAGAAAGCATTAATGGTTGAATCCAATTAAATCAGACCAGCCTAGTAATAGTGCTGTACTACAGTTCACAGTTTTTACATTTGCTTAATCATCAAACAAAAATAAGCAAACATTACATTTCCGTTCACAAACAGAGCTAATAAACAATTTGTCATAGAGGAGAACTGTCACAGTTGTAACACATTTTTGACAGGTCTCTGTTCTAACTTGGTTTACACAAAAACAATGGGGCTGAAAAGCTGTGAAATTCAGGTACAAAGGAATCATACATAAACTTTCAGGGGAGTGATCACCACTGCAGTGATGGCGATTTGGTGTACTTCTGGGATTTGCCAAATTAGTCAACATTAGGAACAATTCCAAACCAGTTAGTTGGGAGGGGAACTAGATCTGTGGCCATTTGTTTTTTAATTGTCAAAAATAACAACACACGGTGTACTGTGGAATCGACTAGAGAACATAGTGATTGAAAAGTGTGTTAAAAGTGTTTATATACATTTTTTACCTACTGCCCAATTAGAGACTGACCACTGCATCAATTTGAGTACGACTTACTGCATACCTCTTAGTGTTTTGCCCATTTTCTTGGCCTTTTTGGGCTTTGACTTCAACTTCTTCTTGGCTTTCTTGGGCTCTGGGGACTCGGAATCGGGCTCAGAATCCGATGAGGAATCAGAGGATGAGGAATCGGTTATATCTGACTCCTGTTTCCTCTTTCCAGGTGCCTGCTCAATAGGTGGGATATTACTGGCCACATCTACCCCCTTCTCGCTTCTTACGGCAAGAGCTGTGAAAAGAGAATAATGAATTGTTTGACAATGGTGTTATGACAATCAATCATTTTTAAGCTGTAATGTCCTCAAATTAGTTTTACCCTCTTTAAGTCTCTCTCGGAGGAAATCTCGATCCTCTTTCAGAATGTCAACCCATTCTTTTAAGGTGGCAATCTCGGTCTTTTGGCCTTCAATAGTTTGCTTGGCCTCCTGTGGAGCTGTTTGCAGAGTGGTGTCTTCTATAATAAATTAGGACGCAGAATAACACATTTTAAAATATTAACACTTTCTATCTATGGAGTTAAATAGCAAGTAAACAAAGCAGCATAAAAAGCACATGAAAAGCAACACTGAGATTTAAAATAATAATAATAATCACATGCTTCAAAGTTATGTTAAATGTAGTTGACCCTGAAACTTACCGGTTTCTGTAGCATTTTTATCTACAGAGGTCTGTGGATGATCCCACAGAGGTGAAAGCACTGTAAAGTTTCAATGACAGATGTAAAATTTTATTTAGCTACAGATGTCAGTTTTCTTTTTAGCAAAAAATGTACGCTAATGTTTGAGGGCTAGGCAAGTCACCTGTTTGACACTCAACTAAAGTCGTCACCTTCATTTATATAGCACTTTTTACTATACAGATTGTTACAAAGCAGCAAAACTAAACACACAAAACAGCTGTAACTTTAGCAAAAAGTCTCCAACAGATGTATTTAGGAAATTCTGAAAGGTAAAAAATTAAAACCATTACTATTACACATCCAACCACCTCTTCTTATCGGATAATGCTGTGTGGTAGGGATAAACTAAAGATACAACCACAATCACATAAACTCTTTTTTTTTGTATTCAGTATAAGACAAGCCATGTAATATTGAGAAAAGGCATTACACACTTGACATTGCACACTTGCTTACCGGGTTCTTCAGCTTTTTCTGCTGCAGAGGTCTGTGCTTGGTTCCACAGAGGTGAAAGCACTATAAAGTTTCAATAACAGATAACATTTTTAATTTATTAACAGATGTCAGTATTCTTTTTAGCGAGTGATGTTTGCTGGGCAGGTCAACTGCTTGACACTCAACTAAACACAAAACAACTGTATTTTTCCATTTATATTTAAATCTCTGGCACTGGAATTTTTTTAGAGGTACAAAACTAAAGATACAACCATCATGTAAACTCTTTTTTATTTATTTAGTAGCCTATAAGACAAGCCGAATAATACTGAGAAAAGGCAGGAACAACATACATTACAGGCAAATTTGTATTCCTAAAAGTGAAAACATTGTATGTCACTTCTTTCAATATATAATGATAGGAGGTAATAGAGTAAAATTAACCTTGTACTACTGCAAGGAAGACCACAATGGCAATGTAAAAAAGCAAATATACCCTTTTCACTTTTCTTGGTCCTTGATGATATCTTTTGTTGATTCAATGGAGGCTGGTGCACAAATTGGCCTAGATTAAATATTAGAGAGAACAATATATTTAAAGAGGATATGGCTTTCATTTAAACAAGGTGTAGGTGTCTCATCAGGGGTGAAAATTCATCCAATTACAACCATTTCTTTGCACAGAAGTGATTATTTATTATTGACATATCTGAACATTACTGCTTCACTGAATCTCATCAATTTTGTAAAATATATTATGCAAAATTTAGGATGGTAATGAAAATGATCCTACCAGAATTTAAAAATACCACAGCTACTTTAATATTGAGAAACCGCCTATGACTGTTTAACTTGTAAATCAACATCACTGTCCACATCAGATACTGTAAATAAGGAAGTCACACAACTCTAAATGTTAATTTCGACAGTTAGGCTAATGAGAGCTGAAGCCCCTTTTTGGCAAGAAATACCTTCATATCAGCATTACTCTAGATTTCTATGCATAGAGGTATTACTGTCGTCACACTTTTTATAATATATTGAAAGCCAAAAAGTTTTGGGCCAAAAAAAAAAAAAGTTTTAAAAAGTGATTTAGTAAACCCACCCTTTTCAGCCTTCTTGACTCTTGCAGATTTCTTTGCCATGTCTTGTGGAGACTGCTGCACGGACGGGTCTGGGTGGAAGATTAAAGAAGATGAAGAGAACAATATCAAAACAGCAATTTATAACACTTTTCATTTAGTTGGTGAAAGGGAAAGGAGAAAGCGTTGGGAGGATAACATGAGCCTAAGCTGTTAGAAGATGCATTTTAATTGTCACTCAATTAACTGGTACTTACAATCTATTGTAAGTAATTACATTGCTGAAATAGCCTATTATTTTCTATTACTCCCAATTTCATCTATAAATTTCAGCTTATATTACCATGGTATAGTTAACATGAATACAAATCTTATTCAGATTTGTAGACTAATGCCAAGTTCACATTACATGATTTAAGCCCGATTTACAAGTCACCAAGCTCGCCGACAAAAGCCCTTGATCAGAGGCAAATCACCAATCTACATTCTGCATGGTCTCAAATTCATTATTTGACTATATTTTTGTATATAATTGTATTAAATAGATCTCACTGATAAATTAAAAATCATTGATATTGATATTATTGTTTTTTATATATCGTTGTTAAAAAAAAATATTTGGCTAACACTGCAACAGTTACATTATACCATTAAGTTACCATTGCTAAGTGTAGCTTTGTCTACATTGTAAGTTATAATGTAACAGTCTATGCCCAGGACTAAGTTAAATAGCAAACAAGGTAAATAATAATGTTATGGTTAATTGTAACAGTTACATGAGCGAAAAAAAAAAACACTTTTGCAGCCGATTACTAAACTGCCATTAAAGAAGGCTAACGACAAAGGCTAACGTTAATCAATTAGCTTGCTAGTAATTGCGAGCCAGCTGCCTGGCTATGAAGTAACGTTAGTGGATACATTTCAGACAAAACCAACTTAATGCATACATCAATATTGACACATTTAAGGTTGTCAGTCCACATTACCAATGCAATTCATCTTTCTTTTGCCTCTTCGCATAGCCACAGAGTCCATGTTAACTAACGTTACGCTGCTAAGGTTGTTAACTGGTGATTACCTAGATGATGGGTGTTTTTCGACTTGGCGCGCTCCTCTTCCTCTTCCTCCTCCTCCTCCTCTTCTTCTCTGCTGATTGGTTCAAGTCGTATGACTGCAGAAGATATTCTGTTTCGTAACCTCATTTCGAAAAGGAGCTCTCTAGGAGCCTGGATTTCAAGTGTATTATCAAAATATGATAGCTCTGTCAGAGTAAAGCGGGCTCCAAATACTTTTATGTCATTAAGAAATTGTATAATGTTTTTGTTTGAAAGCATGATGCAATCCACACAAGATAATTGGACTCGATGGGTGTGTCAGTGTCCTATCCATTCACGCTGCCGATCAGTTTATCTCATGCGCGTGCGTGGCGTGCACACTCGGACCACGTTTGGGCTTATCCTCAAAACTAGCGCCCAAATCTTTTTTTTAATTTTTTTTTTTTTTTAATTAGCGTCCAACTCCACAACCTCGAAGATGCAAGTGGAAGTTGCATTGGAAACTTTAAATTTAGATGAAATCTAACATAAAAACATGCATTTGGGAAATAAAATATTGTCTTTAACGGAGGGAAAGACAACCAAGAGGAGGACAGTCAAATTAATTAAATGGTTACAGAAAAAGAAGCTGTTGAAAAATAGAATAAGATGCACGTTGTGTCAGAACAAGATGAAGTTAAAGAAGAAAGGCAACTCAGCAGACATCTACAGGTGGTAAGTTATGTGCATTGTTAAGTTAATAACACTTTTATATAACTTTTATAACTTTTTTTATATAATTTTTATATAACTTTTACAGAATATATAACAAGATTATGTCCAGCAGTTTTAAATAATACGATGTCGTTAATTTATCTATGCTGATACCAAAGATTAGACAGCAGCACTCCCTGCTCTAGAAGCTTTCTTTGCTAGCAACATTGCTCTAATAAGCTAGCAAGCTGTGTATAAGTAGATAGAGATCGAAACTGTGGAAGAAATTTAATATGTTTATATTTTTGCATTTAATTATATTTATAGAATCGTAGAAATATGATGGTAATAAATTAGATTAATGGTATATGACTGCTGACCTTTCCTTGCAAGGGAATAAATAATCGTTAAAGACAATTGATACCTGTTTGTCTCTTATTCAGTATTATGTTTGCCACCACAAAACCTAAGTGTATAACTTAGATGTGTACATTTAGTAAATATTACTCCAGAAGAAATCTGAAGAAATCTTGTATGGGATTATTATTTATCCCCATACTTCAACTTTTAATTTGGTTTGCAAGATAACGTAGCCTAACTGTTTGCTGATTGCCATCACCACCACCAAGCTTAACCAGAGGCATCCTTCAAGATATAGTCTTCAAGTTATGCTGAATATGCTCTTAAATTGATAGTTCACACAAACATTTCTGTCATAATTTACTCACCCTCAAGTTGTTCCAAACCTGTATGAGTTTCTTTGTTCTGCTGAACACAAAAAATATATTTGGAGGAATGTTTGTAACCAAGCAGATCCTCCATTGACTTCCATAGTATTTTATTCCTACTATGGTAGTCTATAGGGGATAAAATCTGCTTGGTTACAAACATTCCTCCAAATATCTTTCTTTGTGTTCAGCAGAACAACAGGTTTGGATCAACTTGAGGGTGAGTAAATGATGACATCATTTTTGGGGTGAGCTATCCATTTAATGTTAGCCAATAAATGTTAAGCCTTCGACCAACATAAACAGCATACCATTTCTTATTGAACTTATATTTGCTAAACGCCAATTCTTTTTTTTTCTTTTCTTTCTTAGGCTATGTAGGCTGCACATAAATATTTGATTTGTTTGTTTTCCTCAAGGGTATGCCGACATAATAGCCACAGAGGCAAAAGAAGCACCAAGACTCTCAGATCAGGATCAATCTTTGAGAAGTCAAGATGCAGCCTATTTTCATGGATGAATTTTTTTTACAGGTAATCCAAATCATACATCCAGATAAGCAATGCAATTGTACTTATTTTAGTGTGTCTATAGACAAACCTCCCTCTCTCTCTATACACACACACACACACACATACGTGTGTGTGTGTGTGTGTGTGTGTGTGTGCGTGCGTGCGTGCGTGCGTGTGTGTGTGTGTGTGTGTGTGTGTGTGTGTGTGTCTGACACACAGACGCACATGGATTTGGAAGGCTTTGGTTCTTTAACCCACAAAACCCTGCAATGTTTGGACCTCGCTAATCAGTAAAACTGGTAGGCATGCAGTGGAGGGTGGTGTCCGGCAGTGGTCCATATATTAAGGCACATAGTCAATGATAGACTCAATATTTTTTTTTTTTGTCAATAAAATTGCAATGCTTTCTGTGCTGCTCTGTATTTGTTTAATATTCAAGTAAATGTGCTTCTTTGTCAGGTTTTCTCAAGGCTTGCGAATGAGGCAGGTTGATATGAAGGCAGATGGTATTGCTAAAAGTTCAGCAACACTCTCGAAGATGTCATCCCGTGTAAGAAGAGTGTGCAGACATGCAATGAGGCGTTTTGAAAATAAAACGGGACAACGACTTGGAGATGAAATGGAGTCTGTTGTCATCGATGAGAGCAACTTCCGCCATAAACGAAAGGTATTCTATAAGTATTAAAGGTGCTCTAAGTGATGTCACACGTTTTTTTAGGCCAAAATATTTTTTGTCACATACAGCAAACATCTCCTCACCATCCGCTAGCTGCCTGTCCCCTGAACACACTGTAAAAAAACACGGTCTCTGTAGACACCACAGGCTCCACAAACAGCAACAAAAACAAACTGGGCTCACCCGCACCATGAAAACATAACAAACTGTTCCAGCCAATAACTGACAAGAAGGATTTGGGGTGGGGTTTGGGGGTAGTGCGCGGATGAGGAGGAGGGAGGGTCTAGCTAGCCTCCGTTTTGTTTGACAATACTTTGAACGTCAACAAGAAGTGACATCACCCAACATCACTTAGAGCACCTTTAAGGTATCTATCTTGTTTTGCTTGTGTTGCAATCTGCTACTAGAATGTGTATCAGCCCTAGCTTCCTATTTGCCAACTCAATTGCAAATAGTGTGCTCTATATTTGTGTTCCGTTATCAAAAATGTCACTGTGCTTGTGACTGGCCGTACATGACGCACTGCGCCAATATGAAAATAGGACCCATAGGGTCAGGCTATATGACTATTATTATATTGATGGTGAATTGAAGTGACAGATGTTAAGAACATATGCTGTTTTTACAGTATGCTCGTGGGAGAATATCCAACACCTGGAGACGCAAAAAGTGGGTCTTTGGGATGCTTGGAGTAAAAGAAAGGCATCGAAGACCTATCCTGAGGCTGGTCAAGAAGAGGTCCCGCCACCATCTGATTCCCTTATTGGTGAAGCATGTGCAGCCTGGGACATTAATCCTTAGTGACGAGTGGAGAGCATATAGGGGTGCTCTCACCAATTTGGGCTACAGGCATTTCACCGTGAATCATTCAAGGTGGTTTGTTGATCCTGTAAGTGGAGCTCACACTCAGCACTTGGAGAGGGCATGGTTAACATACAAATCGACAATTTGGAGATTGAGGGGAAACCGAACTGCCAAGCTTTTGAAAGAGCATCTTGCAGTAATAGAATGGACCTACTGGCTTGGAAACAAGCAAGGACATTCGGCACCAGTTTCCCTGTTAGCCAATAATTGTAATTCATTTATAAAACTGTATACATTAAAAGGTGACTTCTTACCCTAAATGAGATCAAGCTGTTTGTGAAACATATTTTCCTTTTTTTTCTTCTTTTTAAAAAAAAACAGCTTTATGGTTTTGAAAAGAGTTTTCAGATATACAGGCACTTAAAATAAAGTTCATGGTGTATGTACTGCATTCCTTCTCAGCTCTTTCCAGCTGTTGATTTAACTGGTTTATACCTTTAAGAATAAAGCAGTGAAGTTAAGATCAAAGTCCATTTGTGTCCTCAGTACATTGTTTGCAAAGGCTTGAACTTTCATGTTCATATTCATGTCATTTCACAGCTATGCCACATTGTTCATCAGTGTTTCAAAGCACCAAGTCACCACTTTAGTTGAGGGGCCACACACATGATGAAGTCACTGATAAATAATGCTTAGTTAATGATGACTACTGTATTTGAATGCCAACAGAATTCATATGTTATGTGCTGTGATTGGCCAATTTGGGGGTCTGTCCATTTACCTGCAGGCTATGAAGAAGACATGAACATGCTGGATAACTCAGATCATAATGAAAACACATTGTTCATCAGTGTTTCAAAGGACCGAGTCACCACTTTAGTTGAGGGGCCACACACATGATGAAGTCATTGATAGATAATGCTTAGTTAATGATGACTAGTATTTGAACGCCAACATAATTCATATATGTTATGTGCTGTGATTGGCCAATTTTGGGCTCTGTCCATTTACCTGCAGGCTATGAAGAAGAAATGAACATGCTTGGAAACTTCAGAAAAACAGTTCTCACATTAATTGATATACTGTTCTAGCCCGTATGCATGCATTAGGTAATGTGGATTTTTGTACATTCCTTTAAAGGGATACTCCACTTTAAAATGAAAATTCTGTCATCATATACTCACCCTCATGTTGTTTCAAACCTGTATGAATTTCTCTCTTCTGCCAACAGAAAGGAAGATATTTAGAAGAATGTCAGTAACCAGACAGTTTCTGGTACCATTGACTTCCAGCGTATATTTATTTTCCTACTATGGAAGTCAATAGTACCAGAAACTGTCTGGTTACTGACATTCTTCTAAATATCTTCCTTTCTGTTGGCAGAAGAGAGAAATTCATACAGGTTTGAAACAACATGAGGGTGATGTTAGAATTTTCATTTAAAATTGGAGTATCCCTTTAATAATTCGAAGAGTAGTCTTGCATGCATGAATTAATGCTTTTTTATGCATGAATTCATGATGATTCATGTACCATAACTGTAGCTTTATCCACAATGGGTGGTAAAGACCAATTTTTTTGTGAACAAAGAAAACATCATGATCATGCGTAATAAATCATAATTCATGATGATGTACTCATCTTAGTTAATGTTTTAATTAAGGTGTTGTTCATCCATGAAGTCATGAATGAAAAACGTTGAACTCGTGTTAGTTCCTGATGATTCATGAGATAGTAATGCACGAATTAATGCATATTTCATGCATGAATTTATACATGAATTCATGATAATTCATGTACCCTTACCGTAAAGTGTTACCCAATACAGTTTTTATGCATTCTTTAAAGTTTCAGTCATGAAGGATTTAACTTGAAGCACTTCTTCTGAGTATCATAATTGATTTGGTTTCTTCCATTAGAAAACACTTCCCTATTGAGTGGATGTAAGTGATTTTTTTCCTCAATTTTCAAAAGCTTGATTCCTGAAAGCTTGTCAGTAAGAGATTCAGTATGATTGCACATTTCCTCATTTCCCATCAGCATTAATTCATTATGAATGATGCCACAAACCACCTCTAATATAACACGAATGTTAACTGTTTCCTACTGAGAGTATCTGCACAATATCTGTGACTATCTGTGAGTTGTATATGCTTATGTGGACTAAATCCTGACTAGCATGAATTTAGTCATTGATTTTGAAACAGATTGAACCAGATCACTACAGGTGCACCTGAGTATAAAAGAGTGCCTGTAGTGACGCCATCCACTTCTTTGTCTTGTGAAAGGCTCAGACCTGTTGCCATGTTCTTTCGTACTGAGTGTACTACTACTACACACCACCAGAGGCGCTATGGTACTCTAGTGGATGGTATATACCCAGGTGGGTAGTAGAGCTAGGCAGATTTGTTGGGCATAGGAAGCATGGCTTACCATCTGTGTTACCACAAATCGCTGTGAGTCCTGATTGGGAAACTTTGGTTTTAAGCTCAAACAACGACTCTGTATTGCTACTAGTAGTGATGGCCAAACGAGGCTTCCTGAACCACTGAGACCTCGTAGCCCATTGCTTCACCCAAAGGTTCATTACTCGAAGCTTCATTCAGCATCACTTGTGACACCTAGCTACTGTACAAAGAAATAGCAGGCAAATTAATTAATCCTGAGCCAATGACCTGAGCAGACATTGGTTCATTGCCTGGGTATAAAATAAAATATGTATCTTTCTCTGACTGACTTTACTTGTGCAGAGACAACTGTCACACACAGTTAATTAGTTATTCATAAATCGTTTGGATAGTGACAGTATGAACAACCAAAGTGAGACTGTTGAATGCAGTGCTTAAGGTGGAGGGAGTGTAATAAACTGCAACAGAATAGTCTGCACTGTTAGCCCGGACAAGTTGAATCTACTTAAATGTGAGCAAACTGGTTCGAGTTAATTTAACTTAAAATGTTTTATATTATCAATTACTTTGCAGTTATTACAGATAGTATATTTAAGTTCAATGTACTAAGCAACTTAAATTTGTAAATTGATTTATTTTTAATTTGTTAAACTAGAAAATTGAAAAAAAAAGCAAATAAACGTACATTCATACAATTATTTTTAATTTTCATTTGAAATACAACAAAACATTAATTTTACATGCCCTAAATACATTTTCCTCATAAAACATGAAAAGAAAAACTAGTTTGTTTTAACAAATTAGCGCATTGTTAAGCATATGAACAGTCTATCTCAGAATCACAAAAAATTGCACCAAAACTATATGGTTTGTTTACACTCATGAGTTCACAATATTGTCAGTATTTCATTTTAGGTGCCAGCTCAACTTTACCCAGGCTCAACATTACCTGCTGAAAAAAAATTAATTGTTTTTCATACAGTGAGGGTATTCCAGGGCAGGGCGTAAATCAGTCCGAGACAAGGACACAGAAGGCCTGAGGTTGGTCAGTTCATCATCACCATGATGGGTTTAGCTGAGGACTTTCTGGATCACCGCAGAGGACTCTCACTGGAGTTTGTCTGTATGAGTTAGTGTTGTATATCTCGATACCCTCTGGTCTTGGTAGTGTCTTGGTCTCGGTTTAGTCGGTCTTAACTACAAGTCTGTATGAGTCCTTGTCAGCTACATCCTAACGAGGAAGAAAAAGATTGAAGATAAAGACAGACAAATATATTATCATCATGTCAGATGATTCTATTGTCATATGCTGCATTTACGCCATGTCATAATTACTGTAATTCAAAACGACAAAACGCAACGTTCTACTCGGAGCCGTTCATGTTCTTTGACTGGGAATTATGCATTTTTAAGGCAACACTATCCACGGCTAAATGAATCAGCAGCAGAAGGGTGGTACACCGGTCACGTGGTAAAAGTAGGAGCTCTCAGAAAATTCCCAGTTTACAGGTTGCAATTACGAGTTCTACGAGAACGGGAGTGCTTTTTTACAAGCTGGAATCTCATAATTATGGTAATTACAACATGGCGTGAATGCACCTATACCTGGTTTACTGTAGAAAGAGCTGGCCACTGAAGTACCATCAGGCTGATGGCAAAGCTTTTCTGTGAGGAGCAAACATTAAAGTTATAGTCTTCATAATGGCACCTGACTTTCTGGTTATGCGTAATTGTGCAGATGAATACACCAATCAGCCTCAGAACATGTCTTAATCAACTCACATGATTAAGATATGGAGCGCCATACCTGCCTGGCCAACCCCCGTGTAAGATTTTCCCACGAGGATGGACGCGGTCCTGTAGGGCTTCGCAGAAGCAGAGGGCAAGACTTCCAGGAAGGAGTTGACGAAGGCGAAAGGTGTGTGACCAACGTGTCCTCAACCACTGGAATGCACGTGTAGCCCTGCCCCACAGAAACATCCAGGTAGGTGAAGCCAGCGGCCGCAGCGTTAGTCAGCCGCGCGGAGAAAGGCTGCTTCCAGGGCCTAGAGGAAGACGCCTGGCCAATGAATTAGCGTGATTCTATACGGGTTCGGTCAATGAATCAGTCCTTGTCCACCTTTCGGTGACTTGACTTGACTTGATAAATAGGGAGAGCAAACAAAGCCAGACAGGTGTGGCAAATTAATCAATAATCAGGAAACAAGATGGCAGTGTAAGACAATCGCCTGGGGCCTGTACCATGAGTTTTAGGTGGCTAGCCAGCTATGTTTCAGCTTAGTTTCCGCCAACCCTGGGTTTTAGGTACTATGAAAGTAGCTCGGCTTTAATCGGTGTTCTTCGCCGCCATCGGTATATACGCTGCACAGCTAACCTGCTCCGGGGCAGGATATGTTCTGGATTCAAGATCTCAGACTGAAGTTTGACCAATCAGCTGAGAGCAAAGAAACATATACTGTAGGTGACGTAACTTATTCCAAGTGTCTGTTGCAATGACTTCACCTTTTCTTCCAAATCCGGTGGACATCTCAGCGCAAATGGTTAGACGAGCACTTCGTAGAGAAAGAGTTTTTAGCCAGACAAAATCCCCTTGCCTTAACTGATAGTTACTTGTATGAAAGATACATATTTTTTGCGGAAGGAATGTCTTATCTTTGCGAACTTTTTTACATTTTAAGGTTAAATGAATGCATCAATCTGGTGCACTTTGAGAGCTAAAAATTAAGAGCTTCAACCCATGAACTGTGCACATTGAACAAAGAAAAAACATTGACTTGTACCTGGACACTAAAGAGGGCTCAAACATCTTAGTTATGATATAGAGTCTCAGTCTGCATTACATTATCACTGGTGTTTATGATTTATATTCCTATGACGTAAAATCCATATAGCCAATAATATGTAGCCTACTGTATAAATTAAAATGAATATTTCAAAAGGATATTTTACATTACACTATAGTATAGGAAAAGTACAATACTTTTGTCCTAATTTCTTCACTTGCAAGAAATAAACCCTTTAGCTTTGGAGAAAAACACCAGATCACCATGCTGATCGCATGAGCAAAGTGCGCACTTTTCTCTAAATCACGCAGCACAAACAGAATGCTTATATAGGCTACTTAATTAAAGTCTTGTGCTGTTTTATAAAGGCACAAAGCCATATCACGAGTTCGTTGACAAAATATAACACTAGAGACCTTTATGTTAGGCTATAAATTTTACATCTCATGTGTTGGAAAAGGGAGAAGAGCGAGTTCGGCAAAAGGCAGATTCGAACTCGGGTCGAATGCATCAAAAGCAACTTTCAAGCACCTCACGCCTTGCGACCTATGCCACTGTAGATATTTAGTGGTGGGCGTCTTTTTGCCAAAAAGACAGGCACTTAGTGCAAATATACGCTCCATTATCGGAAATGTAAAAAAAGAAGGATTTTTCTTCCACTCGCTTGGGCGAGAAAAAAATGTCTTGGTGTGGTGGGGGCTCTCACTGGCGCCCCCCAGCTGTTTGCGCCCTAGGCGACCGCCTAGTTTGCCTATGCCTAGAAACGGCCCTGTGCCCACGGATAACGTTGCTGTCTTGTTTTGTGTTGATTTTGTTTTACATCTTCTATTTTCTTTTGTTTTAAGTCGTCTTTATTTACATTTGAATAGAAGTGATACTTTTTGCTCTTTGCCTTTGCATATTCTAATACAGTTTGTTTTGCAGTGCATTTATTTTGTGTGGCTTATTTGATTTATCTTATTAAATGTAACTGTATTTTCTTTTGTATTTTTCTAGTTTGTATTTTGTTTTGCTGTTTAGTTAATTATTGTAAACTGATTGAGATTGGTTTATTTTCTGCAAACTGTTAAAATCAGTTTGCTGTATTCTCCTGCAAACTGTTAAACCCAGTTGAGTGTATTTTCCTGCAAACTGTTGAGATCAGTTTGGTTTATTTTTCTGTAAACTAAAATCCATTGTTTCGCTTTTGTATTTCTTTATCTCTTTTTGTTTAACTTATTTGTTTAATTTATGATTTGTAATTTGAGGGCAAATAGGCCTTGTACATTTCTTTTCTTGTTTTGTTAATTCTTATTTTGGGTTTTGTTGTTTAATTTAAATCGACATAGGGCAATTCAGCGCCTTAATTATTCTGTGTGCATTGTTAGTGACTCTTATTAAGATTGTGCTGTTCTTGTGTCACAGGATCTGGGTGCCAAAGGCAGGGAGGCCAGCTCTATTCCCTTCTAAGTGGTGGTGGTGTTCACAGTGTGCCGTGTCCATCCGTGGAGTATGGTGTGAGTGCGTGTGTTTGCGTGCACTGCGTGATTTTTCTGCTATAGGCAGCCTAATCTCTTATAGCCTGACCCTGCTGGTAAGCCCCGGTTAGCTGGTGTCCCTGTGACCTTTTTAGAGTCAAACCCTTATGATGAGCTGTGCTTTGCTGAGGCCTGATATATTTTAATGATTGTTTTAAAGTGATTGTGTAACTTAATAAAGTCAACTGTTTTGTATTGTTACCCATGTCTCTGAGCGATTATTGGTGAACGAACTTGCGTGTCCTTTTAGAGACACTAAATTCTCTGGGTGTAACTCCCTGAGTGGCGTAGTTGGCCAATTATCCTTCAAATACACCTCCGGGTTGCCACAATTGGAAATCCTATCACAGCCATAATGTTCAGGTAGAGATGATGTGAATATGTGAGATTATTTTCTGTGAGATGAATCTTTAAATTAATAGTAACTGTAACAGTATTAGCATTTAATGTCCCATTGAGCTGTGTCCAGGCATGCTCTTTTTGCGCCATCTACTGGTAGATTATAGCAGGTACAATTGTTTTATGTTTGGGTTTCTGCCCGAGCCCGTTTTGCTGAGACACATGCTATCTGCAGGCTGTAGCTGCCGGTTAGCTCCACTAAGAATGAAAGAAACGTGAAAATTTGAGATAAAATTAAGAAATAAGAGAGAAAGAAGATAGAGAAGAAGATAAAGGATTATTTAGCCCCCTCTGGGATGTCAGCTCACGAGGTTTGTGTTCTTTAAATGTTTTTTTCTGTGATTAATGTCTTATCAACGAAGTTGTAACATTGAATAAGAACAAGCTCTGATATCTTGTTTTTTTTTGTTGTTTTCTTTTGTGAGCAGTTCTCACGGGTTGTCAAGACCAGAATAAACCCTGTTTTATGACTCTACATCGTGCGTTCGTTGATCCTTGAGGGTGCTACAGTGAGAACTCCCGTCTGCTGAGCGCGGGTAGATAATGGACAGTGCCGACAACGAGCAACAGGTGCCACCATCAGCCACGGCGATGCACAGCAAGGAAGGAGCCACCGCTGGAAGGTCCAGGTGCCCCGAAAAATAAGTGTTGCCCTGGTTAAAGGACTAACTTGAATTCTTCTACAAGAGAGAGAGAGAAAATGGACTGTTAAAGGAATTAAGACTAATCTCTCTCTATTAATGAACAAAGCAAAAGACTGGAATATTTTCTATTGTTTAGATTTCTACTGCTTAAGTGACTGATATTCATACAGTGTTAAATTTGATGTTGTGATAAGTAACCTGCACATTCAGTGGATTTCAGTAAGCACCAGAAGATAAATATTCTGGCTTGGTAAAGATATTTAATAGTGTTTCGTAGTTACAGTTATTTAAATCTTGAATTTAAGTTATATCTAAAGAGTTATAACTGTGCTTAAGGTTACAACAGTAAGCTAAAATAAGATCAACATTTATTCACTCATTACCAAATCGAATTTAAGCTGCTTCATTAAATTCTGCACTTAAGACTAAGTTACAAATAAAAATTAAATAGAATAAATAAAAACTCCAACAATGGCAGAGCATGAGGTTAATCCAGAAGTAAATGAAGATGTTGATGTGGAACAACCTCATACAGACAAGGAATTACAAGCAGCAGAAGGCACAGCTGATGATGTCTCTACTACCTCACAAAGAGCACGGAGAAGCCAAAGAGTCCGTACACTGACGGAAAAGGGCCAAGAACTCCACAAGGAGCTCGTAGAGAAGGCTGCATGTCGTTTCAGAGGACACTATGAGAAGTGGAAAGCTGCTGTTAAGGACACTAAAGGAGCCATAGATGATAAGTACTCAGAGGATCTGCTACAGGAACATGTCTCCAAAGTTTCAAATGCTTCTGAGGGTGTGAATGCTGCCTATGTTGAGTTGAGACGCATTGAATCTCCAGATAATGAGACAAGACGGAGAATGGATACATGTGAAGCCATAACAAAGACAATTATCGGAGCAGTAGCAAAGTGCTCTAACCCAAGTAAATCTGAAGTTCAAGGAGATGAAAACTGGAAAGAGACTGAGCCTATATCTAAGTTAGTAGCCTCAGACAAGATGAGTGTAAAGTCACACCACACTAAGCTCTCTTCTCGCTCAAGGGTCTCCTCTAGAAGCTCCAGCAGGCTTTCAGCCAAAAGACAAGATGCAGCTGCTGATGTTGCAGCAAATGAAGCTGCTCTGCAAGTTCTGCTTGAACAAGAAACTCATATGAAGGAAATCGAAAGACAAGAAGCGGAAATAGCACAAAGACAGAGAGCTCTAGAAGCTAAGCGCAGAGAAGTAGAGCGACTTGAGACAATAAAAAAGCTAAATGCAGCAAAGGCTCGACAGCAGGTGTATGAACAAAGTGAATGTTCAGATGAAGAGATATACAGCCTACTTCACCGCAGTCCTGCCAAAAACAATGAAGTCAAGTCTGAAAACAATGACTCACATTGCAAACAGTGTTCTTCATCGCAAATTATGACACCTCAACGAGAAGTGAACACGACAGATCTGGTCAAAGCATTTGCAGAGTCTCTTAGTGTAAGCCGTCTTCCAGTACCAGAGCCAACAATATTCAGTGGCGATCCTATTAGATATAATGATTGGAAGATTTCCTTTCAAACTCTGATCAAAAGGAAAAATATACCAGTTGAAGAGAAGACTTATTACCTGAGAAAGTATGTAAGTGGGCCTGCAAAGAAGGCAATAGAAGGCTACTTTCCGCTTGGCTCAGAATCAGCATACTATGCAGCATGGTCAGTTCTCATAGAGAGGTATGGCAATCCCTTCCTCGTAGCCAAAGCCTATCGAGACAAACTCGATGCATGGCCAAAGATAAGCTCTAAAGACAGTATGGAACTTCAGGCATTTGCTGACTTCCTCTGCTGCTGCAAGACAGCCATGTTACAAATGAAGGGGCTTGAAGTGTTCAATGACTGCAATGAAAACCAAAAAATGCTTGCAAAACTCCCAGATTGGCTCACTTCAAGATGGAATAGAAAGGTTATGGAAGTGCAAGAGGAAAACCACAACTTCCCGAGCTTCAGCCAATTTGTGGACTTCATCTCACGGGAAGCCAAAATTGCCTGTAACCCTATAACATCTCTTTTCGCTCTGAAACCAATTGAAATTGAAAGTACAAAAACACCAAAGAACAAAGGCTATGGAGCAAAGGTACTGGCAACTAACTTAAATGAAAGATCTGTCGGTATTAGTTGTGCGTACTGTGAGAAGTTGGGTCACAGCCTACTTAACTGCTGGAAGTTTATGAGTGAGAGTATTCATGAGAGACTAAATTTTGTTCAAGACAAGAAGTTATGCTTTGGCTGTCTAAAGTCTGGTCACCACTCCAAGGATTGTGAAAGCAGAGCCACCTGTGATACATGTGATAAAAAACATCCAACATGTCTTCATGATAACCGTACCAGAGAAGAAAGAACAAGAAAAAATCAAACCAGCGGTGACAGGACAAGACAAAGAAACCCAGACACTTTACAAGACGATACCGTCACACCAACAACAAGCGAAGCAACATCTAACAGAGTCGCACAGAATGTTGATGACACTCACACATCCTCCATTGTTCCAGTATGGGTGTCAGCTGAAGGCAAGCCAGAGCATGAAGTTCTTGTGTACGCGCTCCTTGATACGCAGAGCGACACGACTTTTATTCTCGAAGAAACAGCACAAGCTCTGCATATTAAAAGTAAATCAGTTCAGCTAAGGCTTACCACCATGTCATCAAGAAACACAGTTGTGTCGTGTCGCAAGCTCTCAGGTCTACAAGTAAGAGGATTTTATTCAAATAAGACAATTTCCATACCAGTAACATATGCAAGGGACTTCATACCCGCAAACCGAGATCACATTCCAACCCCTGGAACAGCCAAGGCATGGCCTCATCTTGAATGCATTGCGGAGGAGATCGCTCCACTACAAAGCTGTGATATTGGCCTACTGATTGGCTACAACTGCCCCCAAGCACTTGTTCCTCGTCAAGTTGTGTCAGGAAACGAAAATCAGCCGTTTGCACAAAGGACTGATCTGGGATGGAGTATTGTGGGTTATGGCAATCCATGTCTCGATTATGGAGATCCTTTCGGAGTAAGTCATCAAGTCATTGTGAAGGAAGTGGTGCCGGATATTCAAACCTCCTCAAACATCACCAACAAGGTTCACTATGTTTTCAGAACTCAAATAAAGGAAATGATCTCCTCTACAGAGGTCCTGAAAATGTTGGAATCTGACTTTGTTGAGAAGTTCCCAGAAGATGTAAACATCTCTCAAGAAGATCTCAGATTTCTAGCAACGATAAAGAAAGGCATTAGACACAAGGAGGATGGCCATTTTGAGATGCCACTCCCATTCAAGAGTGAAAGGCCTAACCTGCCAGATAACAAGGCATGTGCTATTCAACGCCTCAAATGTTTAGGAAAAAAGCTCAAGAGGAACAAGCAGTACTACATGGACTACAAGAAGTTCATGGATGAGATAATAGCCCTTGGGGATGCTGAAAGAGTACCAGAGCAAGACATCGATAAGAGACCAGCTTGGTACATCCCACACCATGGGGTGTATCATCCCCAAAAACCCGGAAAGATTCGTGTTGTCTTTGACGCCTCCGCCAAGTTCAGAGGCACCTCACTAAATGACCATCTCCTGACTGGTCCAGAGCTAACAAACACCCTGCTTGGAGTCTTGTGTCGCTTCCGAAGAGGCCCAGTGGCTTTCATGTGTGATATTGAACGCATGTTCCACCAATTTCATGTGAATGCTTGCGATCAAGATTACCTACGGTTCTTGTGGTGGGAGAACGGAGACCTAGAAACTCCATTCACTGTCTATCGAATGAAAGTACACTTATTCGGCGCAGCGTCCTCTCCAGGTTGCGCAAACTATGGCCTCAAACACCTCGCAGCTGAAGGAGAAGGAAGTTTTGATGAAGAAACCATCAAGTTCATCAAAACTAACTTCTATGTCGATGATGGACTAGGAAGTGTCGACACTGAAGATCAAGCAATTCAGCTTGTCAATGAAGCACGCAAGCTCTGCAGGATGGGCAACCTTCGGCTGCATAAGTTCATCTCAAACAGCACCCAAGTTCTAGCTTCGCTTCCAAAGGAAGAATGTGCGGTAGTTGCCAAAGATCTAGATATGGCACTTGGTGAAGTGCATATGGAGAGAGCACTTGGCGTACAATGGTGTGTGGAATCAGACCAATTCCAGTTCCGAGTGGTTGTTAAGGAAAATCCACTCACCCGAAGAGGAGTATTATCCACAGTCGCCTCTGTGTTCGATCCATTTGGGTTTGTGTCGCCTTTCATTTTGCTAGGAAAGCAAATCTTGCAACAAATGTGCAGAGATAAGCTCAGCTGGGATGATAGCTTACCTGACAGTCTTCGACCTAAGTGGGAGTCTTGGCTGCGGGACCTGGGAAACCTGGCAGATGTAAAGATTTCCAGATGCTACATTCCTTCAAACTTCAAGGCACAACACTACGAACTGCATCATTTTTCCGATGCAAGTGCATCTGGATATGGCATGTGCACCTACCTGAGAGCAGTAAACACATCTGGTGAAGTTTACTGCACCTTGGTGATGGGAAGATCGAGAGTTCCACCATCCAAAGTCACAACTATACCACGTCTAGAGTTGTCAGCGGCCGTTGTTGCTGTTCGCACCGGTGACATGCTAAAAAAGGAATTGGGAATAGATATATCAGAAGAAAGGTACTGGACTGACTCTAAAGTGGTGCTTGGCTATATCAGTAATGAGGCCAGAAGGTTTCACGTGTTTGTCGCAAACCGTGTCGAGCACATCAAACAAAGTACAGAGTCAACACAATGGTGGTATGTAACTTCCAAAGACAATCCGGCAGACCACGCCTCAAGAGGCCTTACAGCAGAACAACTTGTAGCTTCAAACTGGTTCAAGGGCCCAGATCTTCTCTGGCAGAAGGTCATAACCAGTAGTGTACTCAAGGTGGGAGAGTTATCGAACTGTGACCCAGAGGTCAGGAAAGTTCAAGTCCACACGATACAAGCAGAAGAACAAAGGTCACTGTTAGATCGGCTTCAGAAGTTTTCCGACTGGTTGAGAATGATTAAAGCTGTGGCCAGACTCAAGCGCTATGTTAAAGAATCAAAGGATCACAAGAAGTCATGTAACATTGTTAACCTACAGGAGAGAAAAGAAGCAGAGGTAACCATAATAAAGATGGTCCAAGCAGCAGCGTTTACTCAGGAGATAAAAACCTTACAACATCATGAGGTGATGCAGACCAAAAACAGGGTCAGCAAGTTATGTCCATTTCTCGACAACCAAGGCATTCTTCGGGTAGGCGGACGCTTAACACATGCTGCTTTGCATCCTAATGTCAGACATCCTGTGATCCTGGCAAGAAACAGTCATGTGTCTACATTACTCGTCAAACATTATCACGAGAAGACATACCATCAAGGAAGAGGAATCACGATGAACGAGCTGCGAGCTAACGGATACTGAATACTTGGATGCAGTAAGATTGTTTCATCTTACATCTATAAATGTGTAAAATGCAGAAAATTCAGAAGGTGCACAGAGCAGCAGAGGATGGCAGACCTCCCGGAGGATAGGATGGAAACTACACCACCATTCACCTACTGTGGGATGGATTGCTTCGGTCCTTTTTACATCAAGGATGGCCGCAAGGAGTTAAAGCGTTATGGATTGTTAATCACCTGCATGTGCTCCAGAGCAGTACATCTTGAGATGCTTGATGATCTATCAACGGATTCCCTCATCAACTCTTTACGTGCATTCATAGCCATCAGAGGTACAGTTCGGCAGATAAGATGTGATCAAGGCACGAACTTTGTCGGCACCAGAAATGAGTTTGCTGAAGCATTCAAGGAAATGGATCAAGCAAAGCTGGAAAAACTGGACTGCGAGTTTCTCATGAACACCCCAGCGTCAAGTCACATGGGTGGTGTCTGGGAAAGACAAATCCGCACCATAAGAAGTGTACTCACGTCAATCCTGGATCAATCAAGCAAACAACTCGACAGCTCTTCTCTAAGGACATTCTTGTATGAGGTAATGGCAGTCATCAATAGCAGGCCATTGACTACTGACCAACTGTGTGATCCATCAAACCCAGAACCTTTAACGCCAAACCACATACTGACCATGAAGTCAACAATCATCTCCCCACCTCCAGGAAGGTTTGTAAAGGAAGATCTTTATCTCCGTAAGAGGTGGCGTCGTGTTCAACTCCTCGCCAACACTTTCTGGACAAGGTGGAAAAAAGAGTATTTGTTAAACCTTCAAGGTAGACAGAAGTGGACCAAGGAGCATAGAAATGCTAAGGTCGATGATGTTGTTCTCCTGAAGGACGAGATAACTCCACGCAGCCAGTGGAAATTGGCGAAGATCACTGAAGTCTACCCTGGAAAGGATGGAATAGTGAGGAAGGTGAAATTGTTAATGAGTGATCAAAACCTGGACGAAGAAGGAAAACGTACCTCCAAACCCGTTCATCTGGAAAGGCCCATTCAGAAGACAGTCGTTCTGATGGAGGCGGAAGATGATTCTCAACCTCGCTCTGCCTAAAATATAGTTCATATTCTTTAATTCATAAGCTATTCATTAGTCATAGTTGATAATTTGTTCTTTAAAAATCACAAGTGATTGGTGGGAGTGTAACAGTATTAGCATTTAATGTCCCATTGAGCTGTGTCCAGGCATGCTCTTTTTGCGCCATCTACTGGTAGATTATAGCAGGTACAATTGTTTTATGTTTGGGTTTCTGCCCGAGCCCGTTTTGCTGAGACACATGCTATCTGCAGGCTGTAGCTGCCGGTTAGCTCCACTAAGAATGAAAGAAACGTGAAAATTTGAGATAAAATTAAGAAATAAGAGAGAAAGAAGATAGAGAAGAAGATAAAGGATTATTTAGCCCCCTCTGGGATGTCAGCTCACGAGGTTTGTGTTCTTTAAATGTTTTTTCTGTGATTAATGTCTTATCAACGAAGTTGTAACATTGAATAAGAACAAGCTCTGATATCTTGGTTTTTTTTGTTGTTTTCTTTTGTGAGCAGTTCTCACGGGTTGTCAAGACCAGAATAAACCCTGTTTTATGACTCTACATCGTGCGTTCGTTGATCCTTGAGGGTGCTACTGTAACTTTAACAGATATAACAATGATCTACTAAACATTTCATCTGCAGACGACTTGTGGTCATGAACATATGATCAAGTTTGGATGCCAAATGGCCTGGCTCCAGTGCTTGACTCACAAATTTTCCATGAGTCTGTGTTGTGTCAGCGCTTTGAGGAAAGCAAGTTAAATTTGGTACAGTACAAAACACTGTTAATTTGAACTGAGATAGAGAAACCTACACAATAACCCCCTATCATGACCCTCAGACAGGGCCACAGCACCGCTTCAGTGTAGCCCTCAGTAAAACCAGAGTGAAGATAGAGATGACCTTTGGCCTCCTAAAGGCACATTTCAACTGTGTTCGGTGCTTCAGAGTCACCAGAGCGGATCACCATCACAGATAGTGGCTGCATGTACCATTCTGCTCAATATAGCCACCAGTAGAAAGGAGCGAGAAACACCACAAAACCAGCTTCTCCCCGATGAAACTGACCCGATCACACTTGACCACCCAGCTGGTGCAGATGTAGATGCAATCACCATACAATATTACACTTAATAAAAGCACACTGAAACTGCAGATAGGTCTCAAACTGTTTTATTGGTTTTGTGGGATGGGAGGGAGAAAGAGAGCAATAGAAAGTTGCATTAATAAATATTCATACTAAAGTGTTACTTGGTTAAATAAGTTATACTATATATATACTACATAACTATATACTGTGACAAGTCTCTCTGGGCATATCAGCGTCGCCCTGGCAACCAACGCACAACACCTGCACGTCCTCATCACGGGCTGATCGGTCACAGCTGCAGCCCGTCATTAAGCGGCTGTAAAAGCCGCCACCTCGCACACTTCGACAGACAACCCGTCTCATGCTGAACGTGCTGATACTAATCCTTTGTTTCTCGTCTAAACAGAAGGCAGCGAGTGACCGACAGCCCGACCGAGCACGCCTGGACACCCACCTTCACGAGCACGAGGACTTCACAAGAGCACCAGCCACGAAGACAGCGTTCACCTCACCTCACCGTTTTCACCCACTGTTGAAGTATTGTCAATAAATCCACCCTCCGGGGTTACTTTTCACCGAGCGACCTTGTTGTGTGATTTCTCACCCGTGACATCTGGTGGAGAATGCGGGCAACTGCATGAGAAATCACACACAAGTGTTTGCAGTTCACCGCAGTAATATATATTTTTTTCTCTCTTTCTGTTCATCACTCCAGCACCGATCGGCGCTCTCTCTCTTCTGATGGAGATGGATGAACTACTGCACCGCCTCACCGAAGTTAGCATCCGTCAGCAGCAGATAATGGAACATCTGGCCACTCGGCAGGGCAGAGCTGAAGAAGACATCGCTGCCCTCCATGCCCAGGCTGCCCAGCCGGTTCCACTACCTGACCCACGAATGCGAGCGACCCGGCTTTTGCCCAAAATGACGGCTCACGACGATGTTGAGGCATTCCTACAAGTATTTGAAACCACTGCTAACCGTGAGGGATGGCCC
Organism: Scardinius erythrophthalmus; assembly: GCF_964197995.2. NCBI lineage: Eukaryota > Metazoa > Chordata > Actinopteri > Cypriniformes > Leuciscidae > Scardinius > Scardinius erythrophthalmus. The sequence continues at coordinate 48,468,648 of NC_138229.1, read as the reverse complement.
ATAGAAGACTGGGCTTCCGCGCTGGCACCCCTCCTCACTGGTGAAGCTCAACGAGCTTATTTTTCCCTCCCTCCCGCGATCACTGACGACTACAGAGAAGTGAAACGCGAGATCCTCGCCCGGCTGGGACTTTCCCCCATCTGTGCAGCGCAACAGTTTCACGAGTGGGATTTCAAAGTCCGGGTGCCAGCGCGAGCCCAGGCCGCTGATCTCGTCCGGTTGGCTCAACATTGGCTGCTGGACGGCGAACCCACCGCAGCTCAGGTAGTGGAACGAGTGGTCGTCGATCGCCTCCTCCGCGCCCTGCCCCGGTCCCATCGTCAGGCGGTGGGTATGAGGAACCCGGCTACTGTCCTTGCTTTGGTGGAGGCGATCGAGCTGGCGGATGCTGTCCACCAACGGGAGGCTGGAGAGAGAGCGCCGCCGTTTCCCCGGAGGGTGGTCCAGGAGCGACGCACGCCGGAGGGCACCTCGCGCGCAGTTGGCAGGCCGACAGTTCCGTCTCCGATGGACGAGCCAATGCCGACCACTGAACCCACAACACCACCGCGGACCTGGCTGGCGGGCTGCATCGTCCATCAGCGCGTTCCACCTGCGGCTCCAGAAGCGGACGTCAAGTTGAATGGCAAGCCTGTTCGGGCGCTTCTGGATTCGGGCAGCGCCGTCACCCTCGTCCAGGCTCATCTGTGCCCTCCTCACCCTGGCCAGAAAAGTTACTTACCGATCACGTGTGTGCATGGAGACACCCAACAAGTTCCAGCTCGCCGCGTGAACATCGCTACAGCCCATGGCACCTGGCCCGTTGAAGCTGGATTAGTGAAAAACTTACCAGTCCCACTACTGCTTGGAAGAGATTGGCCGGGGTTTGACCGCCTGCTTGCTGCCGCCGCTCAGCCCGCCAGCCCGGAACGGAACTGTCGCCGCCATCGCCGGCCACAGGGACCCCGCCGCCGGCCGGCGCTGCTAGCTTCGGACAGCGGGAGAGATGGTGAGTCCCACTCGTTGAATGCTAACCTTTTCTACGATGTGTTCCAACAGGCCAGCGTGGGGGGCTCTTTTGCCAAAGACCAACGGGAGGACGATCGTCTGAAGCACTGTTGGAGTCAAGTTCGAGCCATCGATGGCGAAGACGTCCTCCCACGGCCCCATCCTCTCCCGCATTTTGTAGTCCGAAGCGGCCTGCTGTACTGCGTCGCCCAGCGAAGGGGGGAGGAGAAGGAACTTCTAGTCGTCCCTCGGACGAAGACAGAAACCGTCCTCGAGTTAGCCCATTCACATCCGATGGCAGGCCACCTAGGAGCGGCTAACACCATCCAGCGGGTCCGGGATCGTTTCCACTGGCCAGGCCTGGAGGCCGACGTGAAAGGTTTCTGCAAAGCCTGCCCGACCTGCCAGCGCACGGCTCCTCCCAGGACTCCTCCCCCCAGCCCGCTGATTCCCTTACCCATCATTGAGGTGCCCTTCGAGCGGATCGGAATGGATCTGGTAGGGCCGTTGCCTAAGTCTGCCCGAGGACACGAACACATCCTCGTCATCGTGGATTACGCCACCCGGTATCCAGAAGCAGTCCCCCTGCGGAAAGCCACAGCGAAAGCCATCGCCCAGGAGCTGTTTCTGTTGGCCAGCCAGGTCGGCATCCCGACTGAAATCCTGTCTGACCAGGGAACACCGTTCATGTCCCGGCTAATGGCTGACCTCTGCAGGCTGCTGGGGGTGAAACAGTTGAGGACAACTGTCTATCACCCGCAGACCGACGGACTCGTGGAACGTTTTAACCAAACCCTAAAACAGATGCTCCGAAGGGTAGCAGCAGAGGACAAGCGGGACTGGGACCTGATGATTCCTTACGTCCTCTTCGGCATTCGCGAGGTTCCTCAAGCCTCAACTGGTTTCACCCCCTTCGAGCTCCTGTTCGGCCGCCAGCCTCGGGGGCTGCTGGATGTCGCTCGGGAGGCCTGGGAGCAGCAGCCTGCCCCCCACCGCACGATCATCGAGCACGTCAAACAGATGAGGGAAAGGATAGACCGTGTCATGCCATTAGTCCGGGAACATCTCAGCAAAGCACAGCAGGCCCAACAACGCCATTATAATCGGGCAGCTCAACCACGGGAATTCCAGCCGGGAGACAGGGTCATGGTCTTGGTCCCTACCTCCGCTTGTAAGTTCCTGGCATCGTGGCAAGGGCCGTACACCGTTCTAGAGAAGGTTGGACCAGTGACATACCGCGTACGCCAACCTGGAAGAAGACAAGCTGAACAGTTATATCACATCAACTTACTGAAGAAGTGGCAAGGGACCCGAGACCAGCTCGCCGCCCTCAGTCTCACCGATCCCGTGGTTGTCGACATGGATCCCCACCTGTCGGCTGCCCAGAAGACCGAGCTGCAGCACCTGGTCAGACAGTTTTCGGCTGCCCCTTCCTGCTGCAAACGGATGCTTCCGACACCGGACTGGGAGCCGTCCTGTCACAAATCCAGGAAGGTGAGGAACATCCCATTCTCTACATCAGCAGAAAGTTGTCCCAGGCAGAGAAGAACTACGCCGCCGTCGAGAAGGAGGCCCTGGCCATCAAGTGGGCAGTCCTGGAGCTGCGTTATTACCTCCTCGGCCGGAAGTTCACCCTGCTAACCGACCATGCCCCTCTACAGTGGATGGCCCGGGCTAAAGATACCAACGCCAGGGTGACCCGCTGGTTCCTCGCGCTCCAGGACTTCCACTTCGAAGTACGACATCGGGCCGGGGCCGCCAACGCCAACGCCGATGGGCTCTCACGGATGTGGACAGCTTTTTCAGGTCTGTCAGGGGTCATTCCCCACCCACCCCTTATTTCACCCCTACTATCTCCTCTCGTTCCCAGGGCCAGAACGACGCTTAGGGGGGGGGAATGTGACGAGTCTCTCTGGGCATATCAGCGTCGCCCTGGCAACCAACGCACAACACCTGCACGTCCTCATCACGGGCTGATCGGTCACAGCTGCAGCCCGTCATTAAGCGGCTGTAAAAGCCGCCACCTCGCACACTTCGACAGACAACCCGTCTCATGCTGAACGTGCTGATACTAATCCTTTGTTTCTCGTCTAAACAGAAGGCAGCGAGTGACCGACAGCCCGACCGAGCACGCCTGGACATCCACCTTCACGAGCACGAGGACTTCACAAGAGCACCAGCCACGAAGACAGCGTTCACCTCACCTCACCGTTTTCACCCACTGTTGAAGTATTGTCAATAAATCCACCCTCCGGGGTTACTTTTCACCGAGCGACCTTGTTGTGTGATTTCTCACCCGTGACAGTACATACTGAGATCAGTTTTATCCAGCTGTTTGATTTAGTTTGGAGCCTCCTCAGCTCACAGTCAGCTCCTTTAGTGTGCAGTCTAGTTCAAGTCTCCTTTAGTGTGCAGTCTAGTTCGAGTCTCCTTTAGTGTGCAGTCTAGTTCGAGTCTCCTTTAGTGTGCAGTCTAGCTCGAGTCTCCTTTAGTGTGCAGTCTAGTTCAAGTCTCCTTTAGTGTGCAGTCTAGTTCGAGTCTCCTTTAGTGTGCAGTCTAGTTCAAGTCTCCTTTAGTGTGCAGTCTAGCTCGAGTCTCCTTTAGTGTGCAGTCTAGTTCAAGTGTCCTTTAGTGTGCAGTCTAGTTCGAGACTCCTTTAGTGTGCAGTCTAGTTCAAGACTCCTTTAGTGTGCAGTCTAGTTCAAGTCTCCTTTAGTGTGCGGTCTAGTTCAAGACTCCTTTAGTGAACAGTCTAGTTCAAGACTCCTTTAGTGAACAGTCTAGTTCAAGACTCCTTTAGTGTGCAGTCTAGTTCAAGTCTCCTTTAGTGAGCAGTCTAGTTCAAGACTCCTTTAGTGTGCAGTCTAGTTCAAGACTCCTTTAGTGTACAGTCTAGCTCAAGACTCCTTTAGTGTGCAGTCTAGTTCAAGTCTCCTTAAGTGTGCAGTCTAGTTCAAGACTCCTTTAGTGAACAGTCTAGTTCAAGTCTCCTTTAGTGTGCAGTCTAGTTCGAGACTCCTTTAGTGTGCAGTCTAGTTCAAGACTCCTTTAGTGAACAGTCTAGTTTGAGACTCCTTTAGTGTGCAGTCTAGTTCAAGACTCCTTTAGTGAACAGTCTAGTTCAAGTCTCCTTTAGTGTGCAGTCTAGTTCAAGTCTCCTTTAGTGTTCAGTCTAGTTCAAGTCTCCTTTAGTGTGCAGTCTAGTTCAAGACTCCTTTAGTGTGCAGTCTAGTTCAAGTCTCCTTTAGTGTGCAGTCTAGTTCAAGTCTCCTTTAGTGTGCAGTCTAGTTCAAGTCTCCTTTAGTGAACAGTCTAGTTCAATTCAATTTCAATTCAAATTTATTTGTATAGCGCTTTTCACAATACATATTGTTTCAAAGCAGCTTTACAGAAAGTGCATTTCAGAAATGTACATATAGAAATACAGTTAGTTAATCATGTATTGATTTAGGGCATAAACATCGCCAGCGTCGAGTCGTCTCTTCACAGGTGCCAAGTCGTCTCTGCACCGGTGTCGCAGAATCTGTAGTTTCCATGAGAGGCTGGATACAAACTGGAGCTGACGATCTGTATTTACCTCGGGACTAGCGTCCCGAGATAACAACAGAAAAGCATATGGGAAATAATTAGCGTAGCTGCTGTTCGCAATATTAATGCATTCAATCTGATTCAACTGTAGTATAAAATGTAAGTATTATGTGAATGCCTGGCTGAAGAGATGCGTCTTTAATCTAGTTTTAAACTGGGACAGCGAGTCTGAGCCTCGAACAATATCAGGAAGGCCATTCCACAGTTTAGGAGCTAAATGTGAAATCGCTCTCCCTCCTTTAGTGGACTTAGATATCCTAGGAATGACCAGAAGCCTCGAATTTAGTGATCTTAAAGAGCGCGATGGATTATAGGGCGATAGAAGTTCCGTTAAATACACGGGAGCTAAACCATTTAGGGCTTTATAGGTCAGTAGCAATACTTTGTAATTGATACGGAACTTTATAGGTAACCAATGTAGAGACGACAGAATTGGTGTTATATGATCGTATTTTCTTGATCTAGTAAGAACTCTAGCGGCGGCATTTTGGACTAACTGTATCTTGTTTATTGAGGATGCAGGACAACCAGCTAATAAAGCATTACAGTAATCTAGTCTCGAGGTCATAAATGCATGAACTAACTTTTCTGCATCAGAAACAGATAGCATGTTACGTAACTTAGTAATGTTTCTAAGGTGGAAAAAGGCTGTTCTTGTAACATATGAAATATGATTTTCAAAAGACAAGTTGCGGTCTAATATAACAACCAGGTCTTTTACTGTAGTGGATAAAGTAACAGGACACCCTTCCAAATTAAAGTTGTATTGTAAGAGGTTTTGTGGGCAGTTTTTTGGACTAATAAGTAATACCTCCGTTTTATCTGAATTTAATAGCAGAAAATTACATGTCATCCAGTATTTTATATCTTTAACACACTCTGTTAATTTAGATAATTTAGCGTTTTCATCTGGTAGTGATGAAATATATAATTGAGTGTCATCAGCATAACAGTGGAAATGAATTCCATGTTTTCTTATAATATTTCCAAGTGGCAGCATATATATTGAGAATAGCAGAGGGCCTAACACAGATCCTTGCGGTACACCGTAGTTTACTGACGTTATCTTCGATTTTTCCCCATTTACGCAGACAAAATGGTAACGGTCTGATAAGTATGATCTGAACCAGCTTAATGCTTGTCCTTGAACACCAGTATAATTTTGTAGTCGATCTAAGAGTATTGTGTGATCTATAGTATCGAACGCAGCACTAAGATCAAGTAAAACTAGTATTGAGATACAGCCTTGGTCAGAAGCTAAAAGTAAATCATTTGTGATTTTAACGAGCGCAGTTTCAGTGCTATGATGCGGCCTGAATCCAGACTGAAACTTTTAATAGATATCATTTTCTTGCAAGAAAGAGCCCAGTTGAGCGGACACAACTTTTTCTAGTATTTTAGACATAAATGGAAGATTTGAAATGGGTCTGTAATTTGCTAGGTTATTATGATCTAATTGTGGTTTCTTAATAAGAGGTTTTATAACTGCCAACTTGAATATTCTTGGAACATGACCTAAAGATAAAGACGAGTTAATAATATTGAGGAGAGGCTCTTCCACTACAGGTAACACTTCTTTCAATAGTTTAGTTGGTATTGGATCTAATAAACACGTTGTTGGTTTAGATGCAATGATAAGTTTATTTAACTCTTCCTGTCCTATAGTTGCAAAGCGCTGTAATTGTTCTTGCGGGGTGATAATTGAGGCTGAATCATAAGACACCATTAAAGATTGTACATTTACAATTGTGTTTCTGATGCTTTCTATTTTCTCAGTGAAGAAATTCATAAAATCATTACTACTACACTGTAACGGAATATTTTGCTCCGGTAACGTCTGTTTATTTGTTAGTCTAGCCACGGTGTTAAATAAAAACCTTGGATTGTTTTGGTTGTTTTCTATTAGTTTGCGGAGGTGCTCAGCCCTGGCTGCTTTTAGGGAATTTTTATAACATGACATACTGTCTTTCCATGCGATTCTAAAGACCTCTAAGTTAGTTTTTTTCCATTTACGCTCTAAATTACGAGTTTCTCTCTTTAGAACATGCGTAGTATTGTTGTACCATGGTGCTTTAATTTTCTCTCTAACCTTTTTTAACCCCCTGAGGTCGGCTCGTTTTTTTTCCGTATGAGTGCAAAAAAAAAAAAAAATAATAATAATTTTTATCTTATATGCTTGTGTTATACATCAATCGATCCTGTTTAGTGTGTATTTTTTTGTGTATGCGCATAATAAAAACAAAGTGTTGTGCTTTTCGCCAAATAAAGAAAAATAAACATGATGCAAGTTCTGCCTACTCTCCGTCAGTGAAGTTAATTCTGAAACGCGTCCGAAAATGAACTGTAACTCAGCGAATACTCAGTCAAACAGGCATACAGTCACACAGGCATGAAGCTTGAATTCTCTTCTTTAAAATGAAGTAATTTTTATAAAAAAAATATATATTCACAGTTTATGTAATATGCATGCAAAGAGAGAGATGTCAGTCGTTCTCATTAAGTTTTAATGTGCTCCACCCACGGAGAGCGCGCGCTATTCAAACGCAAATGTGAGGCGATCCAAACAAACCTGTGAAACGCCCACATCAGCTGGATAACACACACCGCGAGTTCACTTTCAGACTTATGTACTTTACGATGCTGTGAGGAATACTACTATCTTGATAATAATCCTGCAAAAATTTACCTCAGAAGTTCTGGAAGTATCATTTCGAGGAGCAAACGGATCCCGCTGAGGAATTAGGTCAGTTCTGTTTGCTTTGTTCTAATCTGAATGAATGAACGCACAGATGCGTGCTGTTGTGGAGCTACTACAGCTGGCAAAAATACTGTTTAAATATTGATCGCGTTTCTGTGTATGAATGAATGAACGAACGAACGCACAGATGCGCGCTGTTGTGGAGCTACTACAGCTGGCAAAAATACTGTTTTAATATGAATCGCGAATACAAAGAAAGATTACACTGGAAATATTGTTACAATTTTAAATGTTGTTGTAATTGTATAACCTTAAAAAAACAAAAAACAAAAAAACATATATATATATATATATATATATATATATATATATATATATATATATATATATTTATATTTATATAAGGATAGATGTAAACAAAATCTTAAAAGGTCATTATAAGCCTTCTCTTTAAATATTTTTATTATGCTTTATTAGTGACACATTTGGGAAGAGAATATATTCCAAATCTGAAAATACAATATGAGAACAATTAACTGCACAATTTCTAGAAATGTTTACCTTGGATATTGTACAATTTGCAAGCAAAATTTGTGGAAAAAAACAACAAACCAGTTATATATTGTCCTTGCATTCTTGTGGCTGAGTCACACACCTGAATGAAAGGCTCATTACGTATGCAGCCTCATTATGCGGGCCCCATTGTCTCCGCAGGTGTGAATCACACCCACCCGCATATGGCCTTTCCAAACAAAAAGTGTTTTACAAGATTTAAATCAATGTATTGTGTTATGTGAATGATTAGGCAGGATGATTTTCACATAATTTTGAAGAAAAAATTCTAGGCAACGTCATCCATTAGTCAAAAGTCTTATTTACATATATTTAGAATGTGTTTTATGGCCTTATTTCAGAAACTTTAGTTTTTTGTTTTTGAAAAAAACATGCATAAACATTATTCTATCAAAAATACAAACATGTACATGCAAGTTGTTCACATATTATGGTAGCCCTGTTTGTGCTAAATAGAGTGAATTTACACCTTTGCCATTAATATGTTTATAAGCAACTGAAAAAAGCACAAATGTCAGGGCATGTCAGAACATCTCAAGGACCCCAAAAACCCCTCAGACCCCAGAGGGTTAGTCTAATTGGTGCAACGATGTCTAATGTACTAGAGAAAATGGTGCTCATAGTGCTAGTCATTTCCTCTAGTTCATCTGTTTGTTTGGGTTCACTGAGCAGCTGAGATAGATCAGGTAAGCTATTTGAGAAATGATCTATAGTTGTTGGAAGGATTGTTCTGCCTGGTCGATAACGCGGCGCAACATGACAAATTTCAGCAGTACGTAGTATGCAAGTGACCATGTAATGGTCAGTGACTTCATCACTTTGCGGTATAATATCTATATCGGTTGGATCGGCTCCATGTGATATAATTAAATCTATCGTATGATTAAGACGAAGAGTGGGACCAGTTACGTTTTGCTTGACCCCAAAGGAGTTTAATAAATCTGTAAACGCAGCCCCCAAAGCATCATTTGAATTATCTACGTGTATGTTAAAATCTCCAACAATTAATGCTTTATCGACATTGACCAAAAGATCTGAGAGAAAGTCTGCAAACTCTTTTAGGAAATCTGCGTAAGGCCCTGGCGGTCTATATACGGTAGCCAAGGCTAGAGATAATAGGGATTTCTTTCTTACATCTAAGAGAGTAACATTTAGCACAAGTACTTCAAACGAATTAAACCTGTGACCTGTTTTCTGAGTAACAGTAAGAATATCTTTATAGATTATTGCAACACCACCGCCACGACCAATCAGACGGGGCTCATGCTTGTAACAGTATCCAGGAGGAGTAGACTCATTAAGACCGAAATAATCATTTGGTTTAAGCCAGGTTTCAGTAAGGCAAAGTACATCGAAACTATTATCTGTGACCATTTCATTTACAATAACCGCCTTAGGTGTAAGCGATCTAATGTTTAGAAGACCTAGCTTTAGAAATTGTTTTTGTTCACTAATATTGAGATTTTCTGGTTTAATCACAATTAGATTTTTCCTAGATCCTGCAGTAGATTTATTATTTGATCTCACTAAACGAGGAATAGACACAGTTTCAATATAATGTTCTACATTGGTACTTATATCAATTAAGTTTGGACAGCAAAGAGTGTGATTTGGACTTTGACTTACTAGTCATATGGTGTGTAGCGTCTTGGAGATGTTGTCCGACAGAAGAGCCGCTCCGATTCTGCTGTGGTGAAGGCCATCAGCACGGAAGAGCCTAGGTCGCTCCCAGAACAGATTCCAATTATTTACAAAGAGCAGTCTCTGTTCATTACACCATGACATTAACCATTCATTTAGAGCAAATAATCTACTGAACCTTTCGTGTCCTAGTCGGTAGGTGGGAAGCGGTCCAGACACGATGATCGTTGTTTCAGGCGATGTACTGCGTACCGTCTCGATCAGGCTCCTGTAGTCCTTCTTCAGAACCTCCGACTGCCGTAGCCTGATGTCGTTCGTTCCCGCGTGCAGCACGACAGCTCCGACGGGCTCGTCACCGTTCAGAATCCCGGGAACCTGTGCAGCGACATCGAGAACACGAGCACCAGGAAAGCAGTGAGTGCGCACCTTACCTTTACCTATGGTAGCACGGACATGCCGGACGATGGAACTGCCGATGATCACAGCGTCGCATTCCGTCTCGCGTAGAGGGGAGAAGCGGTTCCGGGTGGAGATCTCGAAGGCCGGGAGGGGCGGAGAGGTCCTAGCTCTGGTCCTGGCCCGCGTCTTCCGCTGTGGAATCACCCAGGGTCCATGTTGTTGTGTCGGTGCCGGAGTGAATGAAACCAGGGAAGATCGCATCTTGGGCAGAGAAACACATGGAGTAGACGAGGTCGGAGTCAAAAGGTTACTAACCACTGACTTGTGAGCATCGGCGCGTGATGTTTCAAGCGCGAAACGTCGATCTCGTAGCTCGGCCTGTCTCTCTAGTAGGTCGCGGATCTGCTTCTCCACGGATTCCAGCTCTAACTGCACAGAATGCAGCTCGAAGGTGTCCTCACCTGCACTCAAAGGTAACGTTAGACACACATCCGTTATATTCGCCATTATAGCAGATGTGCTATAATGGCGAATTATAGCTTTCAGTGATACGGGTGTAAATAAGCCGAGCGACCACGCGTGTAATGCTAGCGGGCTAAGGCTAGTAGCGGAAGTTCGAAAGGTTGGATATATGTAGCGATATCAGAGCAATACGATTGTTTTTTAAGGAGAACGCTATACACGCTATAAAAATGAAAAAGTTCGTTTGTAAAAGAGTGTAAAGAAGAAAAACAAGGTTTCTGAATTAATTCGACGGAGCTCCAAACACAACAACGCACTCAGTCGCAACGCATGCGCGACGCATCTAGTTCAAGACTCCTTTAGTGAACAGTCTAGTTCAAGACTCCTTTAGTGAACAGTCTAGTTCAAGACTCCTTTAGTGAACAGTCTAGTTCAAGACTCCTTTAGTGTGCAGTCTAGTTCAAGACTCCTTTAGTGAACAGTCTAGTTCAAGTCTCCTTTAGTGAACAGTCTAGTTCAAGTCTCCTTTAGTGAGCAGTCTAGTTCAAGTCTCCTTTAGTGTGCAGTCTAGTTCAAGTCTCCTTTAGTGAACAGTCTAGTTCAAGTCTCCTTTAGTGAACAGTCTAGTTCAAGTCTCCTTTAGTGAGCAGTCTAGTTCAAGTCTCCTTTAGTGAACAGTCTAGTTCAAGTCTCCTTTAGTGAACAGTCTAGTTCAAGTCTCCTTTAGTGTGCAGTCTAGTTCAAGTCTCCTTTAGTGAACAGTCTAGTTCAAGTCTCCTTTAGTGTGCAGTCTAGTTCGAGACTCCTTTAGTGAACAGTCTAGTTCAAGTCTCCTTTAGTGAACAGTCTAGTTCAAGTCTCCTTTAGTGTGCAGTCTAGTTCGAGACTCCTTTAGTGTGCAGTCTAGTTCGAGACTCTTTTAGTGTGCAGTCTAGTTCATGTCTCCTTTAGTGTGCAGTCTAGTTCAAGTCTCCTTTAGTGTGCAGTCTAGTTCGAGACTCCTTTAGTGGACAGTCTAGTTCAAGTCTCCTTTAGTGAACAGTCTAGTTCAAGTCTCCTTTAGTGTGCAGTCTAGTTCGAGACTCCTTTAGTGTGCAGTCTAGTTCAAGACTCCTTTAGTGAACAGTCTAGTTCAAGACTCCTTTAGTGTGCAGTCTAGTTCAAGTCTCCTTTAGTGAACAGTCTAGTTCAAGACTCCTTTAGTGTGCAGTCTAGTTCAAGTCTCCTTTAGTGTGCAGTCTAGTTCAAGACTCCTTTAGTGAACAGTCTAGTTCAATACTCCTTTAGTGTGCAGTCTAGTTCAAGTCTCCTTTAGTGTGCAGTCTAGTTCAAGACTCCTTTAGTGTGCAGTCTAGTTCAAGACTCCTTTAGTGTGCAGTCTAGTTCAAGACTCCTTTAGTGTGCAGTCTAGTTCAAGACTCCTTTAGTGTGCAGTCTAGTTCAAGACTCCTTTAGTGTGCAGTCTAGTTCAAGACTCCTTTAGTGTGCAGTCTAGTTCAAGTCTCCTTTAGTGTGCAGTCTAGTTCAAGACTCCTTTAGTGAACAGTCTAGTTCAAGACTCCTTTAGTGTGCAGTCTAGTTCAAGTCTCCTTTAGTGTGCAGTCTAGTTCAAGTCTCCTTTAGAGTGCAGTCTAGTTCAAGACTCCTTTAGTGTGCAGTCTAGTTCAAGTCTCCTTTAGTGTGCAGTCTAGTTCAAGTCTCCTTTAGTGTGCAGTCTAGTTCGAGACTCCTTTAGTGTGCAGTCTAGTTCGAGACTCCTTTAGTGTGCAGTCTAGATCGAGTCTCCTTTAGTGTACAGTCTAGTTCAAGTCTCCTTTAGTGTGCAGTCTAGTTCAAGACTCCTTTAGTGTGCAGTCTAGTTCAAGTCTCATTTAGTGTGCAGTCTAGTTCAAGACTCCTTTAGTGTGCAGTCTAGTTCAAGACTCCTTTAGTGTGCAGTCTAGTTCAAGACTCCTTTAGTGTGCAGTCTACTTCAAGTCTCCTTTAGTGTGCAGTCTAGTTCAAGACTCCTTTAGTGAACAGTCTAGTTCAAGACTCCTTTAGTGTGCAGTCTAGTTCGAGTCTCCTTTAGTGTGCAGTCTAGTTCAAGTCTCCTTTAGTGTGCAGTCTAGTTCGAGACTCCTTTAGTGTGCAGTCTAGTTCAAGATTCCTTTAGAGTGCAGTCTAGCTCGAGACTCCTTTAGTGTGCAGTCTAGCTCGAGTCTCCGTTAGTGTGCAGTCTAGTTCGAGACCCCTTTAGTGTGCAGTCTACTTCGAGACTCCTTTAGTGTGCAGTCTAGTTCAAGTCTCCTTTCTCCTTTAGTGTGCAGTCTAGTTCAAGTCTCCTTTAGTGTGCAGTCTAGTTCAAGACTCCTTTAGTGTGCAGTCTAGTTCAAGTCTCCTTTAGTGTGCAGTCTAGTTCAAGTCTCCTTTAGTGTGCAGTCTAGTTCAAGACTCCTTTAGTGTGCAGTCTAGTTCAAGACTCCTTTATTGTGCAGTCTAGTTCAAGTCTCCTTTAGTGTGCAGTCTAGTTCGAGTCTCCTTTAGTGTGCAGTCTAGTTCGAGACTCCTTTAGTGTGCAGTCTAGTTCAAGACTCCTTTAGTGTGCAGTCTAGTTCAAGACTCCTTTAGTGTGCAGTCTAGTTCAAGACTCCTTTAGTGTCCAGTCTAGTTCGAGACTCCTTTAGTGTGCAGTCTAGCTCGAGTCTCCTTTAGTGTGCAGTCTAGCTCAAGTCTCCTTTAGTGTGCAGTCTAGTTCAAGTCTCCTTTAGTGTGCAGTCTAGTTCGAGACTCCTTTAGTGTGCAGTCTAGTTCGAGACTCCTTTAGTGTGCAGTCTAGTTCGAGACTCCTTTAGTGTGCAGTCTAGTTCAAGACTCCTTTAGTGTGCAGTCTAGTTCAAGTCTCCTTTAGTGTGCAGTCTAGCGCGAGTCTCCTTTAGTGTGCAGTCTAGTTCAAGTCTCCTTTAGTGTGCAGTCTAGTTCAAGTCTCCTTTAGTGTGCAGTCTAGTTCGAGACTCCTTTAGTGTGCAGTCTTGTTCGAGACTCCTTTAGTGTGCAGTCTAGTTCGAGACTCCTTTAGTGTGCAGTCTAGTTCAAGACTCCTTTAGTGAACAGTCTAGTTCAAGACTCCTTTAGTGTGCAGTCTAGTTCAAGTCTCCTTTAGTGTGCAGTCTAGTTCAAGACTCCTTTAGTGTGCAGTCTAGTTCAAGTCTCCTTTAGTGTGCAGTCTAGTTCAAGTCTCCTTTAGTGTGCAGTCTAGTTCGAGACTCCTTTAGTGTGCAGTCTAGTTCGAGACTCCTTTAGTGTGCAGTCTAGCTCGAGTCTCCTTTAGTGTGCAGTCTAGTTCAAGTCTCCTTTAGTGTGCAGTCTAGTTCGAGACTCCTTTAGTGTGCAGTCTAGTTCGAGACTCCTTTAGTGTGCAGTCTAGTTCGAGACTCCTTTAGTGTGCAGTCTAGTTTAAGTCTCATTTAGTGTGCAGTCTAGTTCAAGACTCCTTTAGTGTGCAGTCTAGTTCAAGTCTCATTTAGTGTGCAGTCTAGTTCAAGACTCCTTTAGTGTGCAGTCTAGTTCAAGACTCCTTTAGTGTGCAGTCTAGTTCAAGACTCCTTTAGTGTGCAGTCTAGTTCAAGTCTCCTTTAGTGTGCAGTCTAGTTCAAGACTCCTTTAGTGAACAGTCTAGTTCAAGACTCCTTTAGTGTGCAGTCTAGTTCAAGACTCATTTAGTGTGCAGTCTAGTTCAAGACTCCTTTAGTGTGCAGTCTAGTTCAAGACTCCTTTAGTGTGCAGTCTAGTTCGAGTCTCCTTTAGTGTGCAGTCTAGTTCAAGTCTCCTTTAGTGTGCAGTCTAGTTCAAGTCTCCTTTAGTGTGCAGTCTAGTTCAAGACTCCTTTAGTGTGCAGTCTAGTTCGAGTCTCCTTTAGTGTGCAGTCTAGTTCAAGTCTCCTTTAGTGTGCAGTCTAGTTCGAGACTCCTTTAGTGTGCAGTCTAGTTCAAGACTCCTTTAGTGTGCAGTCTAGTTCGAGACTCCTTTAGTGTGCAGTCTAGCTCGAGTCTCCGTTAGTGTGCAGTCTAGTTCGAGACCCCTTTAGTGTGCAGTCTACTTCGAGACTCCTTTAGTGTGCAGTCTAGTTCAAGTCTCCTTTAGTGTGCAGTCTAGTTCAAGTCTCCTTTAGTGTGCAGTCTAGTTCAAGACTCCTTTAGTGTGCAGTCTAGTTCAAGTCTCCTTTAGTGTGCAGTCTAGTTCAAGACTCATTTAGTGTGCAGTCTAGTTCAAGTCTCCTTTAGTGTGCAGTCTAGTTCAAGTCTCCTTTAGTGTGCAGTCTAATTCAAGACTCCTTTAGTGTGCAGTCTAGTTCAAGACTCCTTTAGTGTGCAGTCTAGTTCAAGTCTCCTTTAGTGTGCAGTCTAGTTCAAGACTCCTTTAGTGTGCAGTCTAGTTCAAGTCTCCTTTAGTGTGCAGTCTAGTTCGAGACTCCTTTAGTGTGCAGTCTAGTTCAAGACTCCTTTAGAGTGCAGTCTAGCTCGAGACTCCTTTAGTGTGCAGTCTAGCTCGAGTCTCCGTTAGTGTGCAGTCTAGTTCGAGACCCCTTTAGTGTGCAGTCTACTTCGAGACTCCTTTAGTGTGCAGTCTAGTTCAAGTCTCCTTTCTCCTTTAGTGTGCAGTCTAGTTCAAGTCTCCTTTAGTGTGCAGTCTAGTTCAAGACTCCTTTAGTGTGCAGTCTAGTTCAAGTCTCCTTTAGTGTGCAGTCTAGTTCAAGACTCCTTTAGTGTGCAGTCTAGTTCAAGACTCCTTTATTGTGCAGTCTAGTTCAAGTCTCCTTTAGTGTGCAGTCTAGTTCGAGTCTCCTTTAGTGTGCAGTCTAGTTCGAGACTCCTTTAGTGTGCAGTCTAGTTCAAGACTCCTTTAGTGTGCAGTCTAGTTCAAGACTCCTTTAGTGTGCAGTCTAGTTCAAGACTCCTTTAGTGTCCAGTCTAGTTCGAGACTCCTTTAGTGTGCAGTCTAGCTCGAGTCTCCTTTAGTGTGCAGTCTAGCTCAAGTCTCCTTTAGTGTGCAGTCTAGTTCAAGTCTCCTTTAGTGTGCAGTCTAGTTCGAGACTCCTTTAGTGTGCAGTCTAGTTCGAGACTCCTTTAGTGTGCAGTCTAGTTCGAGACTCCTTTAGTGTGCAGTCTAGTTCAAGACTCCTTTAGTGTGCAGTCTAGTTCAAGTCTCCTTTAGTGTGCAGTCTAGCGCGAGTCTCCTTTAGTGTGCAGTCTAGTTCAAGTCTCCTTTAGTGTGCAGTCTAGTTCAAGTCTCGTTTAGTGTGCAGTCTAGTTCGAGACTCCTTTAGTGTGCAGTCTAGTTCGAGACTCCTTTAGTGTGCAGTCTAGTTCGAGACTCCTTTAGTGTGCAGTCTAGTTCAAGACTCCTTTAGTGAACAGTCTAGTTCAAGACTCCTTTAGTGTGCAGTCTAGTTCAAGTCTCCTTTAGTGTGCAGTCTAGTTCAAGACTCCTTTAGTGTGCAGTCTAGTTCAAGTCCCCTTTAGTGTGCAGTCTAGTTCAAGTCTCCTTTAGTGTGCAGTCTAGTTCGAGACTCCTTTAGTGTGCAGTCTAGTTCGAGACTCCTTTAGTGTTCAGTCTAGCTCGAGTCTCCTTTAGTGTGCAGTCTAGTTCAAGTCTCCTTTAGTGTGCAGTCTAGTTCGAGACTCCTTTAGTGTGCAGTCTAGTTCGAGACTCCTTTAGTGTGCAGTCTAGTTCGAGACTCCTTTAGTGTGCAGTCTAGTTCAAGACTCCTTTAGTGTGCAGTCTAGTTCAAGTCTCATTTAGTGTGCAGTCTAGTTCAAGACTCCTTTAGTGTGCAGTCTAGTTCAAGACTCCTTTAGTGTGCAGTCTAGTTCAAGACTCCTTTAGTGTGCAGTCTAGTTCAAGTCTCCTTTAGTGTGCAGTCTAGTTCAAGACTCCTTTAGTGAACAGTCTAGTTCAAGACTCCTTTAGTGTGCAGTCTAGTTCAAGACTCCTTTAGTGTGCAGTCTAGTTCAAGACTCCTTTAGTGTGCAGTCTAGTTCGAGTCTCCTTTAGTGTGCAGTCTAGTTCAAGTCTCCTTTAGTGTGCAGTCTAGTTCAAGTCTCCTTTAGTGTGCAGTCTAGTTCAAGACTCCTTTAGTGTGCAGTCTAGTTCGAGTCTCCTTTAGTGTGCAGTCTAGTTCAAGTCTCCTTTAGTGTGCAGTCTAGTTCGAGACTCCTTTAGTGTGCAGTCTAGTTCAAGACTCCTTTAGTGTGCAGTCTAGTTCGAGACTCCTTTAGTGTGCAGTCTAGCTCGAGTCTCCGTTAGTGTGCAGTCTAGTTCGAGACCCCTTTAGTGTGCAGTCTACTTCGAGACTCCTTTAGTGTGCAGTCTAGTTCAAGTCTCCTTTAGTGTGCAGTCTAGTTTAAGTCTCCTTTAGTGTGCAGTCTAGTTCAAGACTCCTTTAGTGTGCAGTCTAGTTCAAGTCTCCTTTAGTGTGCAGTCTAGTTCAAGACTCATTTAGTGTGCAGTCTAGTTCAAGTCTCCTTTAGTGTGCAGTCTAGTTCAAGTCTCCTTTAGTGTGCAGTCTAGTTCAAGACTCCTTTAGTGTGCAGTCTAGTTCAAGACTCCTTTAGTGTGCAGTCTAGTTCAAGTCTCCTTTAGTGTGCAGTCTAGTTCAAGACTCCTTTAGTGTGCAGTCTAGTTCGAGACTCCTTTAGCAGTCTAGTTCGAGTCTCCTTTAGTGTGCAGTCTAGTTCAAGTCTCCTTTAGTGTGCAGTCTAGTTCAAGACTCCTTTAGTGTGCAGTCTAGCTCGAGTCTCCTTTAGAGTGCAGTCTAGTTCGAGACTCCTTTAGTGTGCAGTCTAGTTCAAGACTCCTTTAGTGTGCAGTCTAGCTCGAGACTCCTTTAGTGTGCAGTCTAGCTCGAGTCTCCTTTAGTGTGCAGTCTAGTTCAAGTCTCCTTTAGTGTGCAGTGTAGTTCAAGTCTCCTTTAGTGTGCAGTCTAGTTCAAGTCTCCTTTAGTGTGCAGTCTAGTTCAAGACTCCTTTAGTGTGCAGTCTAGTTCAAGTCTCCTTTAGTGTGCAGTCTAGTTCAAGTCTCCTTTAGTGTGCAGTCTAGCTCGAGGCTCCTTTAGTGTGCAGTCTAGTTCAAGTCTCCTTTAGTGTGCAGTCTAGCTCGAGTCTCCTTTAGTGTGCAGTCTAGTTCAAGTCTCCTTTAGTGTGCAGTCTAGTTCAAGTCTCCTTTAGTGTGCAGTCTAGTTCGAGACTCCTTTAGTGTGCAGTCTAGTTCGAGACTCCTTTAGTGTGCAGTGCAGTCTAGTTCGAGACTCCTTTAGTGTGCAGTCTAGTTCGAGACTCCTTTAGTGTGCAGTCTAGTTCAAGACTACTTTAGTGTGCAGTCTAGTTCAAGTCTCCTTTAGTGTGCAGTCTAGTTCAAGTCTCCTTTAGTGTGCAGTCTAGCTCGAGTCTCCTTTAGTGTGCAGTCTAGCTCGAGTCTCCTTTAGTGTGCAGTCTAGTTCGAGTCTCCTTTAGTATGCAGTCTAGTTCAAGTCTCCTTTAGTGTGCAGTCTAGTTCAAGACTCCTTTAGTGAACAGTCTAGTTCAAGACTCCTTTAGTGTGCAGTCTAGCTCGAGGCTCCTTTAGTGTGCAGTCTAGTTCAAGTCTCCTTTAGTGTGCAGTCTAGCTCGAGACTCCTTTAGTGTGCAGTCTAGTTCGAGACTTCTTTAGTGTGCAGTCTAGTTCGAGACTCCTTTAGTGTGCAGTCTAGTTCGAGACTCCTTTAGTGTGCAGTCTAGTTCGAGACTCCTTAAGTGTGCAGTCTAGTTCAAGACTCCTTTAGTGAACAGTCTAGTTCAAGACTCCTTTAGTGTGCAGTCTAGTTCAAGTCTCCTTTAGTGTGCAGTCTAGTTCGAGTCTCCGTTAGTGTGCAGTCTAGTTCGAGACCCCTTTAGTGTGCAGTCTACTTCGAGACTCCTTTAGTGATCAGTCTAGTTCAAGTCTCCTTTAGTGTGCAGTCTAGTTCAAGTCTCCTTTAGTGTGCAGTCTAGTTCAAGACTCCTTTAGTGTGCAGTCTAGTTCAAATCTCCTTTAGTGTGCAGTCTAGTTCAAGTCTCCTTTAGTGTGCAGTCTATTTCAAGTCTCCTTTAGTGTGCAGTCTATTTCAAGACTCCTTTAGTGTGCAGTCTAGTTCAAGACTCCTTTAGTGTGCAGTCTAGTTCAAGACTCCTTTAGTGTGCAGTCTAGTTCAAGTCTCCTTTAGTGTGCAGTCTAGTTCAAGACTCCTTTAGTGTGCAGTCTAGTTCGAGACTCCTTTAGTGTGCTGTCTAGTTCAAGTCTCCTTTAGTGTGCTGTCTAGTTCAAGACTCCTTTAGTGTGCAGTCTAGTTCAAGACTCCTTTAGTGTGCAGTCTAGTTCGAGACTCCTTTAGTGTGCAGTCTAGTTCGAGACTCCTTTAGTGTGCAGTCTAGTTCAAGACTCCTTTAGTGTGCAGTCTAGCTCAAGACTCCTTTAGTGTGCAGTCTAGCTCGAGACTCCTTTAGTGTGAAGTCTAGCTCGAGTCTCCTTTAGAGTGCAGTCTAGTTCGAGACTCCTTTAGTGTGCAGTCTAGTTCGAGACTCCTTTAGTGTGCAGTCTAGTTCGAGACTCCTTTAGTGTGCAGTCTAGCTCGAGTCTCCTTTAGTGTGCAGTCTAGTTCAAGTCTCCTTTAGTGTGCAGTCTAGTTCAAGTCTCCTTTAGTGTGCAGTCTAGTTCAAGACTCCTTTAGTGTGCAGTCTAGTTCAAGTCTCCTTTAGTGTGCAGTCTAGTTCAAGTCTCCTTTAGTGTGCAGTCTAGCTCGAGGCTCCTTTAGTGTTTAGTCTAGTTCAAGTCTCCTTTAGTGTGCAGTCTAGCTCGAGTCTCCTTTAGTGTGCAGTCTAGTTCAAGTCTCCTTTAGTGTGCAGTCTAGTTCAAGTCTCCTTTAGTGTGCAGTCTAGTTCGAGACTCCTTTAGTGTGCAGTCTAGTTCAAGACTCCTTTAGTGTGCAGTCTAGTTCAAGTCTCCTTTAGTGTGCAGTCTAGTTCGAGACTCCTTTAGTGTGCAGTCTAGTTCGAGACTCCTTTAGTGTGCAGTCTAGTTCAAGTCTCCTTTAGTGTGCAGTCTAGTTCAAGTCTCCTTTAGTGTGCAGTCTAGCTCGAGGCTCCTTTAGTGTGCAGTCTAGTTCAAGTCTCCTTTAGTGTGCAGTCTAGCTCGAGTCTCCTTTAGTGTGCAGTCTAGCTCGAGTCTCCTTTAGTGTGCAGTCTAGCTCAAGTCTCCTTTAGTGTGCAGTTGTTGTGGCCAATTCTCAGTCTCTGGTTCAGGTCTTCAAAAACAGGTTCAGGTCTCAGAAGAAATCTTTCAGAGTCGAAGTTTCAGGTCTCAGGAGAAATAACTTTATTGAGCAGTTCAATAAAGTGAGATGGTAGCTAAGCATCTGATCTTACAATGGTCTGCATTTGGGTCTTATACCTCATTTTACGTCATTTATTATTTAGTTTGGTATCCAATTAACATTCATATAGTTATCTTTTCTCTTTGCTCCTCCTCATTACTTCGCCACGATTAAAAACACCTGCATTAATGCCCAATTTCTATTGGTGGCCATACTGGCGCATGCGCTTTTCTGATGATGACTTTGCATATGGCTTTTTGGGTACTTTTCCACTCTTTTGTCTTATTTTACCTTTTACCCAGTTTTCTGTCTTGTCCTCACATAACTCTTATCCTCACATACACTTTTGACAGGTCCTGTGTTTCCCATCATGCTTTGTTTTATCTTTCTCCCTTAATTGCAGGCCTTGTTTTCTCTTTCTCCCTTAGTTGTAGGCCCCCCTTATCCTAGGCCTAGTTCCTTCAATGTTTGTATCATGCATTTAGACTCATGTATGAGACAGATATAATTCTCCAACATATACTCATGTATAAAATTCTCCAACACATCCCCCCTTTGGGACTAATTCAGTCCCACCTTCATCTCCTTCTTCCCAGAATGTACTTTCATGAATAAGTCACTCTTCTTTTCTTTACCTATCCAATATGGTCAATATAGACCATCCATCTTTTACCAAAAGACCCCCTCACAAAAGTACACCCTGGAGGAAAATGAGACCAAACATCTCCACCCCCATTTGACTAGGGTGGAGTAAAAGATCTCACCTTCCTATCATATCATCTTTTTAAGGGGTGTGTTACATCAAACTTTCAATACTTTCGACCCATCTTGTCGTACAAACTTGGAGTTCTATCCATCGGTGCCAGAGGTACTGCGCAGGCGCTTCCGGTGGCCTGGAGTGCTATCTGGGTTGCTCCATCGTTGCCAGAGGTGCCCTGGTCCTGCCTAGGGCGCTATCTGGTGCTGGAGCAGACAGCGGGTTTTTAAACCACCAGTTGAGTCAGCTCATGTTCCTTCACAGTCGATGACCGCGCTTACAAAGAAATAGTTCCTATTTTGCACCATAACTGTATACATGTTCCAATGACCCAATTTATGTAATTTTTGTCCTCTAACTTGTTACAGGAGTATACATATACATATTCAAATTGTGAAAGTAAAAAAATGAATAAAGTACTAGAGTAATAAAGTGACTTTTAGTGATAATAACATTCTTATCTTTTTCCTTTATATCTGGTTGCATTACCTCGTACCACGGGCAATGACCTGCTTTAAACCCTCTATCGTCCCCTCTCATTCACACATTATATAAATGAACAGTAGGTATGATTATATGTAGCAGCAATTTTAATAGGATTATATGTGTATAATACTTTCAAAACGATTATATGAGTAAAATACTTTCAGGAGAAGGGGCCTTATAAAAAAAACAAAGAAATACAAAAATCCCTCTATCTTACTCCCTACTCTACCCACATTCTAATTATTCTGTCTATTTTTACCCCAAAATAAAATACACAGTGGGGCTATCTCCCTCTCTTACCAAAAACAAAGTCAAATTGTTAAACCCAAAAGAGAAAAAAAAAGAAAAACAATAATAACAAGGCACCCCCTTCCTTACTCCTCCACAAGGACTCTTTAC
Source organism: Scardinius erythrophthalmus (assembly GCF_964197995.2). Classification (NCBI taxonomy): domain Eukaryota; kingdom Metazoa; phylum Chordata; class Actinopteri; order Cypriniformes; family Leuciscidae; genus Scardinius; species Scardinius erythrophthalmus. The sequence goes on along the minus strand of NC_138229.1, from coordinate 48,447,294 downwards.
AGGAAGTCATCTAGCTCATCCATGCCTGGTCCAATTGAATGCACTCTGGAGTCGTTGCATCCAGTATCAACTCCCGATTGTCTCACTATCACATTGACCATCTGCTTGGCAGCTGCATTGGCTAGCAGTGATCTGAGGAAAGGCACAACACAACAGAATAACAAAAGAAAAACAGCAACACCCACAGCTATTATTATTCCCACCTTAATGAACCATTCTTTCCAGGATCCAAACAAAGAATCAAACCAGTTTCCCAATTGTCTGTCCCTCCCCGCATTTTCTGCGACCTCTTGTCTTAATTCCTTCAGCTTTTTCATGGCTTTTGTAAATGATCCGTCCGGGGCTGTATTATTTGGGATAAATGTACAACAGTCAGTACCAAACATTACACACACTCCTCCTTTTTCTGCCAACAGCCAATTCAGGGCTACTCTGTTTTGCCACGTCATTTTGCTAGTATACTTTAATTGCTGACCTAAGGCATCAAGTGCTTGGTCTGAGTAGTTAATGAATCTCTGCTGATTGTAGTAAATATAATTAATCCATTCCATATTCTTATTTGGCGTTATCCAGACAAATATTGATTCAAGTCCAGATGCTACCTCGTCTCTAGCTTTGAACTCATGTGGTATCCCTCTTGGCTGTCCAATTGCATCAATAGTAACTTTAGGGTCTGGAACATATGCTCTTTTAACTCTTTGATTTTTCTTACTTAGCTTCTCCACTGTTCCTGCATCATCAGGATCCCAGTTTACGATCCCTATTTCCTGGATTAACCTTACTCTGGCACAAAGTCCTTTCCAGTCTACTAGGGTGGCTCTCAGTCGTCTTCCTCCACATAACCAGAAATAATCTGCTATTGCTTCAGTTTGATTTTCTAATGGTCCTATCAATGGAAAACTCAGGGTAGCATTTTCACAGTCATCTTGAATTTGCGTCACCGTCATGTTATTATTTACTGTGGCTGTGGCATATACTAGGCTAGTGGACTTGTACACATCTGGATCATCGTACATTTCATAGTCTAAATGCCATATTATGGCACATTTACCTATGAATGTCCCCATATCTCGGTAACCTTTAGTCTTGTTAAAACATTCGTATTCTAGTGACATGTCTAGTATGTAGTTATCTGGGATCTCTCGCTTAGATTTATCTATCCTTACGTCTAATTTTTTACACTCTCTCCCCCATCCAGTCTGATTGTAGAATCTCTTGTAGTATTTATGACCCAGCATTGCCAGACAGTCTGCTGGGCAATATGGCATTATTCGCCCCTTTCTATCACAGTATTTCGAATTAAATTTAGCGCAATGCATATTGTCATATTGATTAGGGACTACTCTTAACTTTTTCAAGGGAGAGGGTGAGCATAACACACAAGTACTTGTTGTTGTCTGTTTTACTGTATATTGTGCCCATTTGTACCATTCATTATGATAAGCAGTGTCTAATAATTTCTCTTTTCTTAGTTCTGATTCAAATTGATTCTTAGCTCGAACATTCCTTTCTCGAATCGCATTAGCCCTCTTCAAAGCATTTCTTTCTTGAACCGTTTTAACCCTCTTCAGGGTAATTTTCTCTCTAATCTTTTTAGGTCTCTTCGTGGACTCTTTCATTATGTGTCTTTCATTATGTGTTACCTTGTGGTGGTTTAATCAAATTAGGTTGGCTCATTTCATTCAACACCTTGGAGGTCTGGTAGTTCAATTTCTGGAAAGTCCCGTATGAGAAATGTTCAACACTGGTATGGTTCTCTGGTAGAAGGACCTCTCTCTGGAGGCTGTTATTCTGGAGGCCTCGTGTCTGAGGCAACTGCTGCGCAAGATGTATCACTATGAAGACCAGTATCAGGAGCTCTCTCATCCTCAGGCTCCATGTCTTCTGGATGGTGCATATCGTTCCGTATCTGCATTTCATCTCCTGGTTCAGCGTGTTCAGTCTCCCTAGAATGAGGTTCAGCAACATTATTATCTTCGCCCTCAGCTCTCTGCCCTTCTTGGGCATTCTGTGCTACTTCCGTGTGGTTTTCTTCTGAGCTATCTATTTCCTCTTCTTGCCTCCTATTCCGCAATCTTGGGACCCTGGTACAATGATTTAAATGATACCACGTTGTGCTACCCTCTACCTGTACTGCTGTAGGGGTTGCTCTTACTACAGTATAGGGTCCTTCTCGTCTCGGTTGATTCCACTTTCTTCTAAAGACTCTTAAGTATACTTGATCTCCAGGAACTACCGGACAGGGAGCTTCCTCCTCTTCCCTGGGCCCCCTATTCTGCTCCTGTAAATGAATAGCTTCATGTATAGCAGTCAATTGCCTCATATATGTTCTTAATTCCATTTGCAACTGTTCTAGAGGCGGTCCTTCGTATGGACCTCTCAAATGAGGCGCGGGCATTGGTCTCCCTGTCAACATCTCATGTGGAGACAAGTTAGTAATTCTGTGGGTCTGCATACGGTAGCTCATTAGCGCAAGGGGTAACGCATCTACCCAGTTAAGTTTAGTGTCTGCACATATTTTGTTGATTTTTGCCTTAATAGTCCCATTCAAACGTTCTACTGCCCCCTGTGACGCTGGATGGTAAATACACCCTAGTCTCTGCTTCATCCTTAATTGTTGTATTACTGTCTTCACTGTTCTTTGAATAAAGGCTGATCCATTGTCTGAACTAATCTGTGATGGTATGCCAAATCTTGGTATGACTTCTCTGGTCAGGAATTTGATCACTGTTTGTGCTCCTTGATCTGCTGATGGTTCTGCTTCAATCCACCTGCTAAACCTGTCTATTATAACTAACATGTATCTTTTCCCTCTTACTGATTTGATCATGTCCACATAATCCATCACCAGATGTTTAAATGGTCCCTCTGGGACTGGAATGGAGCCTATCGGGGTTGCTATTCCTTTTCTGACATTATTCTGTGCACAAATTTCACATTCACTTTAGAATTCGTCTACTCTTGTTTGTAAGTATGGGGACCAGAATCCTTGTCTTTTTATCTTCCTTAGAATCTCCCCCCTTGCGCAATGGTCAAACCCATGCTCATCAGGAATTAAAATGTTTAACAATGAGGTGGGGGCTATCATATGGCCTTCATGTGATCTCCATATGTTGTTGGCATCTCTCGTTGCCCCCCTTTGTTGCCATAAGTATATTTCAGGTGGTGATGCTCTAGACTGCATTTGGGCAATACTCTCTATGGTTGGGAGAGGCTGAATCAAAACTGAGGGTGCCATGACAGCCAATTGGCACCCAGAGGCTTGTTTCGCATGCATATCGGCCGCATTGTTTCCTTTAATGACAAAGTCATTTCCCTTCTTGTGAGCTTGACATTTTATGATGGCCAATTTTGTTGGAAACATCATAGCTGTAATCAATTCAATAATTTGGTCTCCATGTTGGATTGGTGTCCCATCGCTCTTTTTAAATCCTCTTTGTTTCCATACTGCCCCAAAAAGGTGACAGACGCCATGAGCGTATGCAGAGTCGGTATAAATGTTAGCAGTTTTGTTTTTAGCCAATATACAAGCTTCAGTGAGTGCTTTAAGTTCAGCTAATTGAGCAGAGCAAGGTTGCTCACAATGTTGGCTTATCACGGCAGTAAAATTGTCTCCATCTCTTTGTACGACGGCAAAACCAGCATGATTACCTAAGTGGTCTCTAAAGCATGAGCCGTCAACAAAATAATCCACGTCTGCATCAACAATTGGTGTTGATTCCAAATCTGGTCTCAGACGGGTAAAAGCTAGAGAGACAGAAACACATTCATGAGGTGTTCCTTCACCCTCCAGCGGAATAAAGTTTGCTGGATTTACTGTGGCACATCTTTTTATTGTGACGTCAGGATAAGTCATTAATGTGGAGTATGCTAAACATCTAGCTTGTGTCAAAACAAAACGTCCTTGTTCTAGTAATTCTGCAGTCTTATGGTGAGTGTAAATAGTGACTGGATAACCCATGGTGATAGCAGAAGCTTTATCATATGCAAAATAAACAGCAGCTAAGCCTTGTTGATAACATGGGGGGTAGCCTTGAGCTACATTGTCCAGTTTGGTGCTATAATAGGCGATAGGTTGTTTTTTCCTACCACTGCACGTTTCTTGCATTAATACAGCAGAAGCAAATCCATCTTTTCTGTCGGCCACGTATAAGTGAAAATCTTCGTCATAGTTTGGAATGGCTAAAGCTGGAGCTGTTTGTAATTCCTTCTTTAATGAGTTAAATGCTACCAGTGCCTCAGGATCCCATCTCAACTCTGCTTTAAGAGTTTGTTGACCTGCCTGTCTTATTAGGGCTCGCAGTGGAGCTGTTTTAATAGCATAATCCTCTATCCAATCAGCACTAAATCCAGTCATCCCTAAAAATGTCATCATCTGTCCCACTGTTTGTGGCTGTGGTGCTTTACTGATTCCTTCTAATTGGCTAGGTGATATTGCCTTTGTCTGGTGTGCGATCAATCGACCTAAGTATTCTACCTGGGGCAGGCAGTACTGCAATTTTTCTTTCGAGGCTTTATGGCCTCCTTCTGCTAATTTAGTCAGCACTTTGATGGAATCATGATGGCACTGTTCCAGCGTTCCTGAGCATATTAGCAAATCATCAACATACTGAATTAATGTACTATCTAACCTCAAATCTTCCAGATCTAATTTCAAAATTTGGTTGAAAATATGCGGAGAATGTCTGAATCCTTGGGGAATTCTTGTGTATGTAAGCTGTTTACCTCGGTAGGTGAAAGAAAAAAGGTGTCTGCTTTCTTCCGCTAGTGGAATGCTGAAAAATGCAGAACAAAGGTCAATTACAGTAAAATAATTAGCAGCAGGTGGAACATTCGTCAATAGCGTATGTGGATTTGGAACCTCGGCTGGCCAATCCTGAACTACTTCATTTACTGCTCTCAAATCATGGACTAGCCTCCATTTCGACTTATCAGCCTTTTTAACAGGTAAAATTGGGGTGTTACAAGGGCTGGTAGTTTCAACCAATACTCCTGCATCTACTAATCCATCAATTGTTTTCCTTATCCCTTCCACAGCTTCAGGTTTCAGTGGGTATTGTTGCTTTCTTGGTAACTGAACTCCTGGTTTAACTGCTATCTTAACAGGGTTTGCTGATTTGACTAGGCCCACATCTGTGTCATGTTTTGACCACAACTGCATGGGCACCTGTTGTTCCATTTCTAATATTAGTTCTTCCATTTTGGACTTCAAGTCATGTTTTCCTTCCTCAACCATTAACTTTGGAGTCCCTACCATGCTAGTTGTGCATAAGATTTTAAGGTATGCCATGTCTGGTGTTTGAAAAATAAAAGGATTCTCAGTGGCTTCCCACAATTTTCCAGTGGTTTTTAACATCATTGGGCCTAAATCTTTTGCCTGACTTCCTTCATTCACGTATAGAGTAACATGTGGGGCTGAGCCATCTACTTTAAACCACTTTTTAGTGAATTCACACTCTTCGATTTGTAATGCTGCCCCTGCTGGTCCTATAACTATATAATTTGAAATCAGACTTATATCCTGTCCCTTGGTTTTTTCCAGCCACTCTTTTTCCATTTCTGGATCTCTAAGGGGATCATATCTCATGGTACAATGGAATTCGATTTCTGGAAGGGTTGGCTTCTGGAGCTGTACTTCTATATATTTTCCCCATTTTCCTAGTGTCTTCTCTATGTCCTCATCCAAACTTCCTATCAGGAAAATGTTTGCTTGCGAGTTTTGTTGGTCAGTTCTATCTATTACCGTCATTTGTTTTATGCCTTCATTTTCTATATATATACACCTTCGGGAGAGCACCATATTTGTAATTTTAGTCTGCATAAGGCATCCCTTCCCAATAAATTAACTGGTGTTTGATCTGACACTAGAACAGGAATTTTTATTTCAGAGTCTTTGACTTTTATACTGACGGGGGTTGTCATTGGGATTAGCTGCGTCAATCCCGAGAATCCTACTGTCTTGGCATATTTTCCAGACCTAGGGAGGTGAGAGGCATATTTTGGGCTCAAACACGTAAATGTTGCCCCGGTATCAAGCATTATGGGTATTGTCTTGTCCTCTATCTCAACCCGCAGCATAGGCTCTTGGTCAGCATTTGATGTTAACATTGGCAGCTGACCCCTCCCTGTAGGATTCTCTGGGCACCCCTAGTATCCTTGGTCTGGACCACGCCATGGGTTAACTGGTCCCCTCACTTCTTGTTGGTGGTTCTGCTGTCTCTGGTGCCAAGGCTGCTGCATTTGATCTTGTGTGCTATCTCGGGGCCATGGGTAAACTGGGCATGATCTCTTGGTGTGTCCAGGTTGGTTGCATCCCCAGCATACGAGTTGTTGTTCAAAGTTCCTCTGCTGGTTGTTGTATTGTCTTCCCCTTCCTCTTCCCCTTCCTGCCATCATTCTATTTCTGTTCTCCTGATTTTCAGGAAGGTATATTACGATGGGAGCGTTTGGCTGCTGTGTGTTTCCCGCGTTGTTAGGTACATTCTGACTCATATTGGTTGGTGCTTGCTGTACCACTTGCGGTGCTTGCTGTACCACTTGCGGTGTTTGGCTCTGTACATTTACAGCAGCAATCATGGCAGGCTGATCTCCAGCTTCTTTTAGAGGAGCTTGAACTTTCTTCCTCTTGTTGATCAGTTCGTCTAGTTGTAGCTGTGTCAGTTTTCTCTGGAGGTCTCTTTCTTGATTCTTCAGTTTTTGCTCATTTTTCCTGTATTGTTCCACTGCATGAGCCACATGGTCATTGAACTCTTTTGATGTCTTTGAGCCCAGTCCTACCACGTCTTCCAGCTTGGCTTTCACAGTAGGAGGCATGGCATCAACTATGGCGCACCTGAACAGTGCTGTTATCACTGGATCTCGTTCAGGATCTCTCTCCAGCTCTTGCTTCCATCTTCTTAACTGTCTCTGAACGTAGGTAATTGGGTTCTCTTCTTCTCCCAGTGGTTCCCCTTTTAACAGCTTTGGGTCCATCTGGGTTTGGTAATGTCCTCTTAGGGTCTGCCACAGTGAAGCTCTGTACCTATCCAGTGGCATGGCGTCCATTTTTGTGGAATCAATTGCATGTTTAAGTCCTGAACCGTCAAGGAGTTCATTTGTCTTTGCACCCCCAACGCATTTTGCCAGCAGGGCCTTGATATCTCCAATGGCTAGTATCTTCCCCATTGTTTCCTCTTCCAGCAATCTGATCCATTTGCCAGCCCCCTCGTGTAGATCAGGGAGGCGGGCTATCAGTCCTTCCAGATCTTGTCCAGCCCATGGTATGTATTGCCCTTGTTGTCCTTTAATCAGGATGGGTAACTGTGTGTGGTCTTTTTCCAGTTGGTCCTCTTCATCTCTGTGCACAATGAGTCTGCTTGCTGGTCGCTTTCTCAGATTGTCTCCTCTCCTCCAGTATGGTTCATTCTGGATCATGTCTTCTAGGAGGAGGGTTCCAGACACATTCTTGTATTCTTTGTGAGGACTGACGGGATGAAACCTGCTTCTTTTACTCTTGTGAAGTCTTTGTTGGTCCTCCTCCATGGAATCTTGCAGGGACTTTAGCATAGATTCAGAGATCTTTAGCATAGTTTCAGCTTCTTGATTGATCTTTTCTCTAGTCTTCCGTATCTCTTCCTCCATCTCCTCTTGTTCCTGTTCAACTTGTCGCCTGTCAGTCTCCATCTTCCTTTCCATTTCTTTTCCAAGTTCCTGTAAGGCCTGGCTTGCGTGATGATATGGGTTAGACAAAGTGGGGCTTCTGTGTGAGCTAATCAGCTCTTTCATGTCCATGTCACTGCTCTGGCTTCCCCCATGACTCAAGATGTCCCATCCCAACAAGTCTCTGGTTTCACGCACGCCTTCTTCCTTTTCTTCTTGTTTTTGTCTTTCTTCATTCTCATCCTTGAAGTTCACCTTGCCTTCTATATTCACTGTTCCTGTCACTAGTGGCAGCTGCTTACCAGTCAGATCATAAGATGGTGCATAAGGGGGTGGGGTTCCTACCACGTTATCTTTTTTTCCTACTCTCTCCCTAAGTTCCCTAAGCAGTTGTGCTCCCTTTTCTTTGAATAAATTCAGCACTTCCTGCTCTTTTCCTCGTTTCTCATCTCTTCTCTTGCTTTTATCATGAGCTTTGTGATTTTTTATTAGGGCTCCCATCTCCCTACACATAGCTAAATCAAATGTTCCCTCTGCTGGCCACTTAGTGTTTAACTTTTTGGTCCTTTTTTCCCACTTTTGTGACAGATTCTTAATAGTGTCACTGCATATTGGATATTGTGACGCAAGCTGTTCTACAGGGGACTCCCCTTGGGGTGACACCGAAGCCATTGTTTCAGCACCTGATTATTTTGTGTTCCACTTAGTCAGTTACGGCACAATCTCTGTTTATGTTTAATTCAGGTGTTTGCTTTGTTTTCTTGAGATATTTCAAAATTATTTTTATTGGTACCTCAGACAGTGGTTTCGGTGTCACCTCTTCTACCCCGCTGTATGTACTGCGTTGCCAAATGATGTCTTCTCCCAGATATATTAATTCGAAACTCCAGGTTATGTTTTTCTTAAACCACCGGCCTTGTGCAGATATTCCTCCTTTCCTATATAAATAAACAAGAGATGGAGTCAACTTCACTTCATTGCCCTCCCACATGGTTATTGATAAATTAAGTTCCTCTTTAGTACATGTTTCTAATGTTAATGGTTCGAATAAGTCAATTATAATCTTTCTATCTTTTTTGTTCAAAAGCCTCCTCCCTCTATTCCCTCTCTTGCCTTTCCTGTTTGTCCAGAGCTTCGACATTTTCAGTAGTCGCTGATGTCTCCTCTATCTCTTCTTTGTTGCGACGTATCTCCACCAACAGATGACGAATTCTACTTGGATTGTTTTTCAACACTACCATCACCACCAGTTTTTCCAATGTCCAATTGTTTACTAACGCTGGTCTGACCTCCACTGTCCCTTTAACTTCAAAAACTGCACCACTTTCCCACCTCACTGGCCTTATGCAAGAACCCACTGTCATATAGAGGTTTTGCAATATTGTTGCTCCTCCCAATCCCTGAGGCCAATTCATCCATGCATTTGTTTTCAGGTATGGGACGTACACTGGGTTTATTTTTATTTCTGTTGTGGACAACAGTGCCTCCAAAATGATAGACTTAGGGAGGCTAAATTTGTTCAGATGTGGCCTTAGGGCTTCAAAAGTCATTTGGCTTTTAACTATTTTAATCCAATCTACAAAAGGCCACTCTGTCTCAAGTTGATCAAGATTTGTTATTTTTGTCAAGCCCTGTAAAAGTTCATCTCTCTTTTGTTTTGTCAGCTCCTGTCTTTGCCCTTCCTTGTTTATGAATTCCCTTTCCAACCAAAAATGATTCCTTATGCCATTCGTTAATTCTTGTGTCTGTCTTAATTTATCCTCCTCTCTAAGCCTTCTACTCCACCTTCTAAACCTGTCTTTTTCATAATCGGTAAGCCCGTTCCACATTTGCTCTTTGTTTTTAGATTTCTTAAAAAAAAAAAAAAAACAATATTTTATCAGTTGGCTGTATTTCCTTGTTCCCTTCTACCTTCGTTGGTCCTTCACTTCACATACAATTATGCTTTTTATTTATTTATTTATTTATTTTTTATTTATTTCACTCCTCATTCATACACCCGGGATTTCAATCACACACTGTCATTCATTCATTAAGATTTTGTTATAAATGCAAAAGCAATGCTTGTTTGCTTAGTTCTTACCTAGCAAAGGCTGTGTTTCTCTGTGTGGATCACAACGCTTACAGTCTGGCACATGGCCAAACAATCGACAAAACCAGCTTCTTGGAATATTTTTTGTTCTTTGATAACTATATCTCTGTATTTTTCTTTCACCAATGTGTTTCTCACTGTCCATCCAATTTTTAATAATTTTTCCTTGTAATATTTTCTAAATCAAATCCTCTGCTAGTCTTCGCTAACTCTGGCTTTCACTTGAAGGTCAACATAATATAACCTTATGATTAACTAAACACCTGTCTTGGCAGTGCTCCCGGAGTAAGTTTGGTAACTCGCCCAGAATAAATTGGTAATTTGCCCAGAATAATTTGGTAGGGTGCCCAGAAACATGGCCTGTGTAACACACAGCAGATGGTCAGATCACCAGCTCTATCTCTCTATATGTTAATGTACTGAAATTAGCCTGTCTTCTGCCCTGAGACCTAATTAAATCACTGGTGTCCTAATCCACAAACACCTCTATTGCCTCAAGATTCTGCCTTCCTGGACACCAGACCCAACGGCGCCGATAAATGGCGCAAATCATTAACTGCCTAATCTGAAAACAGAGATTCCTTACTGCTGACCTCGGAATTATGGCTTGGCGAACATCCGCTGACCAATAAGAGCAATCTCGAGAGAACCCCAAGGATCCTCTCTCTGACATTCATTTACATTTAGACACTCAGTCAACACGTAAGAAAACAACCAGACTCTGTTCGACCGCTAATCTAATCAAAACTAGTAACACGCACACACATAGACTCTCATCCCGTGCTCGGGGACAAAAGTTCAACGCAGCAGGATGAACCTTCAGTGACTCTTCCAGCACACACACACAAGGAAACACACACAGATCCTACCACGTGTGAATCAAAATCATCTTGTGAAATGTTTAAAATGTATTCTCTTGATGTATGCATGATCCCTTGTCCCAAATATTATGCCTATATAGTTTATTGATTTGTAATCCATTTGATGTGACTATAATCGCGAAAAATCCTGTATCCGCGGGTGACTATGTCATAAAGATACCATTCGTGGTATCATTGTGCTCCATAAATCCCAACGGTGTGGAATCTTTAACCCAAAATCTCCGAAGACGCATTATTTTATTAAATCCAGTGTTATTAACGATAGGAACAAGTTTAGCTTCTCCATAACTATTAAGAAGGGGCGTGAGCCTCCGCAAAACGTCAGGAGGTAGTCACAATCGCCCTTCCAGGCGATTGGGTCATGCACCTAAAGAGGCTGGGCTTAACCCCTTCAAAATGCCGCGCTTCTCTGATCTCAGGGCACATCGCCAGAGAGAGAGAAACGACACGCCTTCTTCCATCCTTGGAAGCTTCGTTCGCGTTTATTTTCATTTTTCTTCCAAGTTTTATTTTCTTGAAACTACTTTTACTTCAGTTGATAGTCTCCTTCAACCAACCAACGAAATCAACTTAAAGCTAAAGTCATCTTGCTAAGTTTTTGCTCGTTTCCAGTCGCCATAGCAACCAGACGCTGTGACCTCTGTTTCGGTGACCACGTGACCAGACGCTTTGTCTACTCCGACTCGACGCACGGACACACAAAGGCCGAGCTTCACCCCGAGTAACGTAGATTTTAAATTTACAATCTGAAGTGCTGTTTAAAGTGTCTAACATTACTGTGTCTATTGGGGTTTCGTGTGAATGACTGAACTGTTCTACCTATCTCTAATTTCTCTTCACTCACACTTACACACTCTTTGACGCACACATCTGCACATACACACATACACGCCCACCTATTCACGTGGTCCTAGACAGCAACACACGGCCACGTGCTGCTAAAGGCGTGCTCCTACACACACACACACACACACCTCTCCTTACCACGCTCTCAGTGTACACACACAAAACCCATTCTTAAAATTCTCTCTCTCTCTCTCTCTCTCTCTCTCTCTCTCTCTTATATTCTCCCTTTTCTTCCCCTACTCTAACCTTTGATCTTACGTTTATTTTGTTATATTCCTTATTTGCGATCGTATATTGTTTTGTTTATGCATATTTACTCCTGTGTGATTTAAAATTAGTATATGTAACCAGTAGCTCGTTTGAATAAACTTTGTTAAATCATTTGAATTAAGTTTGCCTGTTTGTTTCAATACTGAGTCCCTGAGTAGTGCAGATCTTTACCTCTTAACGCTCTACGATAAATTTTACTATTGAAAGAAATCTCAAATGGTCTAAAACACTAAGATAAATTGTTTTCTTGTGGCCACAGAAAAGAAATTGTCTATCAGTGTTAAAGACGTGAGATTTCCGTTCAGATATTGTACCTTTTGTGTGCTGGACATACAGTTCGTACAATAAATGAACATTCTCCAACTTATACCTACAATTTCCCCAAATTGAACCTATTCTACCCGTCTATATCAGGGAGTACTACAAGTAATTGTGTAATCGCTGATATAAGCCGAGGTTTTGACCAATTCCCTATTTGGTAATTCTTTAATTCATGTAAGCAACATATGCATATTCACATTAAGGCTAATTTGAGCTAATTAATTCCCTAACATAAGTCATTGTTGTTACATATTTATTGGTGTCTAGGAATGCGGGCACTCTCATACTCAGTTTGATACAGATTGTGCAAGTTTGTATTCATGTGTGATTTTTCAAAAGTTTAATGATTGTGTGCGCGCTTGAATCTTATAACGTTATTGAAAAGTACTAAGTCGACTCGAAAACTGATCAAAGGGCGAAAAGCCATTACCCGCCAGCAAGCCTGGTTATTGGGGAAACTGCAGTATTTACAGTGTTGTTGCGAGTCCAGAATTAGAGAAAAATAAAAAAAATTCTCTTTTTATTGTGACCCTACATGTAATTCTGTTTTGAGACCTGTATGGGAACAGAGGAGTCCCTCAGGCATTGTTACCGGTATTTCTGTAAAACCCGAGAGCAAAAGTACGCTACTCCGGTCAGAAACAAATATATATATTTGATGGTATGTCGTTAAGAAACGATAAAATACGGGTTAAAGCCCTGGTCTAGCTAACCAGAAGGAAAAACCCCGTTTCAAGCGTCTATAAAGACCAGAAACAGTTCCGCCGCGAACTTTTGATTTGCAGTGTTGTTTTATGTTTGCAAAGACCGGCCGTGGTCTTTAAAGAATTTATTTTGCAGCCTTGTTTGGTGCCGTGCGAAAGCCTGCACGTTTGCAAAGTGTAATTTCTGATACGTCTCAAATTACCGCCCCGGTGACGCGTTCCGCGTTAGCGTAACACTGCCACCGCGTGGTCAACCACAGGTAAAGACCTGTTGGTCGTTATTCCTTCCGCCCTGACTCGTGGTGAGTCAAAATTCACGGTCGTAAGTATCTAAGAAGTTGTTTAAATACCTATTTGTATTTACAGCACGCTAAGTTCGTTAAAACAACCCTGTTATTTTGGACTGAGACATTTTATTGTGAATATTAAATTCCCAGAAAGGGAACCGGAAATTATAGAGTGTCTCGATCCAAAAGCACTGATAGCTCACCCGGAAGCGAACAGCGCCCCTCGTGGCCACGCCCCTCCGGGTCAACTATCCCTCCTCCTCTCCTGGTCACTCTACTCTGCTGCTTCCATTTCTAAATCTGCCTCGATGATTCTGTTAGGGTTTATTTCCATCTAATAATCATTTAATAGCAAGTTCAATGTTATATTGATTATTTCCAGCTTTGGAAATCTTCCTATTTCAAAAAAAAAAAAAACCTTGTTTTATTACTTTCTTCCCTTTTCGCTCAGTAATTTTGGTTGGTTTTATTCCCATTCAATAATCATTTTAATAACAAATTCAATGTTATAGTAATTATTATTTTTTTTTTTTTTAGAAATCTTCCTATTTCTCTAAAACAACCAAGCTTTTCTCTCCAAGGAAATTTAGATTTGAGGTGAAATTTAAACTTAATTTAATTTGGTTATTTCCAGTTTCACATTCCAGTCATCTTAAGCCCTGAGCAGGACACCGCCCTCTGGTGGCCGAGCCTTTCTCAAGCCAGCCATCTGCCTGCTACAAATTTATAGAGTTACTAAATTTAATAACTTCAGTTATTGTGATTATTATACGAAATCAATTCTAATTCACTTGTGACTCTTCCTCAGGCTTAGTTGGATGTGATCTCGAACCAATGTTGAATTAAGATTTTAAATTGTGTCAAACAATTAGAGTGCACCACAGAGAGACGCCCCCCTTGAGGCCTAAGTAACCCACTGCAGCAGTCCACCACACCCTCTTCCAGGTTACTTTGATTTTCTTTCTCTCTTCAAAGTTTTCTTTATCATTTGTATTATTATTGTTTTCATTTACCCCTCGCAGGCCCATCTGACTTTTGTCCTATTTTCCCCATAACTCAATTTGGTGTAAGCCAGAAATCTTAAATTCACTTTAAGCTACTCTGTTCACTCCATCTTGTGTGTCCTATAGGCAAAACTCTCAGCGCCTGCAGTGGACTGGGGGGGAGCCCCGAGCAGACCTCTGTGGGCAAGTTGGCCAACTGACGTTACCGACTCTGACCGTGCGGTGACTCTTGAGTTTCTCCTGTCTCTGCCACTGGCCGCGGCACGCAGTAGTGACATCAGCAATCCGGTGCCTCGGAGTGCCAGCCTCTACGCCAACGCAAAAGTTAATTGTTGGGACCACTGCACAAACCAACGACAGTCCCTGTCACTCTAGGCCTACGGCCTAGTGGGTTCTGGGTAGTACCCACCTTTACATTGCGTTTGGTTGGTTGGTACCTCCGGGACTACCAGGGTTGTGTTTACGGTCACTCTGTTTGAGTGGGCGTGGTCGTGAGCAGAGTAACGGAGAATCCAAAGTCACGGCGGCCAAGTGTTTGGAGCGCCAGGAAGGTTGAACGAGCTCAGCAGGGGCCGGCTGGGTTGACCTCCGTCCATTTCAGGTAAACTGAACTTTGATAATCAAACAAACAAAAAAAAAAAAAAAAAAAAACCCTTGTCTTTCTTATAAACCACATAATCGTAAATATTTTCCTCTGGGCACATCCCTCGTGCTATTAGTGTCCAAATTACAGTCCAGATCAAGTCACGGACCTTTTTGTTTAATTTTGTTTCTTCCTTCCTTTTCAATCCTCACCTACGCGTGCCGTGCATGTTCTGTTATAACCTGTTTTTCAGTGTATCAACGAGATCCCAACAGGCTAAGTAACACAGGGACAACTGAACAGTCTCTATTCCGGGTCCCAAACTGACCCGCCTAACTGTCTAAAGTCAGTTAGCCCAAAATTTCTATAGACGGCACACCGTCCTATAGTTTATTAGTTTCACGACCCGGTTGCATTGGCCCTTCTTGTGTGTCTTGTGTATTGTGTTTCTCTCGCCTACAGTGAGTCAAAATGTCACGTACATCCAGTCCTGCGGAACACTGGAACAGCCTGGAGGCGTGGTTATCCGCCATGACTTCGGGTTGTCTAGCCAAAGACTTCGGTGATCCAAAATTCCTGACCCAACATGAACTGGACAACAAAGTGGACCAGATCATGTCCCAGGACCCCACACAGGCCTACAGTTCAAAAGACTGGAGCCGCATCATCGGGAGTCTCTCTCACTATCTGGTGTCACAGGCACGACTACTGGAGGAGGACAAAGCCAAGCTGGAAAAGAACACCGCTGGACTAAAGACTCAGCTGGAGGAGGCCTGCAAACAAAAGGAACAAACACAGCAGCGTCTGGAGGAACTACTTCTGGAGGATGAGGAGGACACATGTCTGGAACTACAACAGGAAGTGGAGAGACTACAACAGGCCCTGGAGGACCTGCGGCTGGACACGGACAGGACAGTGGAGGCGGAGAGACAGACCACTGCAGCTCTCAGTGACGATCTAACACGTGGAGAGGAACTGCTAGCAAGAGCACGCACAGAATTAAAAGACAGAAACGCTAGAGTCAAAGCTTGCGAAACATTGTTGCAGAAAGCCCAAGCTGAAATTGACGAGCTCGTCCAACAAAGACATGATCTCAAGGACGAGCTGGATATCATCCATCGTGAACTCAAACATGCGTACGAACTACAAGGTAAGCGGGTGGGGGAGACACACATCACCCCGTCTCTCCCCACCCGTAAACCTGCAGGTCACAGCCAAACCCTTCAAGCTAAAGAAGAAGAGGAAAACCCACGTCTGGACGCTATCTCACCTGCTGGCCCCGTCCCGGAAGGACGAGCCACCAGTCACCGCACAGCATCCAAAGAACTGGACAAGCTGGCAAGAAATATCCCTACATTCAATCCAAATCCAGCCGGGGGCAATGACGTGTACTCTTACTTAACCGACATTGAATTCCACTTACAAACTGTGGACAACGTCACGACTTGGGACAAGTTATACCTCCTTCGGACCACTTCTGGTCGTAGTGTAAGAAGTTTCCTTGACAGACAGCCAGAATCTGTGAAACAGAATTATCCACAATTACGACAAGCCCTGATCCGCGAGTTCTCTGACCCAGATTCGGACCAAGGCATCATCGCGGCGATGGACCTCAAACAAGCTCGTCTGGAAACACCGCAAGCCTACTACGAACGTCTGCGACTCGCCTATTTCGGACCGAGGAATGAGGCACATATGGAGGAAGACGTTAGTTTCAAAACGCTTTTCCTGCGGAATCTCCACCCCACTCAAAGTGCCCACCTGGGCGTGTTAGTCTGTCCACGGACCCTGTCAATTCAACAATTACGTGACCTGGCCCACAAAGCATACGTAAAACAAAAGACTGGGCCTGACAAACCTGGGAAATACCCCACAGTTTTCCCCGTCACTGCACCCTTTCCAGAACTGAACTTAGAAGGTGCACAGCCTACCAACTACGGACCTGGCAACAGACAGCCACGACCGTTCCAAGCTGGCAGAGGACAGCGTGGGCGGGGGGGAGCCCGCCCAAAACCACAAAATGACCGTTTCAGGGGATCCTGGGACCGGCAGCACTTCTCCCACAACCAAAAGGGGGGAGGCAGCTGGGATGCCGACCGACACCCCAGGAGAGGCCGACCCCGATCTCCCCGAAACACAAGCCCAGAGAACCGGCAACGGGACCCCTCCCGACAAGACACCGGTAAGCTCAAGATAGAGCCCAAATCCAGCGGGAACAGTGCAGCCACGCCTGACACAACAGAACTTGTAAACATCCTGAAAGAGCTTCTCCAAAGGAAACCCCACAAGGAAGACAAAGATAAACCAGACACTGCATGACTAACCCACAGGCCTGGACACAATGTTTCCCACACTACCAACTCCACTAACTCCATCCAGTTGACAGCCCCACAAAACCCTGCTGTCAAACCACAGACTTTTGAACTTCCTGTTTCATTACCCAATGACAGCTCCACTCACTCCATTCAGCTGACAGCCCCACAAAACCCTGCAGTCAAACCACAGACTTTTGAACTTGCTGTTTCATTACCCAATGACAGCTCCACTCACCCCATTCAGCTGACAGCCCCACAAAACCCTGCTGTCAAACCACAGACTTTTGAACCTGCTGTTACAGCACCAAATGACCGCGGCACTCACCACAACCAGCTGACAACGCCACTCCCTGAACGGAACTGCAGCAGCTCTCATGATAAAGTACCAGACAGTGCGGTCTTGTTGATCTGCACCCACAATGAGCCACCCGATACCTACCCTCACTGCTTGGCAATCAACACGCAAGATTCAACACCACAACTTCTGGGTAACCTAATTGAGAGAGGAGTGGCACGAAAACTGTACTTAACAATTACCTTGGAAAAGGAAATGCAGATCGAAGCACTGGTGGACACCGGCTCCGATCTAACGCTTATTTCTGCTCAACTGTTTGAAAAACTGAAGTTTGAAGCTCAAAGACAAAACAGAACTCTTAAATTCCACACGTGTGAGCTGAACGTGCAGTCATACAGCCAAAATGACATCCAGCTACGGAACGTAGCTCCCATTCACCTGGCTATCGGTCCGATGAGCATAGTCCACCCCGTCTATATTTCAACTGTCAATACGTATCAATTCCTCGTAGGCAAGGACCTGCTGGACCGCTTTGAACCATTATTAGACCTCAAGCACCTCCAAGTTTGGGCGCAGGTGCGCGAACCACACCCCCTCCAACCACACGACTCCATCAAACCCGACTGTCAAGCCACAGGGTTCACGGAAGTTCCATCAGCCAGACAAGGGGACAAAGTCCTCACAGCTGATCAGGGTTCAAGTTCGCTACTCTGCACATTCAGAACAACGCCAGACTCTGATAATTACCACCCCCAAGCGAAAACTCCCCTGCAGTTGCAGGATGTGACCACAACAGACATTACCCTGGCACTATGGGCAGATAACTCAGCCATAAGTCTCTCCCTATTCAATGCAATCATTGAAAAGACTCCAGACCTGCCCTACACCTGCAAACGCACACGTTTTCCTTTGAACCCAGATCCATCCTCAATGACATCTGCCAAAGGGATCTGTGCTTTAAACTTGAACTGGAACCACCGGCAGTTGACCCATTACTTCCTGATCCTGGAGGACCCAGCCCACGACGTCTACATCGGAGCAGACATCTTGATTCGCCTCAAGGCTCATGTGGACATAATAAATGAAGTTGTATGGGCTCCATTAACTTTACAGCCACCTGTTCCCATCAGTCATGACAATCTACTATCAGGGCAGACCATCCCAGAAGTCTGCACTCTCATCAACGAACAGGGAACGGTGGTACCTGCTTACACAAAAGGGGTCGCCGTGCGACTCAACCTGCGACAGGGCCAAACCCTAAACCACACACTGGCTTTCTTCCAACCGTCACCCGAGTGTGTGGAACTCAGACTCACCCTTGAAGCCACACCCCTCACTGAAGTGTCATCTCGGGTAGTCTACATTTTATTCAACAATTGCACAGCAACTGACATCAGCATCCCCAAAGCCTACCGGCTGGGATGGCTAATCAGTCACGCCTTCCATGACTTTGATCTGACATTACCCGTCATAGGGCCAATTCCACCTGCACTGATACCTGAAGGGCATACTGACAACACACTGCTCACAGCCCCTTTCCAATTCATTGCCATCACATCTGTCATGTCAGCGGCCAAAGACTTTGTGTGCAGAACGGAGCTGACAGAGGACCAACAACTCGCAGTGTACACAGTCTCCCAACAGCCTGTCACTGAGACTAATACACCTGTCATGCCTGTCACAATCAACTCGACCGATGACAAGCCAACGGACGAACCCTATCCAGGTTTTGAATCTCAAGTGCAACAAATCCTACAAGATGCTGACGCACTTCAAGACGACGCAGACCGCCAAAAGCTGCGACAAGTCCTGTATAAATTCAAAGAAGACTTTGCTAAAGATTCGTTAGACTGTGGTCTCACCAACCTCCACACAGTGCGTATCCCCACGCACCCCGAGGCTCCTCCCACTTTTGTCAAGCAATACAAGATTCCAATCGCCTCACACGAGCCAGTGCAGGAAATCATCGAATCTATGCTTGAGAAAGGTGTGATACGAACTTGTAACAGTACCTACTCCGCCCCCATTTGGCCTGTGCTCAAACCGAATGGAAAGTGGAGACCCACGATCGACTATCGCAAACTAAATCAGCAGGTGCCGTTGTCACGATGGCCCATGACACAACTGGAGCAAGAAATTCCCAGAATCAGGGGAGCCACCATCTTCTCTACACTCGATGTGGCCTCGGGATTCTGGACGATTCCAGTGCACCCAGACGACCAACACAAGTTGGCATTCACCTTCGGCAACCGCCAATACACCTTCACAAGGTGCCCGTTTGGGTACGCCAATTCACCAGCTGAGTTCAACATCTTCCTGAACAAAGCCTGCCCAGACGCCAGGGTGAGAGGTAACCTGATTTACGTCGACGATGTGCTCATGAAAAGCACGACGGTGGCCGACCACCTAAAAGAAATTGACTATGTCTTGAGCCAGTTATCTGATGCCGGCGCCAAAATAGCCCTACACAAGGGGCAGTGGTGTCGCAAAAAGGTAAATTACGTGGGCCTGCTCATTGGACGCCATGGCATTGAACCACAATCAAACCGCATTCATGCCATCGAAAACATCAAGCCTCCCACCAACGTCTCTGAACTTCGTAGCTTTCTAGGAGTATGCAATTACTCCCGGCAATTCATCGAACACTATTCAGACATCGCCAGACCGCTCACAGCTTTGTTGAAGAAGGACTGCCCTTTCGTCTGGTCAGACGCTCAAGAACACGCCATGAAAGAACTTAACCTGTTAAGCTGCAACCCCACTTTTGAAAAATCCCAAGAAATGACATACCCAAACTGAAACAGATACAGTTCATGAACCCTTTGTACTAAAAGCACAAGTATGATCTCATTTGAAAGCTGACACCTGGCAGTTTATTGTAATGTAGAATTAATTATTGTCATAATGACAAAAATTGTTATAAATAGCTTCAAAGTTTTGTAAAGTTATTAGAAATTATTTTTTATGAAACATCCTCATGAAAATAAAATTGAAGTTGGCCCTGGAGCAGTCTAGAAATGCACTACAGCTAATGCCACATGTCTAAACATTTTATGTTTAAAATCTTAAGATAATAAGTCCAAAACTCTGTATTTAGTGAAATGTTTTTCAAGACCATGTCATGTGACTTTATTTTGATTTGATGCTAAAATGCTACTGATATTTAGTGTCATCTTCTTACCATCTATGCAGTATATTGTCTTTATTGTTTTGTGGTGCAAACGAGCCCCATTCAGTCTCAGTCTCCCCCTGCACACATTCACACTTCTCTAGCCTGGTTATGGCTCTAAATATGCATTTCTTTTGTCTGCATTAGTTACTAACGACTGGCTATTCACATGCTATTCATATGGTTTCAGTCACTAATTTATTTTCTCAAAGTTCACCCTTACATTCTAAACTGTTTTAAATGCATTTCTTGAATAAAGAAACATTTCAGTAAGCATTCAAAAAATAATAAAAATATAACTTCTAGGTGGCAGGTGCACCTAGGGCTAGCTAGCATGTTAGCTTAGCACACCATCAATACACGACAATTTATGAGATTAAAACCATGTTTGTGCTTATAAACTTACTTTATAAAGCAAATCGAGTATTTTAAATAATTTTCTGTGATCTAATTTGGCTTCAGATAAAAAAATCAGACAGAAAATATACTATTGTATACTGTTCTGCACAATGATAGTCTATATAGATTAGCATTACATTATAAATATAATCTATTATTATGGAAATACCTGGCATGGATTGAAAAACACAGGTAACTCAAATATCATAGCAAACATGTTTATTGTCTTCAAAACGACTGTTTCTCCATGTTACAGCGCGATCTGTTGTTAGCTGTGTGTGTGTTCGAGGCTTCCTGGATTGTCACATGATTGGCACTTCTTCATGTTCTAATACTGTGCACAGGGCGGCGAGGGCGCCCTCATGCTATTGGTATGAATTGAAAACGCATTAACAGAGTATACAAACGCTCATAATGATTACATCGACGCATTTGGGTATAAATTCAATAAATATTATTCCTGTCTATAGAAATCTGATGTAAACCTATGAGAATATATCAATATTTCTCCAAATCTGCACATTTTTTAGCTAAAAGCCCGGAAGGACGTTGTTTTGTGTATCGCTGTCATGACGACGGCACGGGAGTTTTTTTATGAATGAAAGCGGCTGACGCGCATAATTCATATCAAAGGTATCGACTCATTTTTTCATTTCATAACTCCTGACACAAATTAAGAAATAACTGTCGCTATAAGTTTCTCAGAATACAATAGTGGTCAAATTCTGAAACTTGAGTCTTATATCTTTGTAATGATGTATAGTTTGTCAAGGTATAACATTAAATCTGATAGTAACTTTGAACTATTTATAAAAAAAAACGCTTCAGTGCGCCCGCGCTCTGGCAACGGTTAACAGGTTAAAAGACATTTGTGCTCAGCCCCTTGCCTTGCGTACCCTGATCCACAAAAAGAATTCCACCTCGACGCTGGGTTTTCAGACCAATGTCTCAGTGCTGGCCTATACCAACGGCACGACCAAGACAAAAAGGTGATCGCATATGCCAGCAAAACACTTCTTCCTCCAGAATGCAAATTCTCTGACTGTGAAAAAGCTTTGCTCTGTACGGTATGGGCCATTCAGCGCTTCTCCAACTACATTGGAGCACAGAAGGTCATCATCGAGACGTGCCACCAGCCCGTCATGTTCCTTAACAGCCAACGGATAAGAGACGGTGTGGTCACCAACTCACGCATAGCTACATGGCTAATGGCTCTCCAAGGACGAAACGTCGAAGCCAGATATGCACAAAACCACAAATCCGCTCTAGGTAACGGCTTGGCGGCATGTCAAGATTGCTCGGACAACGCACCTGCCGCAACGCTAAATACACCTGAGCCCCAGCAGCCACAACTGACCTGCCACAGGTACTTTGACAAGAATGGGATGCCCACAGCTTATGTCGACGGATGTTCCTACAACAGCGAGGGCATCCTAAAAGCTGGAGCAGGCGTACTGTGGGTAAACGACCAACCATGCCCTCCCCAACACTTCAAGCTGGGCCCCCAGTCATCACAATACGCAGAAATAGCAGCAATTCTCATTACTCTGCAAATCGCAGCAGCCCATAACCTCAAAGAACTGCTCATCTGCACAGACTCGAACTATGCCAGACTCAGTTTTGTATGCCATCTTCCAACCTGGAAACGAAATGGTTTCACAACTGCTAACAACAAACCTGTCAAGCATCAACACCTGTTCCAAGAATGTGTCAACATCACAACAACACACGACATTACCGTGTACTGGAAGAAGGTGAAAGGACATTCTAAACTCCCAGGCCAAGACAAAGACCTCAACGACCACACTGACGCCCTCGCAAAAGCGGGCGCCCTACACGGGGAACCGTGGGTTTCCCCAAAAGCCCCACCCACCCCAGAAGTAGCAGTGCTAACCCGCAGCAAGCAAACCACACCTGCAACAGCACCTGCGTCAGAACTTCTGTCACTTACACCACAAATTTCCAACAACGACCTTGCAGATATGCAAGCATCAGACACTGCCATACAGGCGATTAAAACGCACCTCCTCGACCCCACCACCTCCCCTCTCACACCTTCAAATCTCACTGATGATTCTGATCTCAGACATCTATACAACTCCAGACACATGTTACGTGTGCGGGACGACATTCTTTGGTTTGTCAACGATGACACCACTTCGCTCAAACTCGTGGTACCCCGCTGTCAAAGGGGGGAAATGATGAATCACGCCCACAATGCACCATATGCTGGGCACCACGGTACCAGAGCCACGTATGAGACACTTAGACAGGTGGCATACTGGCCATGTATGCAACAGGATGTGGCAGAATATGTGAGAGAATGCCTGGTCTACTGTCAGTTTCACCCAACAAACCTGACTCACAGAGCCCCTTTGCAACGCAGAGGAATCACGTTCCCCTGGTCAGACCTTCAAATCGACTGGGTAGGACCCCTCCCCCGGTCATCAAGAGGCAATAAGTACTTTCTCACGGTAGTGTGCCAGTTTACCAAATGGGTAGAGTGTCTACCAGCACCCAACGACACTGCTCAAACAACGGCATATCTCCTGATGAACCACATCTTCTCCCGATTCGGCCTACCGCTCAGAGTCAACTCAGATCGAGGAACTCACTTCACCGCAGAAATCATGCAAAAGATCTGGAGAATCCTAGGGGTACAAGCCAAACTTCACATCAGCCACCACCCGATCTCATCCGGACAGGTAGAAAGGTCTAACCGAACGGTGGTCGCCATGTTGAGAAAATATGTGGCAACTAACCAGAAAGACTGGGATGTGAAACTTCCCCTGGTGCTGATGGCCCTCAGAGCCACCCCCCAGGAATCAACACGAGTATCCCCATTTGAACTCATGACCGGGAGGCAGATGACCCTGCCATTACACCTGTTGTACCAATCAGGAGACCACAACCTCGTCACCGCCTATACCACGTCTCAGTACCTGGACGAGCTCCATAAACACTTGAGAACAACTTTCGCTTTCGCCCAGCAACACCTGAAAACCAGCGCTGACGGCCAGAAAGCATATTACGACCGAAAGGCATCACACCAAGAACTCAGCGTGGGCGACAAAGTCCTGTACTACAGTTTCGCCTTGCCACCCAAGCAACTGTCAAAAAAGTTTCTGCCTCACTGGACTGGCCCTCATGAAATTGTGAACAAACTCTCCTCCGTAGCGTACCAAATCCAGCTAAAACGGGGACCAAGAGAACCCGTTCTCAAATGGGTCCACCGCAATCAGATTAAAAGATATGTGGCTACTAGCAGGAACAGACAGGAAGGGCCCAATGCAAGCTAACCTCAACCGCCGTCGTTACAGGGAAAGAAGACTGGACCCTCCAACGGGACAACCCTCGCTGACCTGTGCCTTTTCTCTTTCCCTTTTGCTTTTCCGCACCTCTCTCTCTCTTGCCTGTAATAGGATGCTGCTGTGGATTGTCATCATGTGCCTTCAGACGACTAGAGGCCAGCCACCATCCGACCTCATCTCACCAGGGCCAGCCTCGGGAATTGTGTTGAGAGAGCAGCCCGGACTGCTTGTCACGAATTGCCGAACACACACACAGAAGGTGTACGTGCGACTCGACCCTCGAAACGTCTACCGAGCACATTACCCGAAGGCAATCGCCCAGTACAGTTGGGCGGGTGCCAGATGGACCGAAGCCGCCCTCAACCACGCTGAAGCCGACATCAGCTACATGATGAGCCAACTCGAAAAGATGACCGTCACTCAAGCGGAACTTAGCGGCCATAACAAACGTTCCAAAAGGTTCCTAGGAGCGCTTCTCGGAGCCGCTGCTGCCGTAGGCACGCTGTTCAACCTTGGCATGTCCAGCGTCAACGCCGTGAACATAGCCACTGTACGAAGGCATGTGGCAGAAATCCAGACGGAACTTCCACTGTTGAAAGATCAACTCACCGTACAGAGCGCATCCCTGACCACCATAGGTAAGACACTGAGAGGAACGATAACCGTCCTCAACACCCACAGTGTCATGTTGAACCGTACTGTAACCTCCATCAAACAGATGTTCACAGTTTTCCAAAATGACTTTGTCCAAACACAGTTAGTCACCGCATTAATGACCGACATGCTCAGAGAAGTGAGCTCATCCCTGGACAGCTTAGCCATGGGTAGAATTCCACCGTACCTGATACCCCTAAGCTTGGTACAAGACGTGCTGGCTTCCGCCGTCACGACTCCCACTGATCCGATACAGATCCACCTGGCCTACTCCTTGGGTAGCGTCATTCCACTTTACATTGACCCGACACAGCTAGAGATCGGTTTCCTCCTCAATCTGCCCATCATAGAATCAAGCCGAATCTACAGACTTAAAGACGTGGTCAACCTGGGATTCTGGCAGCAAAACACTCAATTTAGGGTACGGACTCCAGAAGTGGTAGCTTACCACGACAGCGACCCACAACTGTATCTCGCCCCTAATTTGCACATGTGCACTCTCACCAAAGATATCCACTACCTCTGCCCGAGCAAGCCTTTCCTCAGGGACAACACAGATGGAATCTGCGGCCTGCAACAACTAGCTAACGACGCACGCTGTCCAGCTGATGCTAAGCCTCGCGGCCAAGTCACCGAGACACAAGCCGAGATCGTAGGAAATCGATGGCTCGTGAACACTCCAGTGCGGTCAGCAACGCTGACCTACGACCAACACGACACTGCGACCCGCGTCAATCTACTCAACCAAAGCATGTGGATTCAAGTCCCACGAGGAGCCATCCTCCACCTGGATGACCTGGCCTTGTATCACCTGCCAAGCGAAGAGTACCAAGCCGAGCTAGAAATTCCCTCCTTCTTTAGGAATCAGAACTTCACTCTGGACCCAGAACTTGAAAAGCTAATTGCAGAAGGGGGGTCACAAATCGTCGACATAGCTCCCTTGGACTCAGCCCTTCAAGCCTTGTCTCGATTGCCCATCCTGAATACTTCACCTGTCATTCAAGCTTGGACCGCAGCTGATACTGCACTATGTGTTTCCACCATCATCGGACACACCCTCACCTTGGGCTTGGCCTATGTCCTGTACCGAAGAGTCAACGCAATCCGAACCTCTACAACCAAGCTCACAGAGGCAGTCTCCGTAGGCTTCAGGAGAAACCCTCGGAAGGACGACGTCTCACCAGAGAATGCTGAGGACCTCATCGAACTCAACCTGCAACCTTAACAACCCCTTTCTAGCCGCCTCATCTCCATGACCTGCCATCTGACCATTGCTACCGTGATGAGTCGCCTAAGCCTATACACGCCCGTCAACTCATCAAGGGGGGAATGTAACACACAGCAGATGGTCAGATCACCAGCTCTATCTCTCTATATGTTAATGTACTGAAATTAGCCTGTCTTCTGCCCTGAGACCTAATTAAATCACTGGTGTCCTAATCCACAAACACCTCTATTGCCTCAAGATTCTGCCTTCCTGGACACCAGACCCAACGGCGCCGATAAATGGCGCAAATCATTAACTGCCTAATCTGAAAACAGAGATTCCTTACTGCTGACCTCGGAATTATGGCTTGGCGAACATCCGCTGACCAATAAGAGCAATCTCGAAAGAACCCCAAGGATCCTCTCTCTGACATTCATTTACATTTAGACACTCAGTCAACACGTAAGAAAACAACCAGACTCTGTTCGACCGCTAATCTAATCAAAACTAGTAACACGCACACACATAGACTCTCATCCCGTGCTCGGGGACAAAAGTTCAACGCAGCAGGATGAACCTTCAGTGACTCTTCCAGCACACACACACAAGGAAACACACACAGATCCTACCACGTGTGAATCAAAATCATCTTGTGAAATGTTTAAAATGTATTCTCTTGATGTATGCATGATCCCTTGTCCCAAATATTATGCCTATATAGTTTATTGATTTGTAATCCATTTGATGTGACTATAATCGCGAAAAATCCTGTATCCGCGGGTGACTATGTCATAAAGATACCATTCGTGGTATCATTGTGCTCCATAAATCCCAACGGTGTGGAATCTTTAACCCAAAATCTCCGAAGACGCATTATTTTATTAAATCCAGTGTTATTAACGATAGGAACAAGTTTAGCTTCTCCATAACTATTAAGAAGGGGCGTGAGCCTCCGCAAAACGTCAGGAGGTAGTCACAATCGCCCTTCCAGGCGATTGGGTCATGCACCTAAAGAGGCTGGGCTTAACCCCTTCAAAATGCCGCGCTTCTCTGATCTCAGGGCACATCGCCAGAGAGAGAGAAACGACACGCCTTCTTCCATCCTTGGAAGCTTCGTTCGCGTTTATTTTCATTTTTCTTCCAAGTTTTATTTTCTTGAAACTACTTTTACTTCAGTTGATAGTCTCCTTCAACCAACCAACGAAATCAACTTAAAGCTAAAGTCATCTTGCTAAGTTTTCGCTCGTTTCCAGTCGCCATAGCAACCAGACGCTGTGACCTCTGTTTCGGTGACCACGTGACCAGACGCTTTGTCTACTCCGACTCGACGCACGGACACACAAAGGCCGAGCTTCACCCCGAGTAACGTAGATTTTAAATTTACAATCTGAAGTGCTGTTTAAAGTGTCTAACATTACTGTGTCTATTGGGGTTCGTGTGAATGACTGAACTGTTCTACCTATCTCTAATTTCTCTTCACTCACACTTACACACTCTTTGACGCACACATCTGCACATACACACATACACGCCCACCTATTCACGTGGTCCTAGACAGCAACACACGGCCACGTGCTGCTAAAGGCGTGCTCCTACACACACACACACACACACCTCTCCTTACCACGCTCTCAGTGTACACACACAAAACCCATTCTTAAAATTCTCTCTCTCTCTCTCTCTCTCTCTCTTATATTCTCCCTTTTCTTCCCCTACTCTAACCTTTGATCTTACGTTTATTTTGTTATATTCCTTATTTGCGATCGTATATTGTTTTGTTTATGCATATTTACTCCTGTGTGATTTAAAATTAGTATATGTAACCAGTAGCTCGTTTGAATAAACTTTGTTAAATCATTTGAATTAAGTTTGCCTGTTTGTTTCAATACTGAGTCCCTGAGTAGTGCAGATCTTTACCTCTTAACGCTCTACGATAAATTTTACTATTGAAAGAAATCTCAAATGGTCTAAAACACTAAGATAAGTTGTTTTCTTGTGGCCACAGAAAAGAAATTGTCTATCAGTGTTAAAGACGTGAGATTTCCGTTCAGATATTGTACCTTTTGTGTGCTGGACATACAGTTCGTACAATAAATGAACATTCTCCAACTTATACCTACAATTTCCCCAAATTGAACCTATTCTACCCGTCTATATCAGGGAGTACTACAAGTAATTGTGTAATAATATAAGCCGAGGTTTTGACCAATTCCCTATTTGGTAATTCTTTAATTCATGTAAGCAACATATGCATATTCACATTAAGGCTAATTTGAGCTAATTAATTCCCTAACATAAGTCATTGTTGTTACACCTGTCAGGGGGTCCCTGCAGGAGAGGTTGAGAAACACTGGTCTAGTTCAAGACTCCTTTAGTGTGCAGTCGAGCTCGAGGCTCCTTTAGTGTGCAGTCTAGTTCAAGTCTCCTTTAGTGTGCAGTCTAGTTCAAGACTCCTTTAGTGAACAGTCTAGTTCAAGACTCCTTTAGTGTGCAGTCTAGTTCAAGACTCCTTTAGTGTGCAGTCTAGTTCAAGACTCCTTTAGTGTGCAGTCTAGCTCGAGGCTCCTTTAGTGTGCAGTCTAGCTCGAGGCTCCTTTAGTGTGCAGTCTAGTTCAAGACTCCTTTAGTGTGCAGTCTAGTTCAAGTCTCCTTTAGTGTGCAGTCTAGTTCAAGACTCCTTTAGTGTGCAGTCTAGTTCAAGACTCCTTTAGTGTGCAGTCTAGTTAAAGACTCCTTTAGTGTGCAGTCTAGTTCAAGTCTCCTTTAGTGTGCAGTCTAGTTCAAGACTCCTTTAGTGTGCAGTCTAGTTCGAGACTCCTTTAGTGTGCAGTCTAGTTCAAGACTCCTTTTGTACAGGGCCCTGACTGAGTCTGTTTCCACCTGATACATAATTCCACCACAAACATGATCATTACAAGTTTTCTGGAGGCTCATCAAAATCACAAAAAGTTCCTTGACTTCCTACAAACACAGGACTGACTGTAATTTATGTCAAGGGTTTTAAATCCTTGTTCACATTTCTTCTGAAGCCCATTGAGGTAGAGGCCTCAGTTTCTGGGGCAGGTTGTGAAAGATCCTACAATAAAAGAGATGTGTAAGGGCCAGTCCCTTTTTTAGCCACACATTGAAATGTTTGCCATAATAAAAAGCCCAGTGCATTCACATCAGCAACTCTGAGAACACACAGACAGTGTCTTCATCATTTCCTCCACCCTAATAAATAAAAATAGGCCAATGTAAAGCATAACTGTTGTAAAGCAGGTCATGTTTGGTGTTCTGTCTGCTGTATACTGACCTCTGTGTGGGAGACTGTGTGTGTGTGTGTGTGTGTGTGTGTGTGTGTGTGTGTGTGTGTGTGTGTGTGTGTGTGTGTGTGTGTGTGTGTGTGTGCTGGCTTCAACAGGGACACTGTATATAACCATATTTAAAACTTAAAAGTAGTAATGTATTGCACACGTACCCAGTGTTACTTGCTTAGAGGAGCCAGCACCAGGGTCAGACTGTACAGCACCTGTAATCACATCCATAATCATCCGTCCCTTATTGCCTACTCAGAGCCGACTCCTCCGCCAGTGTATTCTGGTTTTCTGAATTTAACTCTTTATTTCTGTTTGCTGCAAACAAGTGTTTGTGATAAAATGTTCACAAAAGTAATAAAAGGTTGTGGTAAATACTCACCACTTTGAATTATATTTTTATATTTTGTCTTTATCTGCTGCCAAGAACATTTGGAGTTGGGGTTGCATCTAAAAATCAATGAATATTAATTTTTCTTAGTACATGCACATTTTTATATATTATAAAAATAGGCTATAGGCTATATTACACGTAGGCCTATAGGCTACACATACATAGCCTATATACATAATTTTACATAAATATAGAACATATTTGTTTAACTTACGCATTAACAATCAGCAATCTTTCTCCAACAGTCTTCTCTTGCTTTGGCAGCAGAGACCGTATTGTTTCGAGCTTGAAATACATATTTAAATTCATCGTAATTCTAAATGATTATCTCTTGCTCCTCCGCAGAAAAATATATCACTCTCACTCTACCCGCGATTGGTTCTTCAGTGTCGACGTCACTCTTTTATGTGCACGCACGCGTGGAGTAATCATAGCTTGAGGATCAAAAGGCCTGAGTTGATGGTACCAATAAAGCCTGATTGCATCGGTTTGGTTTTGTCAACTCAAAACTAATCCTGTTACCCCGAGTTTGTTCAGCTACCTTCATGGTACAGGCCCCAGGAGAGCACAAGGCACAAGCAAACACACGACAAGTAAAACAAATCACAAGCCATGTGCTCACACCAAACATTTACCATTATTCCATTTAACAACCAAAAGTGTTTCACATTTCTTCCAATTCACCTTTGCCGAAGATACAAGAGTAAAATCATTTATCAAAATGAAATAAAATTTGTACATCTTTTTGGCTACTAACAAAAAACATTGCATTGTCAGCATAAGCAGATAAATGTATATTATTTGTACAGTTGGGCAAATGTAAACCATACATTTTTCCCTTATTTGTTGTAATAAAGGCTCAATGGACAAAGAGTACAGCATCCCAGATAAAGAGCACCCTTGTCTTACACCTCTTTTAACCTGAAATGGAGCATATAAATACACTTTCAATATCACTATAGAGTACCTGGACCTTCTTGATAAAATCTTGTTTAAAACCAAAAGCTTCTAAAGTTTTCCACAGATAGGGGTGCTCAACCCTATCGAAAGCCTTCTCCTGATCCAGGGAAATCAGTCCAAAATCCAAATTTAGCAGTTTTGACCCCTCTAATGCATCAGAAGTGGAGAACTGCTGTCAACAACTGATCTGAGAGGAATACAGTAGGACTGGTCTGGATGTATTACTCATCTTATTACTCCAGCCAATCTATTTGCCAAAACCTTTGAGAGAGGTTTGTAATCACAACAAAGAAGTGATACAGGGCACCAGTTCTTCATGTCTATCAAATCCCCTTTCTTCAGTATTAGCGTGATCACTGCCCAGATAGCATGTAACCATTGAAACAATGTTGAGTCAGTGTTGATGCGTCAACGCTGATTAATTGAAATGACGTTAGAAAGTGATGTTGCTTTAGCATCACTCTTGTACCCTCGGTTAATATTGAAATAATGTTCAGATTTCAATCACAAATCAATGGTGTTAATATTGCTTCAACATTACAAAGTGATGTTGTTTTTGCATCACTCTTGCACCCTCAGTTAATGGTGAAGCAATGTTGAGATTTCAACGGTAATAGTATTGATTCAACATTACAAAAGTGATATTTTATCAACATCACTTTTGCACCCTCAGTTCAAGTTGAAGCGGTTTAATGCTACTGAATCAACGTTACACTATGATGTTGAATCTACATCACTGCTGTTGAATTAACACTGAAATTAACAGAAATAATCTTTGGTAATATGGTTTGATCAATGTTACAATGTGATGTTGATTCCAAATACATTTTGTTGAAACACTGAAAAGGAATGTCAACCAATGTTGCCATCTGATGTACCAAGTTAATGTTGAAACAACATCAATATACAAAAGGCAAAAACCTTTTAAAATATAAATGACACCTTTCCAGTAGTTGAGTCAATTTATTTAATTCAATCAATCAATGACAAAAAATATATTAAAAGATCATTCTTTAAAAAAGAAAGGGGGAGAAATAGGACAAAAGCATTTCAACCTTTAAAAATAAAATTGTCCTCAGAAGTCTGAGATCATAACTACAGGTGGTCCAACGGTTCAGGTCTTTAAAGATCTGTCTGACGCCTGGTTCACACCGGACGCGGAAGCGGCGCGGAACGGAAAATCACGCGCGGTCCGGCGCCTGCCTGTTCACACCAGACGCGTATTCTCCGCGGCGGTCGACAAGCGCTTCTGCTCAGTTGTTGTTTATTCAGAGCTATTTTTTACATCATGGGTAAGTAAATAACCTCATAAAATGAATACACCATGTTTCTGTAACCAAGAAGTTTGTACACTTCTTTTATTAATCCGTTGTCGAGACACACACGCAGCCAGAGAGAGAATATGGTAGACAGTAGTAGTGTAGATATACCGTTGAAATATACATCCTCTCTTCAAATTTATTAAATCTATTTTCCTCTTCCTGTTTCACAGTGCGAGTAGACAGGAGGAGAGCGCTTGCCCTATATCTATTGCTTCGCAGTTGTCGCCGGAGAAGAAGAAGAATGTGGGTCCACCCCATTAACAAAAAAAGAAAAGAATTTGGTGTGTTTCACCATCTTGTGGCGGAATTGTCCCTGGACAGAGATCGCCACGTGAAATACTTCAGGATGTCTGCTGAAAAGATGGACGATCTTCTGTCTTTGATTGGGCCTGATCTAGACAAATGTAAATATATAAATAAAAAAATGAAAGTCTTTGAAACAACAAAGATTTATTCAGGTTCTCCGAGTTCTACTCAAAATGGTGGAATATTGTTGGGGGTGAGAGGTCTTCAAGCTCCTCAAGCATAGACATGCTCCTCTTCACACCCCTTTCTCGAGCTGGAGTTTGCAATGGGTTGTATTGTTGTCTCTGCTGTGAGTGGGACATTGGGGGTTGTGTTTGTTGTTGATATGATGGGGTGGGGGGTGGAAGGTGGCTTTGTTGATAATGGGATGTTGATGTATATGAATAATCTGGTGTTTGTGACTGGGTTGGCTGCTGCCAAGATAATGGGGTTGGTTGGATAGCTTGGGTCAGTTGTTGTTCTTCTTTTTCCAAGTCCGTGAGGTACTGTAAAATATGTATTTGAGCATTTGTTTGTGAGCTACGGCGCAGTCTGTTAAGTCTGGGGACAAGGCTGAGGGCGAAAAAATACATCTCCTCCTCATCTTTAGGGACATGCGGAGGGACCGGTGCTTGTTCGGCTGTGAGGAATTGCAGGAGCCGCTGTTCTGTTGGTCCTTCTACAGTTGACCTTTGCCTTTTCTTTTTTCTTGTTTGTGAAGTTTCAGTGGCTGCTCCTGATGACAAGGCCTGAACTCTGGGGTGTGTTGGGGGGTTTGCAAGCTGGGTAGATGTATGTCCTCCATCGGTTCGATGTGGAGAGGAAGATGCAGACCTCAGTGTCGGAGTTCCTGGTGTTGCAGGCCTTGAAAGCAGTTCAGAGGGTCCAGTCTCATCACAGCTTAGATCTGCAGATGTTCCTTCGCTCAGATCACTAGGCCGGAGAGTACTTTTCGAGCTTAAAAAAAAAGAGAAAAACCTTTTGTTATGATATACTGTACAGGCTACAGCCAAAATATTAAAAATTATAATTTGCAACAATGAGTATGAAAGTTCACAAGATCAATTACATTTATCAAAAAAAAATACCTCCACTTAGAAAAACAAATACTAACCTTCGGGGTTGCATATAAGGTATCAAAAAGGACATGATAGTGCTATATTTCCAGTCCCTTGCACTGCCCCCAGCGGACCCACTCGGAGCAGTTTTGTTTTTGTTCTTCACAAATGTGTTCCGTAATTGTTTCCATCTCCTTTTGCATTCTTCCACTGTGACACAGTAACATACATGAATTAATAGGAAACAATGCAATAACTCCTTTTAATATTATCTGTATTATTACACAGTTATGATATTTCTATTATGATATTTCTTTTAAAAAACTAAGTACTGTTTACTGTTGTTCTTGAATCATATACTTTTACATAGGCTAAATTACACACTTTTCCTCCTGGCGTCAGGCTCACATTTTTTTCCTGTTTTTATCCCACAGATATCATTTAAAATTTAGTTACATTTTCTTTATTTCCACAGATTCCTTGGTACAGGGGAAAGATTTTCTAGCCTGGCTTTCCAGTACAGGTTAGGGAAAAGTACTGTGTCCACCTCCGTACACATGACCTGCCGGGCAATAGAGAGGCGGATGATGGACACCCAGTTTCCCAGGCCCATGGAGCAGATGTGGAGAGACATCGCCTCTGCATTCTGGATTAAGTGGAATTTTCCGAACTGCCTTGGCGCCATTGACGGGAAACATGTAAACATCAAAGCACCATCAAAAACCGGAAGTCAGTACTTCAATTATAAAAAACATTTTCCATCGTTTTATTAGCACTGGTAGATGCAAACTACCGTTTCATCAACATCCAAGTGGGGGACTATGGACGGGCAAGTGATGGAGGTGTGTACAGTGGATCGGACTTGGGAATTTGCATGGAGAACAAAACATTGCATGTTCCTGCTAACTGTCCTCTACCAGGAGCCGTCCAAAAAGGGCCAGTACCATACACCATGGTGGGAGATGCTGCCTTCCCTTTGAAGAGGTACTTGATGAGGCCATTCCCTGGGCAACACCTTGATCGGTGGCAAAAGATATTCAACTACAGACTGTCCAGGGCCAGAATGGTGGTGGAATGCGCCTTTGGCATTCTGGCAGCAAGGTGGAGAGTTCTCTATACACGCATCGCAATGGCACCAGAGAATGTGGATGCTGTTGTTATGGCTGTGTGCATCCTGCACAACTACCTCCTTAACGCAGTGGAAAATCAGAGTTTGTTGGAGGAGGCAGAAGAGCGAGGGGAACATCTCCAGGATGCCAGGAACATGGGTGGCAACAGAGGATGCAGGGATGCATATGAAACAAGAGAAAAACTCCATGCATTTTTCCTCTCTCCAGAGGGCAGTGTGTCCTGGCAGGATAGGATGGTGTGAGTGACATGCTGAACCACAGCTAGAGGGACTTGGATTTGAGGGGAGATAGATATACACATTATTTAGGGCCTTAATTTGCTGTATATTATGCTTGAAATAAATGTGAAGGAAAATCAATTTATTTGTCATTATTTCATGGACTCTGACATCAACCTCTTCTTTAGATAGGAATTTACATATCTATTTACAGTAAAGTTACAGTCTTCACTGAACTATTTAAGCATTGCTTACATCTTTATGTATGATTTTTTTTTTACATACTTTAGAGATAAAGATAAATCTGTGGGTTATTATGAGCCAAATGTGTTAATAGATGGCATATTAACATTAAGGGAGGAATTTATTGTCAAAACTTTATAAGTACAACCACAATATGCAATACATAAAAATAATACTTCATGTCTCTTCCAAATGAGCTTGCTCTAATGGAATATGAGGTCTAAATAAAAGTAAAAAGTTTTAAACAATTAAAGCTGTATTTACAATGATACTTGTATTTATCCTATCTGTATGTAAGCTATATTATTTTTTTCTTATATAATATTGCTGTAAAACTGCATTTAATGAGTAGTCTTTAAGAAGAATGGGGGATGGTGGAGTTAATGGCTGAGGGACCCTGTCTGGTGGCCCCTGTAGCAGGATTCAATTTGGTCACAGTGTTGAAGATGTAGGCTATTATTTAATCTATAGAGGAAATATATTTCACAATCTATGGACAATTATTTTTGCACAGAACTTGTGGGACACCTTTTGATTCAAACGATAGGCTATACTTACTTGTTGATCCGATTGCTGCTGCTACAGCCTCCCAACATTTGTCATTTTTGCTGCTGTCCTTATAGTACGTGTGCTGGGGGTCATACAACTCCCTGTACTTCTCCACTTCAACGATTAATTTGACATCATCCATTTTCACTTCTTATCAACTCCTGCCTCTCTCTCTCGCTGTTTCCCTGTTTGTTTGTGTGTTTAGTTAATACTCGCGGTATTTTAATTTGAAAATTGCTTATATTTTGACAATTGACCGGATGTCTCGTGTTTCTTGGTGTGACTTCCTGCCGGAATGGACGCGGATCACTCGCGGTCACGCAAAAAATAGACCAGACGCCGAAACTGGCGCTTCACGGCGCGGGCCGGTGTGAACGACACCATAGGTTAACATGGGCGCCGAAAGGAAGCGGCCTCCGTTCCGCGCCGCTTGCGCGTCGCTTTGGCGTCCGGTGTGAATCAGGCGTTACATCAGACTACTGCCTCTGTTTCTTTGGGTTCTCTGAAACCTGAAAAAGAAAGCATGATGTTACTTGAGAACAAGTCAATCCAGTTGCCACATTCAAGAAATTCAATAATGTTAATATACGAAACACAATATGAGTCACTTTTTAAAAAAGTTGCTGAACACAAAATATTCTAACTATGATTAAAGTATCATTAAATTCTGATTATTTCATTTATTTTTCTAAAATCTATTAATGCTTCAATATCAAAAGAAATCACTATGGCAGGGGTGTTTTATCTCCAGCCCTAATTAAACACACCTGAGGCAGCTAATCAAGCTAATCAAGCTAATCAAGGTCATTAGGCTCAATGAACACTTCCAGGCAGGTGTTGGAGCTAAACTCTTCATGAAGAGGAACAAACACCTCTTGAGCTAGCCATTAACTATATCTCAGGTCATTTTCTGTGAAACTACATCACATTCAAGTAACAAGTTTATCATGTAGAGCTAAGGTTTAAATATAAATAAAAGAGCTAATAAAGAGCTAATAAAAGAGCTTAGGTTTTTTCAATGAAAATTTCTTTAAAAGGATGGTTCAGCCCCTGTCATCATTTACTCTCCCTCAAGTTGTTCCAAACCTGTATGAGTTTCATTCTTCTGTTGAACTCAAAAGAAGATATTTTAAAGAATGTTGGTAACCAGAAAGTTGACGGTGGCCATTGATTTCCATAGTAGAAAATAAATACAGTCAATGGCTTCCATCAACTGTCTGGATGCCAACATTCTTCACTCTATCTTCTTTTGTGTGCAGCAGAATAAAGAAACTTATACAGGTTTGGAACAACTTGAGGGTGAGTAAATGATGACAGAATTTTCATTTCGGGCTGAACTATCAAATGTCAGCATTATCAGGAGGGTGCTTCCTTTTTTTTGTATTGTCCATCTTCGTCAGCCTTCATTCCTACTAAAGGAGCGATGTGCTCTGCATGCAAGCACTGACGGATGCCAGACATGGGCTGTGTTTGCAGTGTAACTTTCTTGCTCATGGTCATGTCTCCTGCACTTCAAGAAATGTGTTAAATGACGTTAGAACTCCTATCAGGAAATTCGTAATACACTTTACTAAAGCAATGGGCATTTTTTAAAGAATGTAGATGCACCATTGTTTGAAACTGTGCTAGAGAAGTCATGTAAGTATGTCAGGTGCTTCAACACACAAGACTTCACACAAGACCGGGAGGCTCGGGCCATCCCCAAGGACAGTACATCTCCTCTGCCGCTCAACAAGATGGGGCCTCACGATGATCCGGAGGCCTTTCTGGATTTATTTGAGAAGTCAGCAGAGGCCCGGGGATGGCCCACCGGAGACTGGCCCATGCGGCTAATCCCCCTGCTGTCAGGAGAAGTTCAGGTAGCCGCACACCAACTGCCAGTCCAAAACCTCCTGGTCTACCAGGACCTCAAGCGTGCCATCCTGCAGCGGGTCGGTCGGACGCCGGAGCAACATCGCCAGCGGTTCAGGACTCTGACCCTGGAAGAGTCCGGCCGACCCTTCGTGATGGCACAGCAGCTCCGGGACTCCTGCCGCAAATGGTTGATGGCCGACAGTAGCGACGTCGAGGATATAATCGATCGTGTGGTACTGGAGCAGTTCGTGGCCAGGCTGCCAAGGAAAACTGCGCAGTGGGTCCAGTGCCACCGCCCGACGTCGCTGAACCAGGCCATCCAGCTGGCGGAGGACCAGATGGTGGCGTGCCCAGAGGTCGGCGAACCCCTACCATCTGCCTCTCTCTCTCTCTCTCTCTCTCCCCCTCCCCTCTCTCTCTCCAAACCTGTTCCCCTTCCCAGGACCCGTGGAGGACTCCCGCCGAAACCAGCGCCCCGGTGGAGAGCAGGTCATCCGGCGGAGCCAACAGCGGTACCCAGAGTTCCTCCCAGGGGGGGAAGTTCGTCCACGGGATTCTTCACCCCGCCCACTCCATCACCGCTCTCTCCACGCCAATCGCTTGACCCACTTCCTGCCGCCAGGGCGGCGGTAAAGTCTGGGCCGGCCTGTTGGCGCTGCTGGGACCCAGGACATTTTATCGACCGATGTCCAGTGATGGAGGTGGGGACATTGATCCGGGTCCCCGACGCGCCACAGGCTGCCCTCGATCAAGCTGGCCTATACCAAATACCAGTGAGTATCAAGGGGGGTACATATCAGGCTCTGGTGGATTCAGGATGTAACCAATCCTCCATACATCAAAGTCTGATTCAACCTAGGGCATTGGATGATAGCCGCGTGATTAAGGTTCGGTGTGTGCACGGGGAAGTGGTGAGTTATCCTATTTTGCCTGTGGATATTCAATTCAGGGGAGAAAAGCATAGAATAGAGGTGGCAGTTAATCCGCACCTCCGGCATCCGATAATTTTGGGTACTAATTGGCCCTCCTTTAATAAATTATAATAATAATAATAATAATAATTCATTACATTTATATAGCGCTTTTCTCGACACTCAAAGCGCTTTACATAGAAGGGGGGAATCTCCTCAACCACCACCAATGTGCAGCATCCACTTGGATGATGCGACGGCAGCCATATTGCGCCAGAACGCCCACCACACACCAGCTTACTGGTGGAGAGGAGACAGTGATGAAGCCAATCAGTATATATGGGGAGGATTAGGAGGCCATGATGGACAGAGGCCACTGGGCAAATTTGGCCAGGATGCCGGGGTTACACCCCTACTCTTTCGAAAGACATCCTGGGATTTTTAATGACCACAGAGAGTCAGGACCTCGGTTTTACGTCTCATCCGAAGGACGGTGCTCTTTTGGCAGTATAGTTTCCCCGTCACTATACTGGGGCATTAGGACCCACACAGACCACAGGGTGAGCACCCCCTGCTGGCCTCACTAACACCTCTTCCAGCAGCAACCTGGTTTTCTCAGGAGGTCTCCCATCCAGGTACTAACCAGGCTCAGCCCTGCTTAGCTTCAGTGGGCAACCAGTCTTGGGCTACAGGGTGATATGGCTGCTGGTAATTATTGGGATATTTAAGTTCGGATGCCTCTTGGGAGAAAAGAGAAGAGAGTAAAATAGCAGTTGCACAGGTGGGAGAGGCTGAACCGGAACCTCCGGAGCCTGTTTCAGGGGAACAGAGTGCTCCAGAGCAAATAATCCTCACGGAGCATGATGATTTTCCCCTGGAACCGTCACGGGATGAAACGCTGAAAAATGCCTTTGATCAGGTTCGTTCTATCGATGGTCAGCTTCTTCATCCTGAACAACCGCTCTCCTATCCTTATTTTTCAATTTTAAAAGATAAGTTGTATCGGGTGACCCAAGACGCCCAGACAAAGCAAGATTCAACCCAGTTACTGATACCGAGAAGCCGTCGGGAAATGCTTTTCCAGGCGGCTCATTGTAATCCAATGGCCGGGCATTTAGGACAAACGGCTACAATAAACCGTCTCATGGCCCGGTTCTTTTGGCCGGGCATTCACGAGAACGTGCGCAGGTGGTGCGCGTCTTGTCGTGAATGTCAGTTG
The DNA here is from genome assembly GCF_964197995.2 of Scardinius erythrophthalmus. Lineage (NCBI taxonomy): Eukaryota > Metazoa > Chordata > Actinopteri > Cypriniformes > Leuciscidae > Scardinius > Scardinius erythrophthalmus. The sequence goes on along the minus strand of NC_138229.1, from coordinate 48,407,879 downwards.
GTGAATCCACCGGCCACCCCAAAAGCACCATTGTGCCCCCTACCCTTAATGCAGGTCCCCTTCGAACGAATTGGTATGGACCTCATCGGGCCATTAGAACGGTCAGCACGGGGACACCGCTTTACATTAGTTCTGGTGGATTATGCAACGCGGTATCCTGAGGCAGTACCTCTCCGCACTATTTCTGCTAAGAGTGTGGTGAGTGCACTGTTTCAATTAATCTCCCGGGTGGGGATTCCGAAAGAAATCCTCACCGATCAGGGCACGGCGTTTATGTCACGTACTATTCGCGAGCTGTACGAATTACTGGGCGTTAAATCGATTCGAACAAGTGTCTATCACCCACAGACAGACGGGCTGGTCGAACGTTTTAACCGCACGTTAAAATCCATGATTCGTAAGTTCGTACAGGAGGACGCCAAAAATTGGGATAAGTGGTTAGAACCCCTCTTGTTCGCTGTACGGGAGGTCCCGCAAGCCTCCACGGGGTTTTCCCCCTTCGAGCTTCTCTATGGACGTCAGCCCCGCGGGGTGTTAGATGTCCTTAGAGAGACTTGGGAGGACGGACCTTCTAATAGCAAAAACGAAATTCAATATGTCATGGACCTGAGAACAAAACTCCACACTTTGGGGCGGCTGTCAATGGAGAATTTGTTACAGGCACAAGACAAGCAGAGTCGGTTGTACAACAGGGGGGCTAGACTATGTCAATTCGCACCGGGAGATAAAGTACTTGTATTACTCCCTACTTCTAGTTCAAAGTTACTCGCAAAGTGGCAAGGTCCCTTTGAGGTTACACGGCGAGTTGGTGATCTCAACTATGAGGTATTTAGAACGGATAGGGGTGGAGCACATCAAATATATCACCTCAACCTGCTTAAAAAATGGTCGGAGGCGGAGTCAGTGATGCTGGCGACGGTAGTGAGTGGGGAGGAGGATCTCGGTCCAGAAGTGAGTTCAAAATCTCAATCCCTCGCTCTGGCCCCTGGAGGAGACCACCTCTCACCCTCGCAGCTCACTGATATAAAATCTATACAAGCAGATTTTGCTGATGTGTTTTCACCCCTGCCTGGCCGAACGAATCTCATTCAGCACCACGTTGAGACCGAGCCGGGCGTGGTTGTTCGCAGCCGGCCGTATAGATTACCAGAACACAAGAAAAAAGTAGTTCAGAGTGAATTAGAAGCAATGTTAGAAATGGGAGTAATAGAAGAATCCAACAGTGACTGGGCGAGCCCGATAGTTTTAGTGCCTAAAACGGACGGCTCAGTACGGTTCTGTGTGGATTACAGAAAGGTGAATGCTGTGTCGAAATTCGATGCATATCCAATGCCCAGGGTTGACGAACTGCTTGATCGAGTCGGCACTGCTTGTTTTTATTCGACACTGGACCTAACTAAGGGTTATTGGCAGATCCCCTTGTCTCCCATGACCAAAGAAAAAACAGCTTTCACGACGCCGTTCGGATTACACCAATTTGTTACCCTTCCGTTCGGGTTGTTCGGGGCTCCGGCCACCTTTCAGCGTCTGATGGATAGAATTCTCTGGCCGCATGCTGCATATGCCGCTGCATACCTAGATGATATCATCATCTATAGTGGTGATTGGCAGCGACATATGCAGCATTTGCGAGCTGTCCTGAAGACGCTGAGAAGGGCTGGGCTCACGGCCAATCCGAAGAAGTGTGCAATTGGGCGGGTGGAAGTAAAATATCTGGGTTTCCACTTGGGTCATGGTCAGGTGCGTCCACAAATCGACAAGACGGCAGCAGTTGCGACCTGTCCAAGACCCAAGACCAAAAAGGAGGTTAGACAGTTCCTGGGGCTAGCAGGTTATTATAGGAGGTTTGTACCTAATTTTTCGGACACTGCCAGCCCGCTGACTGATTTAACTAAAAAAGAAGCACCAGATAGGGTCCAGTGGACGGAGCAGTGTCAGCAGGCTTTCACCCAGATAAAGGCTGCTCAGTGTGGCGGTCCGATCTTAAATGCTCCTGACTTTTCTCTCCCCTTCATTCTACAGACAGACGCGTCGGACAGGGGGTTGGGCGCTGTCCTGTCCCAGGAGGTGGAGGGTGAAGAGCGGCCGGTGCTGTACATCAGTCGAAAGCTCTCTAAGAGAGAGACGATGTACAGCACCATAGAGAAGGAGTGTTTGGCCATCAGATGGGCCGTTCTCACCCTTCGCTATTACCTCCTGGGGCGGGAGTTCACCCTCTGTTCGGACCACGCTCCCCTGCAGTGGCTCCACCGCATGAAGGATACCAACGCGCGGATCACTCGTTGGTATCTAGCCTTACAGCCTTTTAAGTTCCAGGTGATCCACAGGCCGGGTGTACAGATGGCTGTGGCTGACTTTCTCTCCAGGAGGAGGGGGGGGGAGGCTGCAGACCGGATGGCTCCCCGGCCTGAGTCGGGCGGTGGGGGTATGTGGCGAGGGGGGCGTGGTTTTGCTGAGTCTGTAGTGGGAGAGAGAGGACGGAGCAGAGCGGAGCGTAAGTAGGTCAAGTGCAGATGATGAACACATGTGTCTCATTTCAGTAATTGGCGTGGAGAGACCGGATATAAGCCGGAGAGTGACAGAGAGAGAGAGAGAGAGACGAGCTGGGACCTCGCGTGTGCTGCTGATCCTGAAAGAGACGTCTAAAGAGAATTCTGAGTTATTGTTTATGTAGTGCTGTGCATGTGCATGGTGAACGCGCTCTGTGCGCACTTTTGCTGTTTTCATAAAAAGAGTTAATAAAACGTGCGTCCCAGCTCCAGCCGACCCCTGTCTTCTTCCTTTCTTACTATTGCTGACCTGAACCGTATCACACACCCCACCCCTAAACCGATCGCCCCCAGTGGATTAGAGCAAATTGAAAATGGCCATTGTGGTTTGAAAATGCCCCACTGAAACACCCACTAGTGTTCTGCAGAGATACATGCCTGAATGATCTTGTGCTCATACACTACAAATCACTGTTAGTTCAATGTCACTGTCTCCACCCATGTGTGCTGTTGGCTTTCATCAAAATTTCAATGCTGATCCAACACACTTTAAACCAGTGGTTCTCAACTCCAGTCCTCGGGACCCGCTGCTCTGCACATTTTGTATGTCTCCCTTATTTAACAAACCTGAATCAGATCATCAGCTCATTAGGAGAGACTCCATGAACTGAACTGAGTGTGTCAGATAAGAGAGACATACAAAATGTGCAGAGCAATGGGTCCCGAGGACTGGAGTTGAGAACCATTGCTTTAAACACTGAAAAGTCAATCTCAACCAAAATTATGGTTTGGATCAAAACTCAACATTGTATCAATGTCCCATGCTATCTGTGCGATTTATTTCAACACTTTACTTACTTTGAAAATGAATGCATGTTAGATGATTTAGTAACAATAAATAAAATGCAAGTAAAAAGCATGCTAAAAACAGAAATACATTATAAGCACCATTGTTTGAAACTCAGAGAGTTCATGCATGTCAAACACACAAGACTTCCGTATAGGACGCACCTAGTGTTTTCTCTCTAATAAGGAAGCATCAATTAACTACTGAGAAGCCCACATGCAAAACCAAAATGGGCGTTTACCAATTAGTGCCAATTTTCAAACTACAATTGTTTTTTTTCAACCATTTTTCAAAAGACTTGTTAAAATCATGAGGGCCCACCCCTAAACCAAACCCCCAGTGTGTCACGGTTCATAAATCCATTGTCTCTTTCTTGTCTCGTGTTTCTGTTGTTGTATGTTCCGTGCTGATTGTGTGGACGGGCCGGCTGATCAGCACTCATCAACAATCAAGTTCATCACTCCGTCAACAGCTGCAGCTCATCTCAGCACCTATATATACTCACTCAATTCTCATCTCCTTTGTCAGATCGTTGTATGTGGTTCCCGGTGTGTGATCTCGTCTTGTTCCAGTCTCGGTGTTTCTTCGTTCCTGTTCGTGTCTCCGTGGATGTTCACCCTGGTCTTCTCACGTCTCACCATCACCTTCATCACGTCACATCTGACCATCGAAGTCCCTGCGCCACTATCCTGCTTATCGCTCTGGACTAGTGATGGCAAAATGAGGCTTCCTGAACCACTGAGACCTTGTAGGCCATTGCTTCAGCTAAAGGTTCATTACTCGAAGCTTCATTCAGCATTGCTCACTAGTGACACCTAGCTACTGTGTAAAGAAATAGCAGACAAATTAATTCATTCTGAACCAGTGTCGCGCCCTCCCTCCCTCCCTCCCTAATTTTATAAAAAAAAAAAAAAATTATATATATAAAAAATATATATTTTATAAAAATGCTTTTATAACTAAAAATATTTATTTGTAATGTAAATATATTTATATTTAAATGTATTTTTTATAAAAATATTTTTATAAATAAAAAATATTTATTTATTTATTTTGTACTCACTGTTGATGTTTGTAACCTTTCATTTGCAATAATAAAAAGACATGATCAGACATTTGTCCATTACTGTGTATAATATAAAATATATATCTTTCTCTGTCTGAATTTACTTGTCCAGAGTAACACACACAGTTCATTAATTATTCATAAATTGTTTGGATAGGGACAGTATGAACAACAACAGTGACACTGTTGAGTGCAGTGCTTATGTTAGAGGGAGTGTTATAAAGTACATTTATTAATTTAACAGATTATGGATAACAGATTAAAGTAAACTGCAACAGAATGGTCCAGAAGGAAGGAAAATAAAAATAGATTTTTTTATTGAGAAACAAAATTATTTCAAGTGTTTTGGGGTTTAGATGATTCCTCTTCTTCTAGCCTGGGAAAAGATCCTTTCACAAGGAACAGAGGATGAAGGGGAACGTAAAAATGGCAGTGGTACAAATGAGGATACTGATGCTTCTGTTGAGCCCAGACAGTGGAGGATTCCCTCTTTCTTGCTGGCTCCATTACCAGGAAAAAGAAAGAGTCACAAAAAGGAAACAAATCCAAAAGGGCAATCAAAATGCAGTCCAGTCCAGATCCAAAAATCCAAAGCAATCCAAATAATCTTATCTAACAACAACACTATAATATAGGCCTACTATAATAATAATATACTAGGCTATATATTCTAACCTGATAATGTAATAATATACAGCCCTCACATATGACACAATAACGACAATGACAATGATAGTTTTCTAACTCTCTGACTCTCTGACTCTACTACTGTAAAACTGCTTCTACTACTGCTGACAACACCCACAAGGTGGCGCGAGTTTCGAACCGGCTTTAATCCGGAAGCGACACTCAGACCGAACCGATGACGTAGCCACACAAACCGAGGCCTCGTTTGTCATTAGTCACGTGATTTTCACGTTAACAACACAAGCCTCGAATCGCGGCTTCATCTGGCACGCCCACTTTTTCTCGACACACGCTCCGACGCCTCGGTTCAAATGTCACATCACTACTCTGGACTGTCTATCATCAATTTGTGTATAAATAAAGAGAAGAGTTAACTTGCATTTGCTTCCGTGTTTCTATCATGACAGAACGATCTGACCCATCGATGGAAGCAGCGAGTAGCTCTGCCAGATCGCTGGAGGAGTTCGTGAACAGCAGCATACTTCGAATGGACGCCCAGGAGAAGAACCTCAGCGATACAGCGCGTGCTGTTCAGGCTCTAGTGGCGCAGGTGTCCGGGCTCACCCAACAGCTTCAACATCTGCGAGTTCCCGCTGCGCCCCCCACACCGCCGGTTCCCCCACCACCACCAGAGAATCCCTCCCAGTCGGAGCCCCGCCTACCAGTTCCTGAGTCCTATGCAGGTGAACCCAACTTCTGTCGAGCTTTCTTAACACGATGCTCCATGCACTTCTCTCTTCAGCCCAGAACATTCAACAACGAGCAGACCAAGGTCGCCTTTGTGCTGACGCTGCTGACTGGGAAGGCGGCACTCTGGGGAACAGCGGTGTGGGAGAATCAAGACCCATGCTGTGCCTCGTTCCAGGAGCTCTCCGCCGAGATGAAACGGGTTTTCGACCGGGCCGTCGCTGGACGTGAGGCAGCTAGGATGCTGGCCGATCTACGGCAGGGAGAGAGATCCGTTTCAGACTTCTCCATTGAGTTTCGGACCCTAGCGGCGGAGAGCCAATGGAACGAGGAGGCGCAGTGGGATATGTTCCTGCATGGGCTGGCTGACCGCGTCCAGAAGGAGATTTACGCCATGGACCTGCCAACTTCTCTCAACGACCTGATCGCTTTGGCATTAAGAGTGGATGCACGGTTATCACGAATGAACCGTCGCACGTTGCCCAGTCGCCCCACAGGGGGGTTCAAGGGCCAACGATCCGGAGGCGGGGACGCGGTCAGCCCTGTCTGTGATCACGAGCCCATGCAGGTGGGTCGAGCCCGGCTTTCCCGGGAGGAGAAGGAGAGGCGGAGATCCCAGGGCCTCTGCATGTACTGTGGAGGAGCGGGACACTTCGCCTATAACTGCCCGTTAAAAGGCCCAGCCCGATAGTAAGTATGAGGCTACTATCGGGTGGGATCTCCGCCGAGAAGTCCTCATCCACATCTACTCTCCTTCCGGTAAGACTGAGATGGTCAACTCACCTTCACGACTGTCGTGCACTGCTGGATTCGGGGGCAGAAGGTAATTTCATGGACTATTCATTTGCACGCAAACTTCAAGTTCCCCTCAGACCCCTCACTCACAAGATCTCAGTACACGCTCTCAACGGCCAAGAACTTCCCACCATCTCACTCATCACCGAAGACATCACTCTCATCACATCAGGAAATCACACTGAAATCATCTCGTTTTACATTCTGGACACTCCCCTCGCACCCATCGTCCTTGGTCACCCCTGGCTCACCCGTCACAATCCTAGAGTGGACTGGTCTACCAATTCTGTGTCTGCGTGGAGCAGTTTTTGCCATAAGTCTTGTCTTGTGTCTGCTTGTCCGTCTGTTTCTGTCCCTGTGTTTCAGGAGGAGGCAGTGGATTTGTCTAACGTGCCCGCGGAGTACCTGGACCTGAAGGAGGTGTTCAGTAAGTCTCGGGCTGCTTCTCTTCCTCCGCATCGTCCCTATGACTGTGCCATAGATTTACTGCCAGGTACGTCTCCGCCCAAGGGCAAGTTATATTCACTCTCTGTTCCAGAGAGGGAGGCCATGGAGAAATATATTTCTGATTCTCTAGCAACTGGGTTCATTCGTCCTTCCTCTTCTCCAGCGGGGGCGGGGTTCTTTTTTGTGGGGAAGAAGGACGGGTCTCTGCGACCTTGTATTGACTACCGGGGGCTGAACAGCATCACGGTAAAGAATACTTATCCTTTGCCGTTGATGTCTTCAGCTTTCGAGAGGTTGCAGGGAGCGTCCATCTTCACGAAATTGGATTTACGTAATGCTTATCATTTGGTCCGCATCAGGGAGGGGGATGAATGGAAGACCGCTTTTAACACCCCCAGGGGGCACTTTGAATACTTGGTCATGCCCTTCGGGCTGTCCAACTCCCCAGCGGTCTTCCAAGCACTTGTCAACGACGTGTTGCGAGACATGGTCGATCAGTTCATATATGTCTACCTGGATGACATATTGATTTTTTCTTCGTCTCTCCAGGAACATGTGCAACACGTTCGGCAAGTGCTCCAGAGATTGCTAGAGAATGGGCTTTTTGTCAAGGCGGAGAAATGCGATTTTCATGCACAGTCTGTTCCTTTCTTAGGTTACATCGTGTCGGTTGAGGGAATGCGCATGGATCCTGAGAAGATTAAGGCTGTGGTAGAGTGGCCAAGTCCAGATTCCCGTAAGGCCCTACAGAGGTTTCTGGGGTTCGCCAATTTCTACCGGCGTTTCATTCGCAATTTCAGCCGACTAGCCGCACCTCTGACCGCCTTGACCTCCCCCAGAACGACGTTCAGGTGGTCAGACGCAGCCGAGGCTGCGTTTGCCAAACTGAAGGGTTGCTTCGTTTCAGCCCCCATTCTGATAACCCCTGATCCATCACGTCAGTTCGTGGTGGAGGTCGATGCGTCAGAGGTGGGGGTAGGTGCAGTGTTATCCCAGCGTTCTTCCTCAGACGATAAGATGCATCCTTGCGCGTTTTTGTCTCATCGTTTATCCCCTGCGGAGCGCAATTATGACATTGGCAACAGAGAGTTATTGGCAGTCAAGTTAGCATTGGAAGAATGGCGCCACTGGTTAGAAGGGTCGGGGGTACCTTTTATCGTCTGGACCGATCACAAGAACTTGGAATATATTCGGACAGCTAAAAGACTAAACTCCAGGCAGGCTCGGTGGGCTCTTTTTTTCGGTCGTTTTGATTTTACTCTCTCGTACCGCCCGGGTTCCAAAAACATCAAACCCGATTCTTTATCGCGTATTTTTGACCGTTCCGAACGCCCGTCTACTCCCGAGTGCATTTTACCAGAGTCTCTATTCGTCTCTACACTCACATGGGAGGTCGAATCGAAGGTCAAGAAGGCCTTAGAAGGGGTAACGCCTCCGAATCGTTGTCCACCGAATCGTTTATTTGTGCCGGAGGGTTTACGGTCCAGCGTGATTCAGTGGGGACATTGTTCCAATGTGGCTTGCCATCCAGGAGTTAATCGCACTAAATTTTTGGTCAAGCAACGATTCTGGTGGCCTCTCATGGCTCGTGACGTTCACAATTTTGTCTTGGCTTGCTCAGTTTGTGCCACAGGTAAGACTTCCAATCGTTCTCCAGATGGGTTACTTCAACCGCTGCCGGTGCCTTCGAGACCCTGGTCCCATATCGCTCTAGATTTTGTCACCGCCCTCCCACCCTCCCAGGGTCACACGGTAGTTTTGACCGTGGTGGACCGGTTCTCGAAGGCGGCCCATTTCATTCCCTTGCCCAAATTACCCTCAGCCAAGGAGACAGCGTTGATTGTCGTTAATCACGTCTTTCGGCTACATGGCCTCCCGATAGACGTGGTTTCTGACAGAGGACCCCAATTTGTGTCCAAATTTTGGCGAGAGTTTTGTAAATGCCTGGGTGCGACTGTCAGTCTGTCCTCTGGGTTTCATCCCCAGAGCAATGGTCAAACTGAGCGAGCCAACCAGGATTTGGAGAGAACGTTGCGATGTTTAGTGTCCAAGAATCCTTCCTCTTGGAGTCAGCAACTGTCTATGGTGGAGTACGCCCACAACACGTTGCCAGTGTCATCCACGGGCCTATCACCGTTTGAATGTAGCTTAGGGTACCAGCCACCTATTTTTCCCAGTCTGGAATCCGAAGTCGCGGTCCCCTCTGCCCACGCCTTCGTCCAGAGGTGTCGTCGCACTTGGACTAGAGCCCGTGAGACTCTACTCCAAGTGGGGGCGCGCACTAAGGCCCAAGCCGATCGCCACCGGCGTAAGCCTCCCGTGTATGTCGTCGGTTCTAAAGTGTGGCTTTCTACAAAGGACATTCCTCTCCGCTCCGTTTCTAATAAACTTGCTCCTAAATTTATTGGCCCATTCTCTGTCACTAAAATCATCAGTCCAGTGACAGTCCGCCTCAATCTTCCTCCAGTGTACAGGAGGATTCATCCCGTCTTTCATGTGTCCAAAATTAAGCCCGTGTTTTTTGCTCGTATTAATCCGCCAGTCCCGGTTCCCCCCCCGCCGCGACTCGTAGATGGGGAACCTTCTTATTCGGTCAGTCGTATTCTGGACTCAAGGCGGAGGGGACGCGGATTTCAGTACTTGGTGGACTGGGAAGGTCCTACCGGCTAGAGACATCCTGGATCACTCCCTTATCGATGATTACAATCGGCAGGTAAGGGAGCCTGGGAACGCCAGGAGGCGTTCCTAGGGAAAGGGGTACTGTCACGGTTCATAAATCCATTGTCTCTTTCTTGTCTCGTGTTTCTGTTGTTGTATGTTCCGTGCTGATTGTGTGGGCGGGCCGGCTGATCAGCACTCATCAACAATCAAGTTCATCACTCCGTCAACAGCTGCAGCTCATCTCAGCACCTATATATACTCACTCAATTCTCATCTCCTTTGTCAGATCGTTGTATGTGGTTCCCTGTGTGTGATCTCGTCTTGTTCCAGTCTCGGTGTTTCTTCGTTCCTGTTCGTGTCTCCGTGGATGTTCACCCTGGTCTTCTCACGTCTCACCATCACCTTCATCACGTCACATCTGACCATCGAAGTCCCTGCGCCACTATCCTGCTTATCGCTCTGGACTGTCTATCATCAATTTGTGTACAAATAAAGAGAAGAGTTAACTTGCATTTGCTTCCGTGTTTCTATCATGACACAGTGTATTAGAGCAAATGAGGTAACACCACTGAAAGTGCCCATCATGAACTGAAACGCCCCACTGATTGGGAAACACCCAGTAGTGTTTTGCACAGATACATGCCTGCAAGATCTTGTGCTCATAAACTAACCCCGGTTTCACACCGCAAGCATCAGCGGCGCGTGAGCAGCGCATATTTTTTTCGGCGTCCATTTTAATCAATGAGTACATTCACACTGGGAGCAGGAGCAGCGAGTGAGCGTCCAGCAGGAGCGTCGTGTGAACAGCAGTGCAGCGGGGGTTTCGGCGCCGAGTCTATTTTTGCTGCGCCGCTTACACTGAATTAAAGTGACAATGCATTGATCATGGCCAAAATACACCGCCGTTTTATCCAAAAAGTGCATTGATGATATCTATTGCGTTTTAAATAGTCCAACAGCAATTTAAAAAGAAAATAAATGTCCAAAAACAAACTTGTTGCCAAAACAATAAAAACAAAGATGAACCAAAAGTTATATAAATGAAATTATTAATAAAATAAGCTTCTTGACAAGTCTTTTCTCTTAAATGTCTTTGAAAACGAAATAAAGCAATGCCAACTTACCCATTATAGAGTACTCTGTCTATACACACGCCGCGGTTCAGCCGCGCATGACAAACGCTGCCAGTGTGAAAGCAAAACGCTCGTGTCCTGCTCCTGCTCACCATACGCACTGCTCCTGCGCTGCTTACGCTCTGCTAATGCATGCAGTGTGAATCCGGCGTAAGACTCACTGTTAGTTCAATGTCACTGTCTTCACCCATGTGTGCGGTTCCCTTTCATCAAAATTTCAATGCTGATCCAACACACTTTACATTTATATTTACATTTATTCATTTAGCAGACGCTTTTATCCAAAGCGACTTACAAATGAGAACAATAGAAGCAGTTAAACTAGCAGTAGGACAACAAAATGCAAGTGCTATGACCCTTCTCAGTATAATTCAACGCTTTTTTTTTTTTTTTTTTGTTATAGAACAGAATAGAGTAGTAGAGAGAAAGTGTTAGTATTACTGGATCAAGTGCTGTCGAAAAAGAAGTGTCTTCAGCCGTTTCTTAAAAGTGGCTATGGACTCAGCCGCTCTGGTTGAGTTCGGCAGATCATTCCACCAGCAGGGAACAGTCATGGTAAAGGTCCGAGAAAGAGATTTTGTGCCTCTTTGAGATGGCACCACAAGACGTCGTTCACTTGCAGAGCGCAAGTTCCTGGAAGGCACATAAGTCTGAAGTAAAGAGTTAAAGTAAAAGGGAGCAGAACCAGTGGTTGTTCTGTAGGCAAACGTCAGTGTCTTGAATTTGATGCGAGCGGCAACTGGCAACCAGTGCAATTTTGTGTGGAGAGGAGTGACATGTGCCCTTTTCGGCTCGTTAAAGACCACTCTAGCTGCGGCGTTCTGGATCAGTTGCAGAGGTTTGACTGTGCAAGCTGGAAGACCAGCCAGGAGAGAGTTACAATAGTCAAGTCTGGATAAAACAAGCGCTTGGACAAGGAGTTGAGTAGCATGTTCTGATAGGAAGGGTCTGATCCTCCTAATGTTGTACAAGGCAAATCTACACGACCGGGCAGTTCTTGCAATGTGGTCTGTGAAGTTCAATCGATCATCAATTACCACACCAAGGTTCCTGGCTGATCTAGATGGAGTTATGGATGACGAGTCTAGCTGAATGGTAAAGTTGTGGTGAAGTGTTGGGTTGGCCGGGACCACGAGTAGCTCTGTCTTCGCAAGGTTTAGTTGAAGGTGGTGGTCCTTCATCCAGCCAGAAATGTCTGTCAGGCAGGCTGAGATACGATCAGCTACCGTGGATCGTCGGGCTGGAATGAGAGGTAGAGTTGTGTGTCATCAGCGTAGCAGTGATAGGAAAAACCATGTTTCTGAATCACAGATCCTAGTGATGTCATGTAGATGGAGAAGAGAAGCGGTCCCAGCACTGAGCCCTGAGGCACTCCAGTAGCTAGATGTTGTGTCTTAGACACCTCACCCCTCCACGAAACCCTAAAGGACCTACCTGAGAGGTAAGACTTGAACCATTGGAGTGCGGTTCCCGAGATGCCCTTCGTCTTTAGGATTGACAGGAGGATCTGGTGGTTAACTGTGTCAAAGGCAGCAGACAGATCCAGCAGGATGAGAACTGAGGATTTGGAGGCTGCTCTTGCCAGTCTCAGAGCTTCAATTACTGAGAGCAGGGCAGTCTCAGTTGAGTGTCCGCTTTTGAAACCAGATTGATTGTTGTCCAGGAGGTTGTTCTGTGTAAGGAAGGAAGAGATCTGGTTGAAAACAACTCGCTCAAGTGTTTTTGCGACGAATGGAAGGAGAGATACTGGTCTGTAATTCTCCAGATGTGCTGGATTTAGAGTGGGTTTCTTAAGCAGTGGGGTTACACAAGCCTGCTTAAATGCTGTGGGAAAGGTACCAGTGTGAAGAGAGGTGTTTATGATGTGTGTGAGTGTGGGTACAACTGAGGATGAAATGGCTTGAAGTAGGTTAGTGGGAATAGGATCAAGTGGACAGGTGGTAGGGCGATTGGAAAGGAGGAGATTGGAGACTTCTGTCTCTGAGAGTAGAGAGAAGGAGGGTAGAGAGTGTGTGTTAGCTGGAAAAATGTGTGTGTCAATTTGTGGATTGCTAAATTGGCCGCTGATGGAGGTTGTTTTATTTATAAAGAATGTAGCAAAATCGTCAGCTTTTAGTGTTGATGAAGGAGGAGGAGGAGGAGGGTTGAGAAGAGAGGAGAAGGTTTTGAAAAGCATGCGAGAGTCTGAAGAATTGTTAATTTTGTTGTGATAGTAAGTCATTTTAGCAGTAGAGATATTATCAGAGAAGGAAGAGAGGAGGGACTGATAAAGACCAAGATCAGTAGGATCTTTTGATTTGCGCCACTTCCTCTCTGCACCCCTAAGTTTCGAACGATGTTCCCGGAGAACATCAGATAACCAGGGGGCAGAGGGTGTGGCACGGGCTGGCCTGGAGGAAAGGGGGCAGAATGTGTCCAAGCAGGATGTTAAAGTGGAGAAAAGATTATCAGTTGCACTGTTAGTGTCTAGTGTTGAAAGCTGATCAGGTGGAGGAAGTGTGGATGAGACCAGAGAGGACAGACGAGAGGGTGAGAGTGAGCGTAGGTTTCGCCGAAAAGTGACCTGTGGAGGAGAGTGTGTTGTGTTCCGTGGCAGATTGATGTTGAGAGTGAGGAGTGATCTGAGGTGTGCAGTGAAGTGACCAGTGTATGGTCAGTGGAGCAGTAGCGTGTGTAGATAAGGTCCAATTTATTACCTGATCTGTGAGTAGTCGCAGTAGATACTTGCTTGAGGTCGAATGAGGCGAGCAGAGTGTGGAAATCAGCAGCCTGAGGTTTTTCTAGGTGGATGTTGAAGTCTCCAAGAACTATGAGAGGAGTACCATCCTCAGGGAAGGATGAGAGTAGCACATCAAGCTCTTCCAAGAAACTGCCGAGCTGCCCTGGGGGACGATATACAACTACAAAATGGATATTAATAGGGCTAGTGATAGTAATTGAATGTGATTCAAATGAGCTGTTGTCACACAGAGTTAGTAAATGATCAAATTTCCAATCGTTTGAGATGAGCAGACCAGTACCACCACCCCTTCCAGTCAGGCGAGGGGTGTGTGAGAAAGTGAATTTAGTGGAGAGGGCAGCCGGTGTGGCAGTGTCCTCTGGTCTGATCCAGGTCTCAGTCAGGGCCAGTAGACTGAGACCCAAATGACTAGAAATAGATGTAATGAAATCAGCTTTGTTTACAGCGGACTGGCAATTCCAGAGACCAATATAGGAAAAGAGAATATAGTACTAGAAGACACCGGAAAAGTACGCAGGTTGTTAGGATTGGACTGCCTCTGACGTGTGACATTTGATTTACGTGTGTTAGTAATAGTAGGGATTTGAAAACACATAGTGTAAGGTCACAAACAAATAGATCAGATGAAAAAAGTTGTGTAGACGAGAAAGTAAAGGAATAAACAGGAAAAATTAATACTCAAGTGCCTTGTCGGTGTCCTTGCTCGGTGGAGTCGCACAGGTAGAGTCGTTGGTCTTTACACTCTTCGGTCTTCACACGATGAGGGCTTCACACGAGGGCTGCCGCGACCGCTGCCGCGGTGCACTAACCAATTTTATACACACCTAATACCTCTTTATTGAATACAGTAGGTCCCGCCCTCCTGTTTAGTCAAGCGAAACTAACAAGTCACGACGCACAAACTAAGTCACACATGCGTTTTTACCACAGTAAAAACACGGTAAACAAGACACACTTCCTAGCAACACAGCCGCGCTAAAATCTACTGGGAAAAGTAAACACTCACAGACTGCTGATCTCTCCTGTTGTTCGACTGCTTCTTCTGATAAGTACTAGCAGTTTGTTAGAATAAATACTTTAACTGGCTTAGGTCCCGCCCTCCTGTTTAGTCAAGCGAACTTTAAACATTGAAATTTTGATGTCAACCAAAATGATGGTTTGGATCAAAACTCAACATTAAATCAATATTACCATGCTGTCTGGGTGCTCTCCTGGAGCTCAACAGTATCATGGCTTTTGACAGACTATCGCTCAGCACTTGAAACAAGTCTGTTCCCAACTCTGCCCAAAAACACTTGTAAAAGTCAACTGGGAGACCGTCAATCCCAGGAGCCTTCTTTTGTAAAGACCAGCTGCTCTGTTCCAGATATCGCTGGGATTTAGCCAAACTTGGCCGTCTTCAGACCGCAGAGCTTTAGTCAATCTCTTCTGCCCATTTTATTTCTCTAAACCAAAATTTTTTTTTTTGACGCTGCATCCATATGAGTTATGCTTAGAAGTCTAGGTCTGACCCACTGTGATGTTCGCTGTGTAGCCCTGAGCGCAGTAAAGCCACCGCAGCCCTCCACTCGAGCTCGGCACCCTTCTGGACAGTTACGGATCAGAGCTTTTCCACTACCAAACAGACACTTTTAGCAGTAGTAACAAAGATGATGTAATCAAAATCATCAAACCTGAAACTAAGTGAAAGATCCAATTCCTCATCATCCTGAACTATCATGTATGCAAATCTCCTGAAAGACACAATAGACCCCTTCACGGTTGACGTCGAAGTGTGTAGTGCGCATGTCGGGGTCAGAACCTTCCATCGTGTGTTAACCAGATAACTTCTTGTCAGAATGCTTACTTGTGTCGTGGACTGTGCAAAACGCACCAACTTGTGGAGTCAAGTTTTTCAGGATTCCTGCAGGATCTCATCCTTTTCAGAAAAATAGACGACATCTGTGGCTGCAAGCTATTAAACGGGCAGACTAGGGCAATGCTACGATCATTTGTAGTGCTCACTTCATACCAGGTAAAGTCATCCTTTATCATCCCTTTCTATTAGATTAAACTCGAAAGCCTGGATTGCATGAAGAGTTTTCTGTACACTAGCCTATAACGTTAAGCTGGTTAATAGTTTTTTTAAATGTCATGGACCTGTGTCATGCTACAGACGCAGCCAGCTGCTAGCAGTTAGCCGCAGGCTAGCACCAACTTTGTGACAACAACATTTGTTTAACTGTTACTTACCATGGCTTAACTCTAGCCATAGTAAGTAAACAACTGTTTTCTGTAAACTGTAGACTGATTTAATAGTTAGTGAAATGTGATATCTGGCATTAATTGTGACCTGTGTCATGCTACAGACTTCGACTTAGCTTTACATTAACGCTTTCACTATGACAACAGTAGATCGCGTTGTAATCAATATGTGCAATTCTTTTTCTGTAGGAGAGGCATCACTTGACTTCAGTAGTGCTGACATTGTGCCCTCCTTGTTTGTGTACAAATAAACAAAGCCAGACACCTAAGACAAAAATGGAAAGGTACGAATAAAAAAGTATCTATCTATAAGGCTTGTCTGTTTCTCTCTTGCAACGTCCAGTAGACTGGCGGAGTAGTCTAGACCACCTAGTTGTAACGTCACGCCAGCAGAGGGAGCCCTCTCCCGAGTACTGACTGTGTGCCACTCCCTCTGCTTCACTGGTTACTTCCTGTTTGAGAGACATTTAAAGGGGGGGTGAAATGCTCATTTTCACTCAATCTCCTGTTAATCTTGAGTACCTATAGAGTAGTATTGCATCCTTCATATCTCCAAAAAGTCTTTAGTTTTATTATATTATATTAAGAAAGATAGGATGTACCGAGTCTTTCCGGAAAAAAACGAGCGGCTGGAGGCGGGCCGTGTGGGCGAAGCTAAAGCTGTGCTAACGCGCCGAGCTAGTAACAACACACAGAGACAATAGATTAGAAGCAGTTTTACTCACCGAACCTTTATCATTGTGACTGCTCGATCCTTAAGCATTAGACGATCTGCAAATCCGTCGATCTGGGCTTTGTTTATAAAACAATCATCGTCAAAATGCAGGAAACAACAGTCTATCACAACTCCGTTTATGCTCAGGAAAACAAACTCCATCCACTGGTTCCTTAACGCTGGGTTCTTTGGGAATCTGTGCAGGGTTGTCTTGCCCTGGCAACCAAAAACCCACTTCTTTGGTGACATTGACTTCCCAAAAGCCGGGCAGGGCGCTTTGATGGCGAACTGCTTTCACTCTCTTGCTCTGGTCTACGAGTGCGCGCGCGCCCGCGATCTTACCGGAGAAGTGCCCTTAGGACCCATATTAGGAAATTACGTTACATCTGACGTCACACATACCCATACTCGGAAAAAACTTTACGAAACTTGTGACAAACCGGAAGGACAATTTTTGACACAGAAATACTCCTTCAAACGTACAATTAAATTTTTGAAACTTTGTCCATGTTTAGCATGGGAATCCAACTCTTTAACAGTGTAAAAAACTCAGTATGCATGAAATAGCATTTCACCCCCCCTTTAAGCATGGCCTAGCTAACAGGCCATCGCAAAGTATTGCCAGTTTTCCTGCCTTACTGAGCATTCTCTTATCATTGTCTTGTGTATATCGGTTATGACCTTTGCCTGCTTTGTTCTGTTTTTGCCTCTTGGATTATCCCTTTGCTCTGTTGTTTGGATTGAACTGCCACATTGTGTATTACCTCTGCCTGCCTCAAGTTTCTGCTCTCTGCCTGCCGATTTTGTCTTGTTTGCTGTGGATTTTAATAAACAACTGCATATGGATTCTACCTCGGCTTCCGCCTCGTCACACTAGTCTAATCCTTATCCAAATTATCGCACGTAGTTCTCTCTCCTTCTGTAGACGGTGGACCTTGTTTAAATTCAATCAATACTCATATTGGTCTGATGTTTGTCAGTGCATTTGCATGCCTCAAGGAGATACTATAATATCTAATTAAAAAGATTACAAGTACAGCATTTTAATTCCATGTTCATGTAAATTATTATTAATTACATTTAAATGCAATTTAATTAAAGCAATGTGTTAATTTACCTACACCATCTGATTTCAGAGAATGAAATGGTCTTGGCTTCCTCCACATGAATGTTAGAAGTCTTGCGCCAAAAATGGACCTAGTCAGGGTTTGGGTGTCTACTTCAGACTCTGATGTTTTGGTTTTATCTGAGACTTGGTTGAAGAAATCTGTTTCTGGTTCTTCTATTCATATTACTGGTTATAATTTATTTCGTAGTGATCGTCAAAGTAAGGGAGGTGGTGTTGCCATTTACATTAAAACCAGGTTTAATTGCAGAGTAACTAAATCTATCTCCCATCCTAAACTGTTTGAGTTTTTGTCTATTGATATTTCTGCACATATCATAGTGGAACCTATTACATTCATTTTTAATTTGTCCCTGTCTTCAAATGACTTACCAGATGTTTAGAAATCAGCACATGTGCTTCCCCTGCTGAAAGGGGGGACCCCTCCATTCTCGATAATTACCGGCCAATTTCTAAAATGTCTGTACTTGCAAAGGTCCTAGAGTCTTTAGTAAACACCCATCTTAAATCCCCACCTTGCACACCGGCTGACACTTTGCTTTTGTACTGCCCTCTGAATCTCACAAACTACAGGCCACTGATCACTGCCCGAATTATCCTCTTGTACGCTCCAAGTGCACTTCCCTGCTGATGTTACTGTGAGATCTAAACATGACAAGCCGCCTTTAACTATATCCATTCTTGTTGATTTCCCATCATTCAAACATACTAATGAGTGTTCTTCTATAAATTCTTCTACAACTAACCCGTTATTGTCTGTATTCTTACTACCCCATAGACCATTATGTGCATTAAAATCCCCACATATAATAACTGTACCCTGTGATCACCCATCACATCTTCTAGAATACTATTATTTATTTCTTTGCATGGGTTATAAAAGTTTGAAATTCTAATTTCTTCATACCCCCCCATTACTTCTATACTTACACATTCTACATTATTACTTGTATTTATTCCCTTATACAGTATACCTTCTTTGATAAATGTTGCACCCCCCCCCCTCTCTTTCAGTTACTCTGTCTTTCCTCTCTACTACATATCCATTGAGTCCAAAGAATTATTTAACCATGTCTCTTGAATGCACATGATGTCTGGTGCCTTTTCCCTTTCTGAGATATGTTTTTTAAATTCTTGACCATTTGCTATTAAACTCCTATCATTCCATTGTAGTAGTAGGAAAGACATCTTACAGTGAAGGATTATTACTCTGAGTCATATCCATGGCAACAGTTCCTTCCTATGCTTTCAAAATCCCATGCACCTCCTCTGCTGAAACTCCTGTTAACTTGAGAAATTTATTAGCACATCCTACGATAATCCTTAATTCATCAGATTTCTTTTCCACTTGTGAAGTAACATTCACCACTGCACAAATGAATGCCACAAAGTCAATTTTGTTTACTGTGATATGCAGATCTGTCTCATTCCTCTCATGATTCACTTCTCTCTGAGGATGGGATTCCATCCTATTTCCTTCGCACATTATTTACCTTATTATTATCAGCTTTACCTTTGTCTTTTATCTTACGCATAGCTTCTGCACATGTTAAATTTTGCACTGTTTTTATTTTTTGTGCTTCACGGGCTTCTTGTTGTACAGGACATCCTGCGTATGCTGCGCTATGTCCACCGCCACAGTTACAGCATTTAATCACTACGCCCTCCTCACACTTGCCATATTCATGTTCCCCCCCACACACTTTACACACCGCATTGTCCCTTTACAAAAGTTTGCAGTATGTCCCATCTGTTGGCACTTGAAGCATCTCAAAGGTGGAGGTATGAACTCTCGCACCAAGAAGCTAACAAATCCTAGCTTCACTCTTGTGGGCAAATTACTCCCTTCAAACTGAATCATCACGCTCATACTCTCACATCTTCTGTTGTCTTTCCACATCTGCAGTCTTCTAATAGAGACAACTGTGCCTCCACTTAGATTCCCTTTAATATCATCCACACTTACATTAAGAGCTACTCCTGAAATAACCCCTCTGATTCCATTACCTATTTCTGTGCATGATCTTTGCACAGAAATAGGTAATGGAATTACCAATTCATTTTCAGAATGTTTTGTTTTTGCTTTTCATCCTTACATTTAATCATTATTCTTCCATTGTTTAGACAAGCTACAGCTGTCACTACTCCTATCTCTTTCTCAATTGCTTTCGATAATTTAACAGGATGAGTTTGTTGTTCTGACTGCTTAGCAAAAGTAATTAGGACCTTGATTTCTCTTTCCTCCTCTTTATCAGCTTCACTTCTCGTTTGTTTTACTTTATTAATTGTTCGTTCACAATCAGATCCATCACCCATGCTGCTCTTTTTCTTCCTTTTATTTTATCTTACTTCCTGATAATCCATTTCTTGATCATTGTCGTCATCTGATGTCTCTCCCCACGCTTTCCTCCCTTCCGTTGCCATTTTTCCCGTCCGTCGATCCGGAAACAACGTCACCAAGCCTAAGCGCCTTGTGTTACGCTGTGGTCAGCAGGCACGAAGACAAGTACATGTTCAGTAATGCAACCAAAACTATAAAGCATGTTAAAACGAAGTGGAGTAAAATGAAGATACAATCAAAATAAGGGTCGGGTCCACATAATATAAACACAACATAAACCTGACATTGAGCTTGTTAGGCCATTGTTATATAACAGTTAGTTCCTCCAATCTCACTTTACGAGAGGCATTCTGCTGATATTTCACCAGTGTTGGCCTTGATAGTCTCTGTGTGTTCTAGACAGGCTGTCACTCAGTGCAGTTACACTGTTACGCCACCAGGCGGCGGCATGGGACAGTCTTTGAGTGAGTCAAACTGTTCATTCAACAGAAATGTAAACAAAAATGTGGATTCATTCAAAGATAGATGTAATGAAACAAGCTGTTAATTATCGTAATATTTAATTTGAACTTTGATCTTACAAGGCTCAGCTGAGCAGCAAAGCGGCGCATTGCCAACGCTGAAGCTGATGCTCACTTCATGATCAATGGCACTGATTCACTGTATTGACCAGCGCTGACGCCATTCATTAGACATATCCTGAAATGTTGAAAGATTTCGCTTTCCTTGGTCACGGCTACCTTTTCACGAATATGACTTGATCTGAAGGACAGATATTGTGTTTCCATGCTTTTCCGCTTCAGATCTGCTGCGTGAGATCACGTGAGGCGCTCACTCTGGCACCATAGTCTTAATCACATTGTGTAGTGTGTGATGCGCCGCGAGGTTCAAATCTTGTAGTGTGAGCATGTTTAAGATCTGAGGGAAGAAGATCTGCAAAGATTCTCCTTAAGTGTGTGCTGCAGCCAGACTTCACAATCAGTTAACATAACTAAGGTTATTAATCTAAAATAAATGGCATACATTTTATGTGAATATTTAAATGACCTTTGGCTTGTGACGGAAGTTGCTCTCATCAATCATAACGAACTCCCTGGGTTGTCCTATCATTTGGCCCTTCCTTCTGGCATACAACTTCATGGATTCTTTACAAATAGCTCGAACTTTTTTGGCCATGCTGCTGAGTGTACGTGAGCTTCCAGCAATGCCATCTTCAATCATTTGTCTCAACTGAAGGCCTTGAGCAAACCTTTGTTAACAATAGAGAGAAAACCTTAGTGTTCATATTTCTGTTCAACTACTTTCAAAATTAGACTAAAACTTCAAGAAGTTTTAACCTGTTAAGCTTCACCAGTGCGTCGGCGCACTGAAGCGTTTTTTTTTTATTTAGTTAAAAATTACTATCAGATTTAATGTCATACATTGACAAACTATACATCATTAAAAAGATATAAGACTCAAGTTTCAGTATTTGACCACTATAGTATTCTGAAAAACTTATAGTGACAGTTATGTCTTAATTTGTGTCAGGAGTTATGAAATGAAAAAATGAGTCGATACCTTTAATATGAATTATGACCGTCAGCCGCTTTCATTCATAAAAAACTCCCGTGCTGTCGTCATGACAGCGATACACAAAACAACGTCCCTCAGGGCTTTAGCTCAAAAATGTGCAGATTTGGAGAAATATTGATATATTTTCATAAGTTTTCATCAGATTTCTATAGACAGGAATAATATTTATTGAATTTATGCCCAAATGCGTCGATGTAATCATTATGAGCGCTGGACACTGTGATGTATTGTGTTTTCAATCCATACCAACAGCCTGAGGGCGCTACATTCACAATAATAGTCCATTTATGTAACATGAAGAAGAACCATGATCATGTGACAATCCAGGAAGTCTCGAACACACACAAAGCTATCAGAGATCGTTGTTACATGCAGAAAAAAGACTTTTTGAAGACAATAAACATGATTGAAATGATATTTGGTTTACCTGTGTTCTTCAAATAATGTCAGGTATTTCCATAATAATAGATTATATTTATAATGTATTGCTAATCGATATAAACTTTATCATTGTGCAGAATAATAAAAAATATATATTTTCTGTCTGATTTTTTAATCTGAAGCGAAATTATATCACAGAAGATTATTTAAAACACTCTACTTGCGTTATAAATTAAGTTTGAAGCACAAAAATGGTTTTAATCTCATAAATTGTCGTGTATTGATGGTGTGCTAAGTAGAGGTCTGCATTCCCGCGGCTGTCCCGCGGGATCCGCGGGACCCGACCAGATATTTTGCGCCGCGGGATTAAATTTCCGACTAAAAAACGGTAGCGGTCGGTAACTCTGGTGTAATTTGAACGGGAGCGGTCGGTCATTCAATATCACGTTCCCGACGCCGACGTTCTTTCAGAACAGCATATCTTCGCTTTACCTAATCTTAATCTTATCGACCAACAGGGTCTGCCATGTAGGCTAATCAGGACCGTTATGCACGCGCTGCACGCACGGACCAGTAACGGTTCTTTCTGTCATGCATTGATTGTATTTGCCTAACAGCAAAATGTTACGAATTTTGATAATACGAATAAAAATAATAGCCTACACTTCTTCTTTTTTTTCGCTGCGATATTTTTTCCCCTACTACTGTCTGCAGCAAAATGTTAAATTTTGTATATTGACAAGGCGAATAAAATAATAATAAAAAAATGTTTGTGCAGACTACATTTTTATTTTCTCTGTGAAAATGTAGGCTACATGTGAAATTCTGGGAGATCTATATTAAAGCGGGATGGTCGGGTCGGGAAGAAAATTATTCTAAGCAGACAGCGGGTGAACAAATAGTGTATATATAGCGGGAACGGGTGGGTGCGGGATATAACCCCAGCGGGAGCGGGCGGGAGCGGGACCTAAAAAACAGTCCCGCGCAGACCTCTAGTGCTAAGCTAACATGCTAGCTAGCTCTAGGTGCACCTGCCACATATAGCAGTTATCCTTTTATGTTTTTTTTCTAAATATGCTTACTAAAATGTTTCATTATTCAAGCAGGGCATTTGATCCAGTTTTTAAATGTTAAGTAAGAACTTTGATAAAAGAAATTAGGGATTGAAACCCTATGAATAGCCAGTCGTTAGTAACTATAATGCAGACAAAAGAAATGCATATTTCGAGCCATAACCAGGCTGGAGAGGTGTGAATGTGTGCAGGGGGAGACTGAGACTGAATGGGGCTCGTTTGCACCACAAAACAATAGAGACAATATACTGGATAGATGGTTAGAAGATGGCAATAAACATCAGAAGCATCTTTAACGTCAAATCAAAATAAAGTCAACTGACATGGTCTTGAAAAACATGTAACTAAATACAGAGTTTTGGACTTATTATCTTCAGATTTTAAACATAAAATGTTTAGACATGTGGCTTTAGCTGTAGTGCATTTCTAGATTGCTCCAGTGCCAACTTCAATTTTATTTTCATGAGGATGTTTCATAAAAAATAATTTCTAATAACTTTACAAAACTTTGAAGCTATTTATAACAATTTTTTTTCATTATGACAATAATTAATTCTACATTTACAATAAACTGCCAGGTGTCAGCTTTCAAATGAGATCATACTTGTGCTTTTAGTGCAAAGGGTTCATGAACTGTATCTGTTTAAGTTTGGGTATGTCATTTCTGGGGATTTTTCAAAAGTGGCGTTGCAGCTTAACAGGTTAAACATACCGATATATGAACGTCTTCCAGGAGAATAAATTGCACTTTGACTTGGCGAAAAGTGATCCATACCTCAGTGACTTGAATCTTCCCTTATGTCTGTTTCGTGTACAGGACCTTTAAACATGTTATAAAAGATTCTAGTGAGTAAGACCCTGTGTCATATTTGTTTAAATTTTCCTAAAACCACAGCAGACATTTTAAATCGTCCAGGTATGTCTGGACAATAAAAGTATGAATTATTAAAAAGATCATTTAAGCAAGCAAGCTCTGGTCATACACATATTTTAAATTAATAATTATAATAATACTTGCCAAACATAGTTGTCTGCTTTGCTGGGTTTATTAGTCAACTTCATTGTATGTTGACATAAATTGCACGTAATTTTTGCTTTAAGCAATTTGTTTTTCTGGAGCCATTTAATCAACTTCAATTTCTTCCTCTTTGTTTGACGTCCTTCAATCATTGACAGCAATTATAGATGTAATGACGGAGCCATTTCACCTTAGAAAATACATAAACAATTACTTAAAAAAGTATATTTAAAATAATAATAATAACAATTAATAGTTAATATTTAGTATTCATGCAACAGATGGTTTAGACATAGGCCTACTCAACACACAAATATTATCATGATTAACTATAGTAACGTTTTATGCATTTTTGCATTTCATGAATAAAGATGAAAATATATATTCTAATATACAGAATTATTTATTCAATAAAATAATTATAGAATAAATATATCAGAAAAACAATTGTGCTATATACATTTCATGTTAGTGCTGAAGAAAGAAACATGCATTTATGTAACATTTATAATTGCAATTCTTAGTTTTACATAATTAAAAGCTGTAATCAAGTCTTACATGATGTGTGACTGAATTGTTCGTGATGTTCGCCGTTGCATCTGTTCATTTGCGTGGGAGCAGAGCGGGCTTTTCTTCAGGGAGAAGCGTTCCGGAAGTAAAAATCCCGAGAGATTTTTAGCAATACAATTTTAAAGGGACTGTATGTAGGAATTTCTCCCATCTAGTGGTGAAATTGTATTTTGCATTCAAACGAATAATGCTCTCCAGCGCCTCACTTTTTCAAATGCGCGTTGCATCTACGGTAGCCGTTATGTACCAAAAAGCTATGACAGGATGTCTTATAATAGCACTTCTGAGTTTTTCTTTGGGTGAAGCGGTTTGTTATTTAAAACAAACTGAAACTTGAAACAACGAAAAAAAGATTGTTACAGTTATCAATTATTATAAATTATTTTTATTTTATCATATGTCATTTTACAAAAGGACATTTTACAAACCTACGTTTTGCGCATGTGCTCCTGCACCAGTTTTCAGTCAGAGCACAGCAATCAGAGGAGGACGCGCTGAAAACTGTAATGCTGTTCTCTTCCTTCATAGCTCGTACTGAGAAGGTTTGAGTTGCAGAGGAATTTGTGACTGTTTCACCTGTTCAACCACATCAAAGTTTCGTAATTAGTAAGTCCGTGTTTTTTCTCTTTTTTTTGTTCTTATCTGCTGAAGGGCTGCTGTGCCTTGGTGAAACGGTGTTTGTATGTGAAGAGCTCTTTTCCAAAACGCCATGAACCTAAAAAGCTGCCTCAAAGATCCACCAAAAGTAATGATTATGAATATGTAAAATATTGCAATAAGACATTTTAATTGTTTATTAATTTCTGTGTCGGCTGCAGTTGACGATAGGCTATTGACTCGCGATCTTCGCAGTAGGCTAGTGAACGCAGAATTTTTTTGGATGGTTTTGTTTAGAATTAGTTTTCACATTTGTTAGGCCTGTGAGGCGAGTAGGCTACGGTCCGGTTCATGATGATCTCCAGTTCAAGCACCTTATGTTGTGATTGCTAGCATATATTTACTTTTTATGTATTAAATCCAGGAAATTGGTTAATGAAAAATGTATTAACCTGTTAAGCTTCACCAGTGCGTCGGCGCACTGAAGCATTTTTTTTTTTATTTAGTTAAAAATTACTATCAGATTTAATGTTATACATTGACAAACTATACATCATTAAAAAGATATAAGACTCAAGTTTCAGTATTTGACCACTATTGTATTCTGAAAAACTTATAGTGACAGTTATGTCTTAATTTGTGTCAGGAGTTATGAAATGAAAAAATGAGTCGATACCTTTGATATGAATTATGCGCGTCAGCCGCTTTCATTCATAAAAAACTCCCGTGCTGTCGCCATGACAGCGATACACAAAACAACGTCCCTCAGGGCTTTAGCTCAAAAATGTGCAGATTTGGAGAAATATTGATATATTTTCATAAGTTTTCATCAGATTTCTATAGACAGGAATAATATTTATTGAATTTATGCCCAAATGCGTCGATGTAATCATTATGAGCGCTGGACGCTGTGATGTATTGTGTTTTCAATCCATACCAACAGCCTGAGGGCGCTACATTCACAATAATAGTCCATTTATGTAACATGAAGAAGAACCATGATCATGTGACAATCCAGGAAGTCTCGAACACACACAAAGCTATCAGAGATCGTTGTTACATGCAGAAAAAAGACTTTTTGAAGACAATAAACATGATTGAAATGATATTTGGTTTACCTGTGTTCTTCAAATAATGTCAGGTATTTTCATAATAATAGATTATATTTATAATGTATTGCTAATCGATATAGACTTTATCATTGTGCAGAATAATAAAAAATATATATTTTATGTCTGATTTTTTAATCTGAAGCGAAATTATATCACAGAAGATTATTTAAAACACTCTACTTGCGTTATAAATTAAGTTTGAAGCACAAAAATGGTTTTAATCTCATAAATTGTCGTGTATTGATGGTGTGCTAAGCTAACATGCTAGCTAGCTCTAGGTGCACCTGCCACATATTGCAATTATCCTTTTATAATTTTTTTCTAAATATGCTTACTAAAATGTTTCATTATTCAAGCAGGGCATTTGATCCAGTTTTTAAATGTTAAGTAAGAACTTTGATAAAATAAATTAGGGATTGAAACCCTATGAATAGCCAGTCGTTAGTAACTATAATGCAGACAAAAGAAATGCATATTTCCAGCCATAACCCGGCTGGAGAGGTGTTAATGTGTGCAGGGGGAGACTGAGACTGAATGGGGCTCGTTTGCACCACAAAACAATAGAGACAATATACTGGATAGATGGTTAGAAGATGGCAATAAACATCAGAAGCATCTTTAACGTCAAATCAAAATAAAGTCAACTGACATGGTCTTGAAAAACATGTAACTAAATACAGAGTTTTGGACTTATTATCTTCAGATTTTAAACATAAAATGTTTAGACATGTGGCTTTAGCTGTAGTGCATTTCTAGATTGCTCCAGTGCCAACTTCAATTTTATTTTCATGAGGATGTTTCATAAAAATTAATTTCTAATAACTTTACAAAACTTTGAAGCTATTTATAACAATTTTTTTTCATTATGACAATAATTAATTCTACATTTACAATAAACTGCCAGGTGTCAGCTTTCAAATGAGATCATACTTGTGCTTTTAGTGCAAAGGGTTCATGAACTGTATCTGTTTAAGTTTGGGTATGTCATTTCTGGGGATTTTTCAAAAGTGGCGTTGCAGCTTAACAGGTTAAAATTAAGATACAATTAATACAAAATGAAATTCGTTTTTAAGAAAGGATTTGTACTTTTCTGTTTTGAGGTCTCTGTTAAACTTTGAAAGTCTTTTAGTGCCGCTTTCAGAGCACTCGCGTCCATAATGGAGAACTGTCACGTAATATTGTTTTTTCCTCATAAATGCGAACACGAAAAATAAAAGACAAAAGACTTTTTTAAAAGACAACCCATCAATTTTTGGGGAAAAAAAAGAAGATGGATTTATAGCGTTTTTGGGGAAAAAAATGGATAGATTTATAGCGCTTTGAAAATATTTTTTTTTTACTTTGAATTTATCATCAACATTGTTGTTTGGTTTAATAATCACTGTTGCAAGAGGTGCCTAGTTCCGTTTTTTTGTGTGTGTTTTTTTGTAAGTGGAAAAATAGGGTTTACCTCAGATTCTGTTTAGTTAGCTCCTTTATTGTTTTTTTTTTCTATAGCCTACAATAATAGGTCAAATGCAGCAAGTCAAAAGACCAACTGGACCTTCTTTGCCAGTTTGCACACATTTCTTTGAAGGATGGCAAAAATATCGTCTGAATATCGATATCGAGATAGGCTATTGGAAAAAAATATCGAGATATTCATTTTTGTCAATATCTCCCACCCCTAGCTGCTATTCATCAAAGAGCCTGATTAACTTTTAACTATAAATGTTCTACTGTCTATATAATAAAGTACACAACCAAGCAATGAAAAAAAAAGCTTGTAATTAAGACCATAACATTGACTTACCTGTCGAGAAGAAAGCAGGCAACCCTTGTTTTTGTAATCTCCGGTCACGTTCCTTTTACGGTCTATTTTGGACTTTTTCAACGAGAGGACTCCTTATCCTGTGACTCGTATGTATGTGTGGCAACCCGGAGGTGTAATTAGGGGATAATTTGCCAACTACGCCACTCAGGGAGTTACACCCAGAGAATTTAGTGTCTTTTAAAAGTACACGCAAGTTCGTTTCATCAATAATCGCTCAGAGACATGAAATACAAAATGGTTGATTTTATTTTGTTACACAATCACTTTAAAGCAGTCATTAAAATGTACCAGACCTCAATCAAGCACAGCTCATCATAAAGGTCTTGACTCTAAACAGAAAAGGTCACCGGGACACCAGCTACCTGGGGCTTACCAGCAGGGTCAGGCTCTCAGAGTTTATGCTGCTTATAGCAGAAAAATCATTCCTTTCACCGGTGCACACAAAACACACACACTCACACCATACTCCACGGATGGACACGGCACACTGTGAACAACACACCACCACCACGTAGAAGGGAATAAAGCTGGCCTCCCTGCCTTTGGCACCCAGATCCTGCGACACAGAGCAGAAAGATCTTAAGAGTCATTAAAATACACATGGAATAGTTAGGTGCTGAATTGCCCTAGGTCAAGTTAACTTAAACAACAGAACTAAACAAAAGGAATTAAAGAAATCCAAAAGAAGGCAATGGATTGTAGTTTACAGAAAATAAACCAAATTAATCTCAACAGTTTGCAGAAAAATACAACACTTGGTTCAAACAGTTTACTGAAAAATAAACCAACCGATCTCAGTCGGGTATGATCATTAACTAAACAGCAAAACCAAAATACAAACTAGAAAAATAATGAGATTACATATAATAAGATAAATCAAATTAACCACACCAAAATAAATGCACTGCAAAACAAAACCGAAAGAAAGATAAAGCTCTTTACAAAAATAGAAAATGTAAAACAGTCAATACAAAACAAACAAAACAGAACAGGACAGAACCAAAACAGCAATATTTTAAGCCGTGCAGCAGTATTTAAAAAAACCGTGGGCAGGACGTGAAACGCGCCCGACTAGTAGTCACAGCAGTGTGCGGGATCTGCAGGAGAAACGAATCCATTGGTTTGAACCATACGGGAGGAAATAGCGATCAAGCAATCAGCTTACGCTTTCCAACGTTTCAGAGAGAGCACCAATGACGAATGATGCGCGCATACTCAAGGAGCGCACACACCCAATAACGGCAGTCACAGCAGTAGTGCGAGATCCACACGAGGGACGGAACAGCTGACTCGCACTTTACGCGAGGAAATGGCAATCACGCAATCAAGAGCTTACTCTCTAATGTCCACACCTAATGCCGGGAGCAGCCACAGTAACGTCATTGCGGCGCGTCAATGACGTCCACAAATGACGTTGACCTCAAGCACAAGTCTGTCGCACTTTATATCCCCATGGGGACAGCTAATTGGCTTACGATCCACCTATAATTATAAGGGAAAGTAAAGGGCTCTCCCACCACATATGTATGAATGAACGATGTATAAATAACCGTGCAGTGCATCCTTTTAAACTCGCCGCGGCAG
This sequence comes from Scardinius erythrophthalmus, assembly GCF_964197995.2. NCBI lineage: Eukaryota > Metazoa > Chordata > Actinopteri > Cypriniformes > Leuciscidae > Scardinius > Scardinius erythrophthalmus. The sequence goes on along the minus strand of NC_138229.1, from coordinate 48,378,178 downwards.
TGACAAGCGCCTCTCTCTGCTCTGCTCCTCCGCTTCTGCTGGCTTCAGTCACGTGACGCTGGCTCTGAACGAAAGCGCGTTGTGGAAAAGCGTTGGCCTAGTACTTTTTGTCCCTCTCTGCTATTATAGTTTTTCAAGATGGCAGAACTACATGGAATCCTCCGTGGACCTACCCGTCCCATGTATATAAAGATAATAACTTCTTCGTTTACGAGGATTAGTCTGATCATTGGCATAGGTATTTGTACACCATTGAGGGCATTTTTATGAATAAAAATATTGATTTTAGATAATAAAATACCTAAAAAGCTACACATAGTCCCTTTAAATGTACTGTGTAGTTATGTGTTTAAATGTACATTCTAGTTCACTTTCAAATTGTTAAATGCTGATATTATTGTTTAGAAGCCACCAGTCATTGTTATTTCAGCTTCGTTAAAAAAAGAAGCTTAATTTCTGCTGTTCATTTAAAGAAAAACTACACTACCCACAATCCTTCAGCACTTTGTGCAAAAATAAATAAATAAATAAAGCGGCCAGCGGTTATCCAGCGGAGACTGATACACAAGTGTCGAATGCCAGAGCAAGTTAGATGATGGAGAGTGGACTGACGGATGACAATTTAAACCATCAGACCAGAGGGAGACAGAAGAAAAAACTGTCCCGGATGAACGCACAGAAAAATCCAGTACATTATGCACGTTTATCAACTAGCTAACTTTAGATACTAATTAAGTTTTATAAATAAAACCATCAAGAAAACGGTTGACCCTAGCTTGAATAGTAGAAATAACAGAAAACGAAACGATTTTTACTTACAATTTTTTACTCGTTGAACATTTGTTTTTCACAAAACCCCTAATCGGCTGTGTCTCAAGAAAACAATTTCAGATCATTACTTTTATAGTTTAATTATGCTGTGGTCATATGGCTAAGTGGCTATATACACAATCATCTAATTTACCTTACAGATGCCATTGTATTACACTAAATTATGAGTGCCACTGAATGCATTTGATCATTTTATCACCATTGTTGGCATGAAAAACACATATAAAGTACAATACATACAACAAAATATGTAGAATATACACAGAAAGTGCAAACATTTCATTTCAAGTTTGGGATCCTCTTGGTGTAAAAAGAGCATTAGTTGTGTAGTTGTAGTTGTGTAGTTCATTAGTTGTGTAGTTGGTTTCTGGTTTCTGGCTTTGACCTTCTCCACTTACAGTTCAACTCAGCTGTTATTGGTCAAATAATCACAGACAGAAACACATACAGGAGAACTGAGAGCTCTTTAATTATATTAATGATAGAAGAGACAGAATACAGGACAGTCTCTGACTCGATATGAAACACTTCTATAAAGACACAACTATATTACAAACTAGAATGTACATTTCCTGAAGAAAATGTGAGTGGTGCTTGCAGTGGCAAAACTCACCACTGGGCAGATGCTAACACAATTAACATGTTGTGATATCATGATATACAGGTTTTAGCAGGATTTAGCAGTATTTACCACATTCTAGCATGATTTACTATGATTAGCATGTTGTTAGAAATGCTAGCATGATTAGCTTGTTGTTAGCATGTTGCTAGCATTTTTTTAGCAAGATGAATAAACACTTCTATAAAGACACAACAAAATTACAAATAACTCTCTTCTGATTTCCATGCAAGCTCTGGTTAATATTTGTATATACACTTAGTACTCTTCTAATATATTCTGTGCACTTTAAATCAAGTCTTTTTAGGGATAGTTCACCCGAAACTGTCCACTGACTTCTAATGTATGGACAAAGAAATCTCTAAATATTGTCTTTTATGTTCCACAGAAGAAAGAAAGTTATCCAGCTTTTGGTCGACATGAGGGCATATGTTCATTATGTCAGTTTTCATTTTTGAGTGAACCATCTTTTTAATACATTTAGCAGACGCTTTAATCCAAAGCGATTTACAAATGAGGAGAACAATAGAAGTTAAACTAACAATACTCAAGTGCTGTGAATAATAGCGTGAATAGTAGTTATTTGGTAAAAGAGTATAATGTACATGCATTAGGAACACAAGCAAGACTATGACATTAAACTACTTGATGTTGTTGATCTGTCAGTCTATCGGGGGAATTAATGAGAATAAACCGTGCTTTATAGACCCTTTTACAGTTGGTAAACACGGTGACGTATTTGTGTGGGCGGAGCTCAACTGGAGGCAGAAAGATCCCTCTGGCCGCTTCACTAACGTTAGTTTGCAAGTTTTGTTAGCTTGTTTTTTAACAATGACTGGAGAAAATCCGATTTTGTCTTAATGTGCAAGGTCACTCACTGTCCAGGACCGCAATTGTTATTTACAAAAGTTAATTTTAATGGACGGAACCAGATGACCGTACACGCTCAGTCAATGGACGAACTGACAGGATTAACGTTAACGCTACCTCCGGTTGAGTGGCCTGACTTCTACACCTACCCGATAGAGAAACCGAGGGTGAAGAGAAACTGAGGACATATAAATATATTTAGATGCCTATAATATAACTATGTGCTGAATGGTCATGTAAAGACTTGAGTGGTTCAATCCGCAGTTCTGCCTAGCCAGCGCCAAGACGACAATGTAAAGAGTGACACTACGGTGCAATTTTAATGATATGAATATTTTCTAGAAATAAAAATTCCAGATACAGCATACTAATTTTTTCATCGATTCTTGCACCCAAGAACACAACAAGATGACTTTTAATAATAAAAATAATAATTTAAGCTCCTTATTATGTAGCCGAATCTGTGCTGGTTTGTATTGGCCGCCTCCAGTTTTCCGTTTGTTTTGCCTCCAGCTAGCGCCGTGACGTAACTGTGACGTCGGCGCAAAAGGGGTCTATACAACCCTCCTCTCCATCGTATGATAAAGTCCTGCTGGTACAGAACGCCAGCAGAAGCATCAACAGCACATCAATACATCTTTAATAAAACTCTGTTTACCGTATGTGTTTAATGGAGCTCAAACAGAGCAATTGAGTTTTGAGTTTTATGAGTCAAGAGTTATCTCTAATAACCCTAAATGTCACAGAAAGGAAGGGTGTGTGAGTGAAAAGAATGACATTGACTTCATTTATTGAGTGCAGATGTTTAAACTGAACTGCAGGCGGTCTGTGAATGAGACGCAGGCTTTTGCTTTGAAACACAGCAGGCAAACGCTGCACTACTGTCTCGAGAGTGTTCGTCCCGGCTGTGTGTCGAACTCTGATGTGTGTCAGTTCTACAACAGCAGTGAACAGACTTCATTAACCCTCCAACATCAGGCCTCAAGAACATGTACAATACACAGTCAGCCAGTGGGTTCAGAAACAGGAGATATTCAGAACAATACCAAAATATATCATACAATACATAGCTGTAACTGTCGTAACTGTAAAAAATATCTATAATAAAACTCAGGATTACTGTGGCGGAGGGGGCGTGGTTCCGCGAAGTCTGTAGCGGGAGAGAAAGGAGGGGGCCGAGCGGTGAGTAAGTAGGTCAAGTGCAGATGATGAACACCTGTGTCTGATTGCAGTAATTGGCGTGGAGAGACCGCATATAACCTGGGAGAGCGAGAGAGATGACGAGAGAGTTTGGACTGGGACCTCACGAGGACTCTGACGAGGATTGAGAGGAAGCTGAACGCTGAGTTTATTGTCTTGTGAGAAGCTGTGTTTATCACGGTGAAGGCGCTTTGTGCGCACCTGTTTGTTGTATTCGAAAAGAGCAAATAAAAGTGAGTGTCCCAGTCAGCCGACCCCTGTCTTCTTCCTTCCTACACGAACGAAATCAAGAACCTTATTACAGTGGTGCCGAAACCCGGGAAGGAAGAAGACAGGGGTCGGCTGACTGGGACACTCACTTTTATTTGCTCTTTTCGAATACAACAAACAGGTGCGCACAAAGCGCCTTCACCGTGATAAACACAGCTTCTCACAAAACAATAAACTCAGCGTTCAGCTTCCTCTTAATCCTCGTCAGAGTCCTCGTGAGGTCCCAGTCCAAACTCTCTCGTCATCTCTCTCGCTCTCCCAGGTTATTCGCCTTATTCACCTCGAACGTTCCACCGAGCCTGAGGGGTACACTGACCACTTCCGGGAGTTCTCACAACGCGATTTATCTCAGTGCAATGGCGCCTCACGGCTGTGTTCCCCAATGTAAAAAAAATATATTGCATTACAATAAGTGTGTTGGGATTGTCAAAACATTTTTAGTAACTAAATTGAATTTTATTAGGTTTAGTGACAACATGTTACAATGTTTACATGGTAGCCTACAATTTCTGGTAAGCTACGCTTTTTTATTATTTCAATTCAATTCAATTAGTGTGATTTGATTTAATATTGACTCATTTGGATAAATATTAGGTATTCAAGATAGGCATTACATTTTCTAAAGAAAAAAACAACTCCCCTAATGCTGTAAACATACAGAGAGACATATCAGCTGGCAGTATTATTTAAGGTTAAAATAACTCAAATTAAATATAATGCGTTTTTTTATTATAATAACAACTTTATTTAATGATATAAGTACAAATATAATAAATATGTAATATAGTAGGCCTACACATATTTAGCAAAATACTCTCTATAGCTCTTTTTTTCTAGCCAACTAACGTGCTATAGCCTCGACAATGGATAATACACATCAGAAGGCATCCTGGTCGTAATTTTAAGGTTAGTTTTATTATATGTCTGGAGCTGCTGAATCTTCCATAGAAGATCGTATGCGTCGGAGTCAAACTTCCAGGTTTGTGTACCCCTCAACGGCGTTCGAGTTTTCAAAATGGCCGCCAGGTGAATAAGGCGAATATGCGGTCTCTCCACGCCAATTACTGCAATCAGACACAGGTGTTCATCATCTGCACTTGACCTACTTACTCACCGCTCGGCCCCCTCCTTTCTCTCCCGCTACAGACTTCGCGGAACCACGCCCCCTCCGCCACAATTACGTTCGGGAGAATGAGAAAAGTGTAAGTCAGAAGCACCAGGAACAAATTGCCGAAAATTTTCTTGCGCTTTAGAGAAGTAAGTGATATTGCGCGTGAAAGACCGCGACAAGTGCCAACAAAACACAGAATGATTATCGGGTAGGGGATTAAACAGGCAATCGGTAGGGACAGAGGGCTTAGTATGACTGCAAAGATCAGAGGAATAAACCAGATGATCACAGAAACGACACAGCAGACTTTTAGTGAATGATGAGATCTGTACCAGATAGGATGAGAAACCAGAAGATATCGTTCAAAAGCAACACATGCCATAAAATACACACCCACAATCAAACTATACCAATATGCATTATACACATATACTGACCTTATGATTGTGAATGTTAATATACAACTGATCTGAATGAGATCTGAAAGAATCAAATGAATAACAAACACTGGAGTGGAGCGATGAGATTTGATAAGAGCACACAACGCAAACAGAGTTAAGATCATGATTGGAATCTCAATGGATGACATGATCTTCATAATTAATGGGTCTGCAGACTCAAGTTTCCTGAGAAATTCCCTCTGACGTCTCCATTCATCTCCATAATCTGCTCCACTTGATCCGTTGATATAATAATCTTCACTTGATCTGTTGCTGCTGGCGTTTTGTTCTGCCATTGTTTCATGAAATCTTGACAGGCAACACTAAATAACAAACCAGTTATTAGTTTAAAAAACATGCATTCATTTACTATTTACTACTTTATTAAAAACATTAAGGAAAATTATATGACATAACTTGTTTTCTGAATTGTTCTATATTTGTCATTGTTATAAATAACAACGAAATAACATCAGAGAATCCTACAATATAAGTGCAATAAAAAAGTCTACAAAGTGCAATCCGTTGTATCTTATGCATACATGTGCATAATGCATACACCAGTTCCCAACTATTAAGTTGTGTGAAGAGAGAAGTATGTTAAATGTGGGGGGCTGCTTGTAAATTGGAAGAATGCTCGTTCAACAGTCTCACAGCTCTGGGATAAAAGCTGTTGGCCAATTTAGTGGTCCTTGCTCTCAAGGCCCGGTACCGTCTCCATGAGGGCAGCAGGTGGAACAGGTGATGCGCTGGGTGTGACTGATCTCGCAGAATGTTATGCACTCTCCGCAGACAGCGGGTGGTGTAGACATTAGGTTATTAGGACATCCAGTAGGTTAGTCCCTATGACTCTTCCTGCTGTCCTCACCACCCTCTGGAGGGCTTGCTGTTCAGCCTTAATGCAGCTGGAAAACCACACCAATAGTCCACAGGTCAGCGCGCTCTCAATAGCACAGTCGTAAAAATTTACCAGAAGCTGCTTAGGGAGTTTAGCTCTCCTCAGTTTCCTTAGGTAAAAGAGGCGTTGCTGTGCCTTTCCCACAACTGAGGTGTTTTTAATGCCCCAGCACAGGTCCTCAGTAACAGTCAGTCCCAGGAACTTAAAGCTAGTAACTCGCTGAACCTCCTCGCTTCCAATAAAAATTGCGGTGTGTTTAAGTTGTCCTTTTTTCCTAAACTCCACTATCTCTTCCTTGGTCTTCTTGGTGTTAAGGGCCAGATTATGCTCCTTACACCATGTTGCCAGGTATTCAACTTCCTCTCTGTATGCAGTCTCATCATTATTGGTGATAAGTCCTAACACTGTAGTGTCGTCTGCGAATTTAATGATGAGAATAGATGACAAAGAGGCTAGGCAGTCATGTGTAAAGAGTGTGTAGAGTAATGGACTGAGCACACATCTTTGAGGGGCTCCAGTGTTGATAACTAAAGTGGATGAGATGTGCCCACCAACTCTCACTTACTGTGAGCGATTGGTTAGGAAGTCCAAAATCCAATTGCATAATGATGTGTTGAATCCTAGTGAATACAGTTTTGCTGTTAGTTTATTTGGCAGGATCGTATTAACCCTCTGAGGTCGGCAATCACGCCGGCGTGATCTGCTCGCTTTTTTCCAAATCAGTTGAATTGAGACCCGAAATACTCTTTTGACTTTGATTTTACAAACAGGTTTCATACATCAATCGATTGTTAAATGTGTATTATTTTTGTGTATACTCACAATAAAAACAAAGTGTTGTGCTTTTTGCCAAATAAAGAAAAATAAACACGAAGTGAGCTCTGCCTTCTATCTGTCAGTGAAGACCATTCTGAAATGCGTCTGAAAATGAACTGTAACTCAGCGAATACTCAGTCAAAAAAGCATACAGTCACACAGGCATGAAGCTTGAATTATCTTCTTTTAAATGAAGTAATTTTTATAAAAAACAAATATTCACAGTTTATGTAATATGTATGCAAAGAGAGAGATGTCAGTCGTTCTCATCTCAGCTCATTAAGTTTTAATGTGACTCCGCCTACGGAGAGCGCGCGCTATTCAAACGCAAATGTGAGGCGATCCATACAAACCTGTGAAACGCCCACATCAGCTGGATAACACACACCGCGAGTTCACTTTCAGACTTATGTACTTTACGATGCTGTGAGGATCGTACGATCTTTACGATCTTGATAATAATCCTGCAAAAATTTACCTCAGAAGTTCTGGAAGTATCATTTCGAGGAGCAAACGGATCCCGCTGAGGAATTAGGTCAGTTCTGTTTGCTTTGTTCTAATCGGAATGAATGAACGCAAAGATGCGTGCTGTTGTGGAGCTACTACAGCTGGCAAAAATACTGTTTAAATATTGAACGCGTTTCTGTGTAATAAATGAACGAACGAACGCACAGATGCGTGCTGTTGTGGAGCTACTACAGCTGGCAAAAATACTGTTTAAATATTGATCGCGTTTCTGTGTATGAATGAATGAACGAACGAACGCACAGATGCGCGCTGTTGTGGAGCTACTACAGCTGGCAAAAATACTGTTTTAATATGAATCGCGTTTCTATGAATGAATGAACGCACAGATGCGTGCTGTTGTGGAGCTACTACAGCTGGCAAAAATACTGTTTAAATATGAATCGCGTTTCTGTGTATGAATGAACGAACGAACGAACGCACAGGTGCGTTAAGATGTGACGATTCGGGTTATGGGTAGGTTTAGGTATGCGTTATGGTACCGCTAGGTATGTTGTTGTAATTGTATAACCTTAAAAAAAAAAAAAAAAAAAAAAAAAAAAATATATATATATATATATATATATATATATATATATAAGGATAGATGTAAACAAAATCTTAAAAGGTCATTATGAGCCTTCTCTTTAAATAGTTTTATTATGCTTTATTAGTGACACATTTGGGAAGAGAATATATTCCAAATCTGAAAATACAGTATGAGAACAATTAACTGCACAATTACTAGAAATGTTTACCTTGGATATTGTACAATTTGCAAGCAAAATTTGTGGAAAAAACAACAAACCAGTTATATATTGTCCTTGCATTCTTGTGGCTGAGTCACACACCTGAATGAAAGGCTCATTACGTATGCAGCCTCATTATGCGGGCCCCATTGACTCCACAGGTGTGAATCACGCCCACCCGCATATGGCCTTTCCGAACAAAAAGTGTTTTACAAGATTTAAATCAATGTATTGTGTTATGTTAATGATTAGGCAGGATGATTTTCACATAATTTTGAAGAAAAAACTATAGGCAACGACATCCATTAGTCAAAAGTCTTATTTACATATATTTAGAATGTGTTTTATGGCCTTATTTCAGAAACTTATTTTGTTTTTTAAAAAAACATGCATAAACATTATTCTCTCAAAAATACAAACATGTACATGCAAGTTGTTCACATATTATGGTAGCCCTGTTTGTGCTAAATAGAATGAATTTACACCTTTGCCATTAATATGTTTATAAGCAACTGAAAAAAGCACAAATGTCAGGGCATGTCAGAACATCTCAAGGACCCCAAAACCCCCTCAGACCCCAGAGGGTTAATAATTTACCTCAGTTATCCAAAGCAGCTAATGCTGGGCTCAGTAAAGCTTTAACTCCGGAGGAGTTGGACAGAGCCCTCCAAAGTATGGAGTGTGGCAAAGCGCCTGGAGTGGATGGACTCCCAGTAGACTTCTACAAGTCCTTCTGGCCAGAGGTGGGTCCGGATCTGCTGGAGGTGCATGGGGAAAGCTTAGTCAGTGGGCGGCTACCCATCAGTTGCCGTAGAGCGGTTCTCACTCTGTTGCCAAAGAAGGGAGATCTAAATGATATTAAAAACTAGAGACCAGTGAGTTTGCTGTGCAGTGATTATAAATTGCTCTCCAAAGGTTTGGCTAATAGATTGGGTGAAGTTTTGTAACAAGTTATCCATCCTGACCAGAACTATTGTGTACCTGGTAGGCAATGATGCGCGGGTTGATCCGAAATGAGCGGGTGCCTGCGGTCACTCGCGGTTACCTGTGCTTACGAGTCATCCAAAAATATTTTTAATGATATTCGGGCGCCGAAATTCAGCTTGTGCCTCACAGATTTGATAAATATAGGCTATATATTACAGAAAGCTTGAAATGTCTACTTTTAAACGAAAATATTCAAACCAAAATTAATAGGCTATACTCTCTGATTATGTAGGCTAATCCATATGAAATGTGCATTTCTCTCTGGCGTTCATGGCGATCCGCAATCTCCGCATTGTCAACTTCATCTTTGCAGCGACACAGAAAACACCAGTTTATTACTAAACAATTAAATGTCAAGTCAAGTCAAGTCAAGTTTATTTATATAGCGCTTTTCACAACACAGGTTGTATCAAAGCAGCTTCACAGTAATAAATTAGAACAATACATCAATGTTTGTTTCTAGCGGAACGCCTACGTTCGGTAATGCTGATCAATAGTATCGTTGATTGATTAATTTAATTAAATATCCCCAAATATCCCCAACTGAGCTAGCCAAAGGCAACAGTGGCAAGGAACCGAAAAACTCCATCAGGTGACCTAATGGAGAAAAAAAAAACCTTGGGAGAACCCGGGCTCAGTCGGGGGCCAGTTCTCCTCTGGCGTTTATGAACTAGAGGTCGGATTTAACTGTAGGATTAAAAGTATTATATGAATGCCTGGCTGAAGAGATGCGTCTTTAATCTAGTTTTAAACTGGGAGAGCGAGTCTGAGCAACGAACAGTATCCGGAAGACTATTCCAGAGTTTTGGTGCTAAATGTGAAAATGCTCTCCCTCCTTTGGTGGACCTAGATATCCTAGGTATGACCAAAAGCCTCGAATTTAGTGACCTTAAAGAGCGCGATGGATTATAGGGCGATAGAAGATCCGTTAAATAGACTGGAGCTAAGCCGTTTAGGGCTTTATAAGTCAGTAGCAATACCTTGTAATTAATACGGGACTTTATAGGTAACCAATGTAGGGATGATAAAATCGGTGTTATATGATCATATTTTCTTGATCTAGTTAGAACTCTAGCGGCGGCATTTTGGACTGACTGTAGCTTGTTTATTAAGGATGCAGGACAACCGGCTAATAACGCATTACAGTAATCTAGTCTCGAGGTCATGAATGCATGAACTAACTTTTCTGCGTCAGAAACTGATAGCATATTACGTAGCTTAGCAATGTTTCTAAGGTGGAAAAAGGCTGTTCTTGTAACATATGAAATATGATTTTCAAAAGACAGGTTGCAGTCTAATATAACACCCAGGTCTTTTACTGTAGAGGATGAAGTAACAGGACATCCTACTATGTTAAAGTTGTATTGTGAGAGGTTTTGTGGGTGGTTTTTTGAACCGATAAGTAGTACCTCTGTCTTGTCTGGATTTAATAAAAGAAAATTATGCGTCATCCAATCTTTTATATCTTTAACACACTCTGTCAATTTGGATAATTTAGCGTTTTCATCTGGCCGTGATGAAATATAGATTTGAGTGTCATCAGCATAACAATGGAAACTAATTCCATGTTTCCTTATAATATTTCCAAGTGGTAGCATATATATTGAGAATAATAGAGGGCCTAACACAGATCCCTGCGGCACTCCATAGTTTACTGGAGTTATGATAGATTTTTCTCCATTTAAATAAACAAAATGGTAGCGGTCAGATAAATACGATCTAAACCAGCTTAATGCTTGTCCTTGAACACCAGTATAATTTTGTAGTCGATCTAAGAGTATTGTATGATCTATAGTATCGAACGCAGCACTAAGATCAAGTAAAACTAATATTGAGATACAGCCTTGGTCAGAAGCTAAAAGTAAATCATTTGTGATTTTAACGAGCGCAGTTTCAGTGCTATGATGCGGCCTGAATCCAGACTGAAACTTTTCATAGGTGTCATTTTCTTGTAAGAAAGAGCCCAGTTGAGCGGACACAACTTTTTCTAGTATTTTAGACATAAAAGGTAGATTTGAAATGGGTCTATAATTTACTAGATTATTCGGATCTAATTGTGGTTTCTTAATGAGAGGTTTTATAACTGCCAGTTTAAATGTTTTTGGAACATAACCTAAAGATAAAGACGAGTTAATAATATTGAGGAGAGGCTCTTCCACTACAGGTAACACTTCTTTCAATAGTTTAGTTGGTATGGGATCTAATAAACATGTTGTTGTTTTAGAGGAAATGATAAATTTATTTAACTCTTTTTGTTCTATAGTTGAAAAGCACTGTAATTGTTCTTGCGGCGTGATAATTGAGGCTGAATTATAAGGCGCGATTGAGGATTGAACGTTTACAATTGTGGTTCTGATGTTTTCTATTTTCTCAGTGAAGAACTTCATGAAATCATTACTACTAAACTGTAATGGAATACTTTGTTCAGGAGACATCTGTTTATTTGTTAGTCTCGCCACGGTGTTAAATAAGAACTTAGGATTGTTATGGTTGTTTTCTATTAGTTTGCGTAGATGCTCAGCCCTGGCCGCTTTTAGGGCCTTTTTATAACGTGACATACTGTCTTTCCATGCGATTCTAAAGACCTCTAAGTTGGTTTGTTTCCATTTACGCTCTAAATTATGGGTTTCTCTCTTTAGAACACGCGTAGTACTGTTGTACCATGGTGCTTTACTTTTCTCTCTGACCTTTTTTAATCTAATGGGCGCAACAATATCCAATGATCCAGAGAGAATGGTGCTCATAGTGCTAGTTAATTCCTCAAGTTCATCTGTTTGTTTGGGTTCACTGAGCAGCTGAGACAGATCCGATAAGCTGTTTGAAAAATTATCTATGGTGGATGGAAGGATTGTTCTGCCTAATCGATAACGCGGCGCAGCATGATATATTACAGGAGTACGTAATATGCAAGTTACCATGTAATGGTCAGTGACATCGTCACTTTGTGGAATGATATCTATATCGGTTGGATCGGTTCCATGTGATATAATTAAATCGAGTGTATGATTAAATCGATGAGTCGGTCCGGTAATGTTTTGCTTGACCCCAAAGGAGTTTAATAAATCTGTAAACGCAGCCCCTAACGCATCATTTTGATTATCTACATGGATATTAAAGTCTCCAACAATTAATGCTTTATCGAAGTTAACTAATAGGTCTGAGAGAAAATCTGCAAACTCTTTTAGGAAATCAGCGTAAGGCCCAGGCGGTCTATATACGGTAGCCAAGGCTAGAGATAATAGGGATGTTTTTCGAACATCTAAGAGCGTAACATTTAGTACAAGTACTTCAAATGAAATAAACTTATAACCCGTTTTCTGAGTAACATTGAGAAAATCTCTATAGATTGTTGCAACACCGCCGCCACGACCATTCAGACGGGGCTCGTGCTTATAGGAGTATCCTGCTGGAGTAGACTCATTTAAACCAAAATAATCATTTGGTTTAAGCCAGGTTTCAGTAAGGCAAAGTACATCGAAGCTATTATCTGTGACTATTTCATTTACAATAACTGCCTTAGGTGTGAGTGATCTAATGTTTAGAAGACCTAGCTTTAAAAATTGTTTTTGATTACCAATAGCAACATTTTCTGGTTTAATAACAATTAGATTTTTTCTAGATCCTGCAGTAGATTTATGATTTGATCTCACTAAACGAGGAATAGACACAGTTTCTATGCAATGTTCTACACTATTTATATCAGTTAAATTGGTGCAGCAGAGACTATGATTTGGACTTTTGGTTACTAGTCAAAAGGTATTTAACATTTTGGAGATGTTATCTGACAGAAGATCCGATCCGAATCTGCTTGGGTGTAAGCCATCAGCACGGTAAAGCCTAGGACGCTCCCAAAACAGATTCCAATTATTTACAAAGAGAAGTTTCTGCTCATTGCACCATGACATTAACCATTCATTAAGCGCAAATAATCTACTAAACTTTTCATGACCTAGTCGATACGTGGGAAGCGGTCCTGACACAATAATCGTTATATCAGGCGATGTGCTGCGTACCGTATCGATCAGATTCCTGAAGTCTTTCTTCAAAACCTCCGTTTGGCGCAGTCTGATGTCGGCCCCTCCCGCGTGCAGGACAACGGTTCCGACGCGCTCGTTCAGAATCTCGGGAACGTGAGCAGCGATTTCAGAAACACGAGCACCAGGAAAGCAGTGACTATGCACCTTACTTTTATTTAGCGTAACGTGTACGTGTCGAACGATGGAATCGCCGATGATCACAGCATCGCGTTCTGTTTCGCGAAGAGGGGAGAAGCGGTTTTGTGTGGATATCTCGAAAACCGGGAGGGTCGGAGAGAGTTTTCTTGGTCTAGACCTGACTCGCGACTTCCGCTGCGGAATAATCCAGGCGTCGTGATGGCATGTTGGAGCCGGAGTGAACGAGACCATGGCTGATCGCGACCTCGACGTTCGGGACCGATGTTGAGGAACGCACGGAGTAGACGAGGTCGGAGTCAGCGGGTTAGTAACATTAATCTCTGATTTGTGTGCCTCGGCACGTGATGTTTCGAGAGCCAAACGCCGGTCTATCAGCTCGGCTTTTCTTACTAAAAGGTCGTGGATCTGTTTCTCAACAGCTTCCAGCTCAGACTGCACCGCGTGCAGCTCAAATGTGTCCTCACCTGCACCAAAAGGTAGACTACTTACATTTGATATATTCGCCATTTTAACAGATGGACAGTAAGTTAAGTTAGCAACGACGCTACCAGTGATGCTATCAATATTAATACTAATTTATGGCTTAAGTCTTGGATATAATCCGTCTTTTCAGTGGTACGGGTGTAGAGTAGACGCACGACAGGCGAAAAAATGTTTGTTTGTAACTTAAATGAGTGCGGAGAAGACGCGTTCAGCCGTGATCCACGGACGTAACCTATAAGAGTATCCAGCGTTGGATCACAAGGCTTGAGACGCGTCTGCTCAACAATCCGCGTTATAACTATGAGGTGAGGAAAAGTAGAAAATGTTCGTTGTAAGTGAGTTTAAAGAGAAATCAAGAATTATAAATCAATCGATGGAGCTCCAAAGACAACAACGCGCTCAGACGCGACGCATGCGCATAATACAAGTAATGGCACTTCGGGTGTCTCCTTGCTAATTTAGACACATTCATAATCATTACTTTAACCAGTTCTTTGTGGCAAGCTTTATGCGTGCGGTCAATAGCCTACGCTTATTCCTGTAGGCTAGCCTATTTAAGTAATTAATTTAATATAAAGGGGCGATTTGTCCACGAATGGCTTAAATGAACAAATAGTCGACTAGAAAACAAATTAGTCGGAGGCAGCCCTTATTCCACATATTTTCGAACCAGCAGGCCATCTGGGTTGGGCGAGCGACCATGAGCGGAGCGGGATATTCAGAAATGCGCTCTCCGCTCACGAGCTCTGATCGGAACAAACCCGAACCTCGCTGTCTGCTGAACTTGCGCAGAAACATCAAAATAGACATAGCCAGCTTTTTAAAACTGTTTTTAAAACTAAACATTTAGACTATTTTAGTACAAATTATGAGCTTATATTGACGATTTTTTATAATTCTTGACAAAATTAGAATATTAAGGTAGCCTATATTAAGACGCTACGATGAGCATTATAGCTACTTTTAAAAAAGTGCGGGTCAGGAAGCAGGTCGGGTACAATATTTTCATTTTCGTTTTTTTGCGGTCCGAGTTGCGGGCGGGTTAGGCAAGGCAAGGCAAGGCAAGGCAAGTTTATTTATATAGCACATTTCATACACAATGGTAATTCAAAGTGCTTTACATACTATTAAAAATAATCAGAAGAAATAAGAATATACAAAACAGTTTAAAATAAAGAAACAAGAAAGAACTAAAAATAATTAAAACAGTTTAGAATAAAGAACAGTTTAAAATAAAGAAACGAGAAAGAACTAAAAATAATTAAAACAGTTTAGAATAAAGACTAAAATAAGACACAGTATAAACAGTCGGACAAACAGTGACACAGTGCTCATTCATTAAATGCAAAGTTAAAGAGAAGTGTTTTGAGTCTGGATTTGAATGTGACTACTGTAGGAGCACATCTGATCTCCTCTGGAAGCTGGTTCCAGCATAATAGCTAAAAGCAGACTCTCCTTGCTTAGAGTGAACCCTTGGAACTTCTAGCTGATGTGATCCTAATGATCTGAGTAATCTGTTGGGTTTGTATTCCGTGAGCATATCTGCAATATATTGAGGTCCTAGGCCATTGAATGATTTATATACTAGTAATAATACTTTAAAATCAATCCTATAAGCATGGCTGGACTGGCCATTGGGCATACCGGGCATTTGCCCGGTGGGCCGACGTGCTTTTTGGGCCGATATATCTCATACTCATAATTTTTTTTTTTTTTTTTTTTTTTACGGCCCATAAAATTTGTACATCGGCGGCCCATTCGTTTTGTTTTGTTTTGCTTAATTGGCGGCGCTGGGTTTGTGCCGGTGTAATGCATTGGTCAAAGTCAGTGTTAGTTTTTTTTTCTGACAGACCAGCCCATGAAACACGTAGATCAGCGGCCCATTGGCTCTTTTCTTGATTGACACTGGGCTGGCCCAATCACAACTTTAAACGAGTGAGCGAGCGTGCAGCAGTGTCAGTGTGTATCTGTCAAAATAGATGGAGAAGAAACGCAAGGAATGTGCAGATAAATAGCGTAAAAAAATAGAACCAGGCCCTTAAAGCAGACACTTTATGTGTCAAAATATATGTTTTCTGACCTTCATCAGCTCCTGTGGCAGATGATGATAGTGAGGACGGAGGATCAAGAGAGAGATGAGAGAGTGTAGAGTCCGCGGTAAGCAGAACTACTTTCAAAACACTTAGGCCATGTCATGAGTGTTATTTCCACATCTGCATAGTTGACGATTGCCGCAATTCACTAGAAATTTAATAAGAGGCATTACCATGTTTTCCGCCAAAATAAAAGCTTAATGCAGTTTGCGTCAAAATAAAAGATCATGTGCTTATCTCTTTCAAGTATAGAAATTGGTACAACATTAATTATGAAAGTTTCCTTTATTTTTTAGTGCATTTGTTTTACAAAATATGGCTATTACTGTCATTGGATTAATATTATAACTATTATTATGTAGTAGGTGTAATGTAGACACTGTAAAAGAGGTTTGAATTTTTCTTTGTTTAATTTGCACACTGAATATGGGTTGGAGCTTTTAATTTTGAACTCTCAAAGTGCACCAGATTGATGAATTTAACATTAAAATGCACAAAATTTTCATGCCCCCGAACCCCCCTAGAAGGACCGAGGTCCACCCACCACAGTTTTAACAAAAATCCTGTAAGAAACACTTGTATTGCTATGCCAGAGCCACTTATAGCTTGTTTTAGGATTCACCACTGTGGAGTATAGTTCAACTGTATTAATAAATATCAATTTTTTATTTATTTCATCTGTTAACTCTCACTCGTTCCTATACTCACTCATTACATGGCATTAGTGGTTTTAATGAATAGGAGTTGGTATGCAGATGTTTAAGGCCGTGCAAAGATGAGTGGTGTTTATGATCATATAGTGGGCCGGTCTGGGCAAAAATGCCCGGGCCGATTTTTTGTCCCAGTCCAGCCCTGCCTATAAGTAACTGGGAGCCAGTGTAAAGACCTGAGGACTGGTGTGATATGATCATATTTTCTAGTTCTGCTCAGAATCCTGGCGGCAGCGTTCTGTATGAGCTGACACTGTCTTATGGTCTTTTTGGGAAGGCCAGTGAGGAGTCCATTACAATAATCCACCCTGCTGGTGATGAAAGCATGCACAAGTTTCTCTAAGTCTTGTCTGGAAACAAAGCATCTAATTCTTGCAATATTTTTCAGATGATAGTAGGCTGATTTAGTTATTGCTTTGACATGACTATTGAAACTAAGGTCTGACTCTAAAGACACACCAAGATTCTTGACCTGATTTTTAGTTGTTTGACCCCTAGAGTGAAGGTATGCGTTCACCTTGAGAACTTCATCTTTGTTTCCAAACACAATGATTTCAGTTTTGTCTTTGTTTAACTGTAGAAAGTTTTGGCACATCCAACTGTTGACTTCATCAATGCATTGGCACAGGGAGTCAATGGGGCTGTAGTCGTTAGGCGATAGGGCTAAGTAGATCTGTGTGTCGTCTGCATAGCTGTGGTAAGCAATTTGGTTCTTTCTCATTATTTGGCTCATTGGGAGCATGTACAGGTTGAACAGGAGTGGCGCAAGAATTGAGCCTTGAGGGACTCCGCATGTCATGGATGTCCACTCAGACTTATGGTCTCCTATACTCACATAATAACCTTTCCCATCTAAGTATGACCTGAACCATTTTAGAACTGTCCCAGAAAGCCCCACCCAGTTTTACAGCCTGTCTAGAAGTATTTTGTGATCGACAGTGTCAAATGCAGCACTGAGGTCGAGTAGTACTAGCACTGATAATTTGCCTGAATCAGTATTTAAGCGAATATCGTTTATTATCTTAATGAGCGCCGTCTCTGTGCTGTGATGCGATCGGAAGCCAGATTGAAAATTATCAAAGTATCCATTTGAGTTTAAGAATTTGTTCAGCTGGTTGAAGACAACTTTTTCAATGATTTTGCCTGTGAAAGGAAGATTTGAGATCGGTCTATAGTTGCTTAATATAGTCACCTTTATAGATCAGCTTTCTAATATTGATTTTCTCAGAGAAAAAGGTAGCAAACTCACTACACTTGCTGTCGGAGAGCATTTCACTGGGAATCTGGCTTGGGGGATTTGTTAGTCTGTCGACAGTAGCGAAGAGATTTCGAGTATTATTTAGGTTTCTGTTTATGATATTGGAGAAGAAAGTCTGTCTAGCTTTGCCTAGTTCCATATTGAAAGCACGAATGGTGTCTCTATAGATGTTATAGTGGATTACAAGTTTTGTCTTTCGCCACATGCGCTCTGATTTTCTGCATTGTCTTTTCATAATTTGCACTGCTGTTGAGTTTCTCCAAGGTGCTTTTTGTTTAAATTGGGTTAGTTGAAAACGCCGGTTGGGTGCGGTTTGTTTATACATTGACCCGCGCATCACTGCTGGTAGGCGAATTTCCGATAACATTTCTTTTATTAGGGATGTTTTGGATTTAGGTAAGAGTCTCAATTTAGATTTTGGTCTAGTGTCAATAGATCAAGAAAAGGCTTTTGACCGAGTTGAGCATAATTATTCATGGAATGTTTTATCAGCATTTGGTTTTAATCCTGAATTTGTTTCTATGATAAAGGTTTTGTACTGTGAAGTTGAAAGTATATTGAAAGTTAATGGTGACTTGTGTGCTCATTTTAAAGTGTTTAAAGGTGTTAGACAAGGGTGTGCCTTGTCTGCTATGCTCTATGCTTTGTCAATAGAGCCTCTTTAACAACAAGTTAAGAACAGATTTGCATGGAGTGTATATTTCAAATTGTTTAAATGTATTTAAATTATCAGCTTATGCTGATGATGTTGTTATTTTAATTAATTGTAAGATTTGTTGATCAAAATATTAAAAGATTTTAAAATGTGTTCTTCTGCAAAGGTAAACTGGTCTAAAAGCGAAGCCATACTGGTTTGGAGCTGGTTAAGTGGAGAACCAAACCTCCCAGATGGTTTAACCTTGATTAAGGAAGGTTTTAAATACCTTGTGTTTTTAGGAAGTGAAATTATGGTACAAAATTTTTTGAAAGAGTTGACATTGACTTAATTTATTGAGTGCAGATGTTTAAACTGAACTGCAGGCGGTCTGTGAATGAGACGCAGGCTCTTGCATTGAAACACAGCAGGCAAAGGCTGCACTACTGTCTCGAGAGTGTTCGTCCCGGCTGTGTGTCAATTTTTTACAGAACAACCCCTCACCCCATGCCAGCAAAAATAAAAAAAAATAAAAGAAGAATCAATAATGATAAATGCCTGTCAAAAGTGCATATACACACAGAAACATACAATATCCATGCATACATGTATACACATACACACATTGCAAACCTCTATACATACATCAAAAGATACTTAAAAGAAAATGCCAATACAAATGTTTACCCAATTATGAAAAAAAAAAAGAATTATTGCACCCTGCAAGATGCTATATAATCTACAGTACCACACCTATTAGAATATATGTCCAGTCTGTTAAATTCCATGAAGGACTTCCAAATCTGGAAGAATTTCTTTGGTTTACCAGTAATTTCATATCTGATCTTTTCCATATGTAGTACACTGCTAAACTCTGTAAGCCACAACTCAAATTTAGGTACAAACTCTTTGTTCCACGTCAGCAAGATTGTCTTCTTCGCTTTTGTCATCCCATATTGTATCAACTGGATTTGATTAAGGTTATAGATCTCTAAAGAACGGGCCCAACCTAATATCGCAACAAGGGGATCATGAGGAAAATCAGTTTTAAGTACCTTTGAGTAAAAACAAAAAACCTCAGACCAGAATTTACATATTTTTGGACAGAACCAGAATAAATGAGCCAATGTACCTTCATTAGACTTACATTTAATACACAAAGGTGAGACAAAGGAATATATAGAATGTAATTTTGTACGAGAGTAGTGCAGTCTATGTACAACTTTATATTGTATCAGTTGAAAATTAGAACTGATGGAGCATGATCTAACACCTCGGAGGGCCTCGGCCCAGGAATCTTCTGAAATATCTATACCCAGGTCTTTTTCCCAGGATATCTTTAAATATTGTGTACGAGGAACTCTGGAGTTATTTAAGCATTCAACAAATTTAGAAACCAGACCCTTCATGCCAAGTTCAGAGGTCATACAATAATAAAGATGCCCAGGGGGGTTATAGGTTTCAAAATAAGGGATATTACTTTTAACATAGTTTCGTACTTGTAAATACCTGAAAAAATGAGAGGGGGGTATTTCAAACTTTTGTCTGAGCTGAGCAAAAGAAGCAAATACATTGTTAATGTATAAATCACCTATCAATACAATTCCTTTTTCTTTCCATGATAAAAAAGTTGTATCCGTCCGCGAGGGAGGAAATGCATGGTTATAGGCTATAGGAGTAAGAGAACAAGTTTGAGGGAGTTTAAAGACCTTCCTAAGCTGATACCACACCTTCAAAGAATTTACAACGATAGGGTTACAGTTCTTAAATTTTCTAATAGGTTTATTTTCTGCAAAGAGTAAAGCAGGGAGGGAGGAGTCCTGAATATCCCGCTCAATAACGAGCCATGCAGGAACAGTAGTAGTCAATACCCCGGGATATGCACTACGCCAATACATTAAGGCCCTTAAGTTGGCTGCCCAATAGTAGTGTTGAAAACAGGGAAGACCTAAGCCTCCTACATCTCTCGCTTTACAGATATGAGCTTTAGATATACGATGGGCTTTATACCTCCAAATAAATGGCATGATCACCGAATCAAGTGTCTTAAAGAATGATTGGGTTAGAAATATTGGCACATTTTGAAACAAATAGAGAAACCTGGGTAAGGTAACCATTTTGATTGCGTTGACACGACCAATTATTGTTAGAGGGAGTACTCGCCAAGTCTCTACATCACTCTTAAGTTTGTCTATCATAACTTTGTGATTTGTTTCATATAAACTTTTGAAATGTCTAGGAACAGTGATACCAAGATATTTTAATTCACTTACAGTTCTAAAGGGGAGGTTATTAACAAAAACTGGATCCATTGTATCATATAATGGCATAAACTCACTTTTCTGCCAGTTAATTGTGTATCCAGAGAGGGTACCAAACTCCCTGATTAGGTCAAACAAGAAAGGGAGAGATCTCTCTGGATATGAAAGAAAAAGAAGAACATCATCCGCATATAATGAGATCAGGGCCCGTATGTATAAAACTTCTAAGAAATGCTCTTAAGAATAGTCTTAAGCTTTGACTTAAGTGTCAGAAAATACTTAGTAAAGAGTAGGACTTTTCTAAGAGTAGGAGACTTTTATAAAGCAGCTAAAAGCAGCTTTCAGTAAAGTATAAGACTGATTCTTAAGTGCTGACTGAAGTGGGACTTAAGTGTTGTAAACTAAGGACTACAATGATGTCAACCCAAAATGGC
This sequence comes from Scardinius erythrophthalmus, assembly GCF_964197995.2. NCBI lineage: Eukaryota > Metazoa > Chordata > Actinopteri > Cypriniformes > Leuciscidae > Scardinius > Scardinius erythrophthalmus. Next base: position 48,356,835 of record NC_138229.1, on the reverse strand, counting down.
CGCCCTCAACCACTGAATCAGCCAATAGTGAGCCTGCAAGGGTGAGGTCACTGCAGCATGACACCAATCATTTAAACTAATTATAATAAAATCATTTAATTAAGACACTGAAGCTTTAATATTTCAATTTATTTAAAAAATGCTTTGCAGTGCATTGTGCAAAATTATCACGAATTAGTATTTATGCTGTGGAAACCCTTTTCTATTGATGCGTGTCTCCTCATTTACAGTTGGAGCAATTATGCAAACATGAGTTCCATCAATGGATCCAACAACTCAGGAAAGCCCGAAATACTCAATAAAGTGGCTTTATTTTACTGCAAGATTTGAAGATCAATTGGAATGTCAAAGAACTGCCATATAGTATTGGCCAAAAGTGAGGCCAAGGAAAATTGACACTCACCCTTTATTCAAATAGTATTAAAAATGTGTTAAAGATTTTGTACGCGTATTGTAGTTGTGCTTGGAGTCAAGTGTTTATTTGTGATAACACAATGAAACATTTCAAACTGTACAGACATCATTTTTAGCCAAGGCTGTCAAACAAATGAACAAAAGAGGACAATGAAATATTAATAACTGACTATGTTGCAAGCAATGTATGATTTTTTTTCTTCTCCTGTGAGATTTTTAGTTTTTAAAAATAACCTGTATCTGCAGTTTGCCCTTTTTTCAACAATATTATTGATCTGCCTGCATTGACACCATTGTCTGAGAACTGAAGTGAGCTGAACAATGACATCACTGTTTTCTCAATCAGAGCGGCTGTATAATGAACTAAATAGATAACTAATGATCTTTTACAAAGGAAATGAATCATCATTGAACTAACTTAAGCTGCACAATGACACTTTTCTTCTAGAGCTGCTGTACAGCCCAAACTAACTTTGTTGCATTATTTTCCTGTTATCACTGTAAAGCTGCTTTTAAAACAATCTGTACTGTAAAAAGTGACTTTTGTCAGATAAATATCTTCACTAAGTTTTATTTTCCTTATATTTTGATGGTTTAAGCAAACTTGTAGGGTCATAAAAAAAAACAATTAAAAAAACTTCACTTTTAGCCACTTATGTGTTTGGTGTGGTCAGTGCCACAATAGTGCTATTAAGACCCTGCTTACTGTGGAATGATGAGCTCAAGTCAGTACCGGGTGTGCTGCTGCTTTTTCCCAGTCAGCAACAATGTAATTATTACTTTCCTTTTTATTTCATTGCTATAAAATCAACTCTCAATCAACATTTACTGTAACTCCAATACATCATATTTTCATTGAACAGTGCGCCACGCTCTCCTCCTCTCTACGGCCATCTTGTTACTCCTAACTAGGTTAAGAGACCTCTTCAGCTCTCTTAAATAATTTAGGAGCTGAGACCTAGTCTTGACACTTAGGAACCTTTATGAATCACACTTATTCTTAAGTCTAGGAATAAAAGTAAAGTGACGTCATTCTTAGAATTTTGAGAGACTTAAGACTAAAATTTTACTCTGAGTGGCTTTATACATACGGCCCCTGGTGTTTTACACCCCCCATCGTAACAGGAGAAATATGCGGATGATTTCTTATACTTATCGCTAAAGGTTCCATCGCGATAGCAAAAAGTAAAGGGCTCAGTGGGCAACCCTGACGGATACCACGATGAAGGCGGAAAGAGGGTGATCTGTTATTGTTTGTGAGAACAGAGGCGGAGGAGCAAAGGTACAACATCTCAACCCACAAAGAAAAATTTTGTCCCAGTCCAAATTCTTTGATGGTGCTTAATATGTAGGACCATTCCACACTGTCAAATGCTTTATAAGCATCCAAGGCTAGAATGGCTATTTTATCATGTTTTCCTTTACTCCTATAGACAATGTTCATGAGCCTACGTTCATTATGAAAAGAAAATCTCCCAGGAATAAAGCCTGTTTGGTCTTCATGTATTATTGAACTGATGCATTTACTTAACTGGTTTGCTAAGATTTTAGTAAATATTTTAAGATCATTACAGAGGAGGGAAATGGGTCTATAAGAGGAAGGGTCCGTACTATCTTCATCTTTCTTTAAAATCAATGCAATATTGGCCGAATAAAGTGTTTCTGGTCATTTTTGTTTTCAATAGAATTTTTAAACATCCTTAACATCAAGGGGTCAATTTGATTTGAAAAAGCTTTATAAAAATCTATGCAGAAACCATCTGGACCAGCTGCTTTCCCATTGGGAAAACTTCTAATGGCTGTAAAGACTTCTTCCAATGTGATGTCTGAATTTAAGTTTTCCCTCGCATCTTCACTGATTTTAGGAAGTCCTAGGGAGCGGAGGAATTTTGTAATATCAACTGAGCCTACAGTGCTTTGAGAGGAATATAATTCCTGATAGAATTCCCGGAATACATATTTTTTTTCTGTTGGTTTGTTGGTCAAGGCCCCGGATTTAAGCTTGATGGTTTTTATGGCTCTACTAGCTTGTATGCCCCTAAGTTGACGAGCTAACAAGCGGTTGGGTTTGTCACCTAGTTCAAATTGTCTCTGCTTTATCTTTGATAAAAGGGTACTAATTTGGGCAGATAAGAGTGTATTATATTCATATTTTAGCTTCAGAATTCTCGCCAAAGTTAAATTGGACGATGTGAGTTTGAACTGATGCTCTAGCACTGGCAGCTCTGTCTTAATTTCTGAAAGTTTTTGCCCCTCTGCTTTTTCAATTCTGCTTGAAAAGCTATAATTTGGTCTCTAATAACAGCTTTAAGAGCTTCCCATAATGTTGAATCAGACACATCCCCCTTATCATTCAAAGTAAGAAGTTCAGCAATATGGGTGGCAAAGTTTCCTTAAAACGGTCCTCATTTAATAGAGTGGGATTAAAACGCCAAGAGTAAGGGGAGTTATCAATCCCAAAGTCTACTGCAATAGAAACATGGGAGTGATCATATATTAGAATATTATGATATTTAGAGGATAAGATCTTGGAGGTTAACTTGAAATCTGTTAAAAAATAGTCAATCCTTGTGTATGAATTATGAACATTAGAAAAAAAAGAGTAGTCTTTGTCAGTAGGGTGCTGAAGCCTCCAAATATCAAGTATATTAAGTGAATGAATGAGATTATTAAGAACAGTAGCTGAATTAGAAGGTTTAGGAGGGCTGGGGGAGTGCCTATCCATAAAAGGATCCAAGATGCAATTGAAGTCTCCTCCAATAATAAGATGAGTGGAGTTGACATCAGGAATGATATTAAAAACAGATCGGAAAAATGTGGGTCATCGAATTTAGGAGCGTATAAGTTCTCAAATGTAACATTTTTCTCTAAAATTGTGCCAGTCACAATAAGATAACGACCATTGATATCCTGTTTAGTGGACAAATGTTGAAAAGGAATATTCTTGCGTATTAATATAGACACTCCACGGGCCTTCGAAGAGAAAGTAGAGTGGTACATTTGGCCTATCCACCTACATCTAAGTCTGTGAGCACAGAAATGCTTAATATGAGTCTCTTGTAGGAACAATATGTCTGCATGCAAAGAATTTAAATGCGTGAAGACTTTAGATCTTTTAACAGTATCATTTAAACCACGCACATTCCAGCTCAGAATATTCAAATGCTTCTTAAGGGAGCTCATTTAAGTGTAGCTTGGGGTAAACCACAGGGTAAAATAAGTGACAATTAAGTACAGGCATAGGCATTGTTATATGTGCAAAACAAAAAAAATAAAAAACGACTAAACACAAAAATAAGCTGGCATAAGTTTAACCCAATAAACTCGCATCTCGAACCCCCGCGAGAATCAAAATACCCCATTTAAACGTGGGACAGCCGAACGGGACACAAAGTGGAGGGTGGAAAAGGATAAAGCGAAAAAGAAAACAAAAATCGATAGACGACTTAACTGCTTTTAACCTAACCTAACAACAACACACAGCTCCATCTCCACTCGTAATAGTAAGGAAAAAAACTTTGCGTATAAATAAACAAATGCACATTCTGTATAACGTTACCTATAAACAAACACAAAGGCATAAACACATGAGCAATCTTCAGACATTCCTGTCCAGGGGCCGTATGTATAAAGCCACTCAGAGTAAAATTTTAGTCTCAAATCTGTCAAAATTCTAAGAATGACGTCACTTTACTTTTATTCCTAGACTTAAGAATAAGTGTGATTCATAAAGGTTCCTAAGTGTCAAGACTAGGTCTCAGCTCCTAAATTATTTAAGAGAGCTGAAGAGGTCTCTTAACCTAGTTAGGAGTAACAAGATGGCCGTAGAGAGGAGGAGAGCGTGGCGCACTGTTCAATGAAAATATGATGTATTGGAGTTACAGTGAATGATGACAGAGTTGATTTTATAGCAATGAAATAAAAAGGAAAGTAATAATTACATTGTTGCTGACTGGAAAAAAGCAGCAGCACACCCGGTACTGACTTGAGCTCATCATTCCACAGTAAGCAGGGTCTTAAAAGCACTATTGTGGCACTGACCACACCAAACACATAAGTGGCTAAAAGTGATGTGCAGAGTTTTTTTATTGTTTTTTTTATGACCCTACAAGTTTGCTTAAACCATCAAAATATAAGGAAAATAAAACTTAATGAAGATATTTATCTGACAAAATGATTTCAAGTCAAGTCACTTTTTACAGTACAGATTGTTTTAAAAGCAGCTTTACAGTGATAACATGAAAATAATGCAACAAAGTTAGTTTGGGCTGTACAGCAGCTCTAGAAGAAAAGTGTCATTCTGCAGCTTAAGTTAGTTCAATGATGATTCATTTCCTTTGTAAAAGATCATTAGTTATCTATTTAGTTCATTATACAGCCGCTCTGATTGAGAAAACAGTGATGTCATTGTTCAGCTCACTTCAGTTCTCAGACAATGGTGTCAATGCAGGCAGATCAATAATATTGTTGAAAAAAGGGCAAACTGCAGATACAGGTTATTTTTAAAAAACTAAAAATCTCACAGGAGAAGAAAAAAAATCATACATTGCCTGCAACATAGTCAGTTATTAATATTTCATTGTCCTCTCTTGTTCATTTGTTTGACAGCCTTGGCTAAAAATGATGTCTGTACAGTTTGAAATGTTTCATTGTGTTATCACAAATAAACACTTGACTCCAAGCACAACTACAATACGCGTACAGAATCTTTAACACATTTTTAATACTATTTGAATAAAGGGTGAGTGTCAATTTTCCTTGGCCTCACTTTTGGCCAATACTATATGGCAGTGTCACGGGGTGACAAATAAGCCCGGGACGATCCCCGCTAGAGAAACGTCCTTGTGGAGATTTGGGAAGTGAAACACCGTCCCAAAGCCGAGTGAGTGCCTGTCGCCATGGTAATGAGTGGCGGATTGACAGCAGGTGTGGGTAATTTGCGCTGAGCGTTTGAATGAGGCCACGCTGGCTCATGAGAGTATAAAAAGTCAGAGGAAGAGAAAGTTGGGTTGTTCCTCTCCTGCTTGTGGTGCTTTTGTTCCCGTTTGGAAGTGGCTGGCTCCTGTTGGGAAGTGTTCTCTGAAGTGTGTCGTTGAGGGCTCGTTGCGAGGAAAAAGGAACGTCGTGTGTATGAGGAATTGAAGACGGAGGGAGAGAGGATTTAAAGAGGGAAGTGCATCGTCTGGATGGAAGAGCGAAGATAAGTAACCGATTATTGAATCGCCTACCACACGTTTGATACTGAGATAGATGTGGGCTGAAGTGCTTGGAGTGTACCGTGTGAATATCACTGAGTGAATTAAACTGATTCTCTGCCATTCTTATCTTCTCTTCCTGTTCGGATGGTGAAGCAAACCCAGTTTATGTCTATGAAGAAGTGTTTAAAATCTCCTTCCTCTCACTGCCGATCCTTCACTTTTTGAACCGAGACCCAGGGTGAGTGCTGGCCTTAAGTACACTTAATGAGTGGATTTGCAGTGTTTGAATTGCCGTTCTTTCTCTTCCCTCGTGCTGTATATTGGAGTGGAATTCCTGTGAGTGTGTGAAAGTCTGTTCTTAACTGCCGTGCGCTCGCCCAAGAGGCAGGCTGGTATATTGTACATCTTCAGAGCTTGGAGAGATCGAGCACGTCCAACTGAGGAAAGGTTTGGGAAGGACAGCTGGCGTGAAATCCTGTTTCTTCCACGACATATGTGAGAATGTTATATTGCTGTGTGGAGTATTGACTCTGTCTGCCCTAGAGAAAGCCCAGCCCAGTCTGTGACTGTGAGTTCGCTGCAGCCCAAAGCCCACCTGTATGGAGTGAAGTTTCTGTCTTCTCCACGACATATGTGAGAACGTTATATTGCTGTGTGAAGTATTGACTCTGTCTGCCCTAGAGAAAGCCCAGCCCAGTCTGTGACTGTGAGTTCGCTGCAGCCCAAAGCCCACCTGTATGGAGCGAAGTTTCTGTCTTCTCCACGACATAAGTGAGCACGTTATATTGCTGTGTGAAGTATTGACTCTGTCTGCCCTAGAGAAAGCCCAGCCCAGTCCGTGACTGAGTTCGCTGCAGCCCCAAAGTTCACCTGTAAGAGGAAGCTGTGGTCGTCCCTTCACTGGAGAATTCACCTGTCCATCACCTCCCACTGTGTACCTGATACCAGCGTGGAGAAAGGAACCCAGTTAACCTACTTACCGTAAGACACCTACCTGAATCCTATCGACTGCTGTGAACTGTCCCCTACTTCAAAGAGAAGAGGAAGCTGTGGTTACCTACTCACTGGAGAACTCACCTGTACATCACCTCCCACGGCGTACCTGATACCAGCGTGGAGAAAGGAACCCAGTTAACCTACTTACCGTAAGACTGTATCCTATCGACTGTATCCTATCGACTGCTGTGAACCGTCAGATTTTATTAAGTCCCCTACTTCAAAGAGAAGAGGAAGCTGTGTTCATCTATTGAATAGATGAAGCTGTGTTCATCTATTCACTGGAGAACTCACCTGTCCATCACCTCCCACTGTGTACCTGATACCAGCGTGGAGAAAAGAACCCAGTTAACCAACATACCGTAAGATACCTACTTGTACCCTATCAACTGCTGTGAACTGTCCCCTACTTCAAAGAGAAGAGGAAGTTGTGGTCATCCGCTCACTGGAGAACTCACCTGCTCATCACCTCCCATTGCGAACTTGATACCAGCGTGGAAGGAGCCTGGTCGATCTACTTACCGTAAGATATCTACCTGTATATTTGACTGCCGTGAACTGTTCTCTATTGAAAAGAGGAGAGGAAGCTGTGGCCATCCATTCGCCGGAGAACTCACCTGTCCATCATCTTCCATTGTGTACCTGATACCTGCTTGGAGAAAGGAACTCTGTTAACCTGCATACCGTGAGATACTTACCAGTCCGGTACTCCTTACTGGGAATCGCCATCTGTGGGGAAGACTGTGTCCTCTTGCCGTCTTGGACTCCTCCCTGGACGAGGGAGAGAAGAAGACTTTTAGATTAGGATTACCAATTGTTTTATTCTTAATAAAATCTGTTACTCTTTATTCCTTGACTCTGGTCTCGTCTCTGGCACGCTCCTCAAAGTGTTCTGGGTCTAAGGGTGGGCATAGTCTGGTTCGGCCCATCCCGACCTGTGACAGCAGTTCTTTGACTTTCCAATTGATCTTCAAATCTTGCAGTAAAATAAAGCCACTTTATTGAGTATTTCGGGCTTTCCTGAGTTGTTGGATCCATTGATGGAACTCATGTTTGCATAATTGCTCCAACTGTAAATGAGGAGACACGCATCAATAGAAAAGGGTTTCCACAGCATAAATACTAATTCGTGATAATTTTGCACAATGCACTGCAAAGCATTTTTTAAATAAATTGAAATATTAAAGCTTCAGTGTCTTAATTAAATGATTTTATTATAATTAGTTTAAATGATTGGTGTCATGCTGCAGTGACCTCACCCTTGCAGGCTCACTATTGGCTGATTCAGTGGTTGAGGGCGGCCATTTTGGGTTGACATCATTGTAGTCCTTAGTTTACAACACTTAAGTCCCACTTCACTCAGCACTTAAGATTCAGTCTTATACTTTACTGAAAGCTGCTTTTAGCTGCATTATAAAAGTCTCCTACTCTTTACTAAGTATTTTCTGACACTTAAGTCAAAGCTTAAGACTATTCTTAAGAGCATTTCTTAGAAGTTTTATACATACGGGCCCAGGGGCAGTGTTCACAAAGAATTTTAAGGCTTAAAGGGGTGGTTCAGGATTTTCAACATCGGACCTCATTTTCAAGTGAGCCTGTTTGTCATTCATCAGTGGAGACAGTTTTCAAAAAAATTCATCCAGTCCTTACTTTTGGATAGTTCGCTGGTGCTAGGCTAGCGCGAGTCAACGGTAGATGCGTTAGCCTGCCATTAAAAACAGTTTTACCCACTCCACAGTACACCAGAAGCAAATCAATTATATAACGCCAGACTATCGATGTAAATGTCTGTTGAGAGAATAATGTTAGAATTCAAACTACACTTGCATCTCAATGATCGCATTACATTTACAGGAACTGGTTTCTCAGCAGGGGCGGAATTTTACTTTGCTCCGGTTAGTACTGCGCCGAAAAGTAAACACAGAAAAGAAGCGCACTACAGTCGGGACGTCTAGCTAGCTAGTAGTAGTCTTGGTTGCCTAGGTAACTTAATATCACTCCGCCGCTGCTGTAGACTGTGCTAATAAACACAGGGAACAAAGTATAACTATTGCAATGCGATGAAAGGGTAGTTTGATTTCTAACATTATTCTCTCAACAGACATTTATATCGATAGTCTGGCGTTATAATTGATTTGCTTCTGGTGTACTGTGGAGTGGGTAAAACAGTTTTTAATGGCAGGCTAACGCATCTACCGTTGACTCGCGCTAGCCTAGCACCAGCGAACTATCCAAAAGTAAGGACTGGATGAATTTTTTTGAAAACGGTCTCCACTGATGAATGACAAACAGGCTCATTTGAAAATGAGGTCCGATGTTGAAAATCCTGAACCACCCCTTTAAAGTAGCTCCTGGCGAATTTAGGAGCAACTCCTAAAAATAATGGGCGTGTCTCTCGTAACTTTAGGACTCCTAATTTTTTGGACTAAGAGTAATTCATGAAGCATTTTAGCCCTAAAAATAGCACCTAAGTCTGGGACAGCTTAAAAGAAGTCGAGAGGACTCCTAACTCACTAAGACCTATTCACATACGTTTTTTTGTGGCGTTTCACGTTGCGATGTTTTGAAATGCGTATGCGGCGGCTACAGGAGCTTCCAATCGCGAGGGAACAATTCTGCATTGTAGGCATAACTAGGGATGCAATAACGCCACCAACAACAACCAAAACCACTCATTGCATGTAAACTAATTGTAACGTTTCATTGTGAATCAAATTAAAATGTTCTTCTCTTTGCAAACATAGGCAGAGGCATATAGTGACAGATTAATTCAATAATGTTGCAAAGATATTGCATCAATCCATATGTTTCATTAGGCCACTAGGCTATTTGTTTTTCCTTGCTCTTTATTCATTTAGGCTATTTACTCAGTTATTCATCATCTTCCGTCCTTCGCACTACTTGTGTAGCGCATGCATTCTCAGAACTGTCACCTGTCACTCATCATCGTAGGGGCGGGGTTTGGAATCATTCCCGCGTTACAATCATCAGCCAATCAAGGTGGTCACTTCAGTCAAGCTCGTGCATGAGTAATGACGTCATCCATAGCAACGAAGCCTCAAACTTAGTTTAGGAGTTGTCCTTTTTCTTTACTAAGAGTAGGTCTGAAAGGTGTTGTGAATAACTTTTAAGAGAAAACTCCTAGCTAAAATCTTTTAGTGCGATTTAGGAGTACTCCTAGTGGTAAGATAAAATGCTTTGTGAATACGGCCCCAGGTCATTTTTTAGTCCTTAAGTCCATGGATTGCACAGGCCATGGGTAACGTAGCTATAGGAACAGTGTCTTACCATGATGTACCACCGTAACATTTATCTGCTTCGCGATCCATCACCGTGAGAGATTGTCAATGTATGATTCGGCCTCCTGCGGGGACGAGAATATTTTCTTCGTTTTCTCATGAGTGAAGATGAGACGGGCAGGATACAACAGACCATATTTTATTCCTTTAGCTCTTAGTTTCTCCCGTGCACCGTCAAACTGCTTCCGTTGGGAGGACACCTCTGCTGGAAAATCCGGGAAGATACTGATTCGACCCCTGTCGAAAGAGAGCGGACTTTGGTTACGGGCAAGCCGCAGTATTTCAGTCTTAACAGTATCATGATGGATCCTGGCAATCATAACTCGCGGCCTGTTGTTCACGACGGGGCCAATGCGGTGAGCTCGGTCAACCTTTACGCCATGCGGAAAGTTAGCTTCGCCCAACAACGAAGGTAACAGGCCAGATACAAACTGTGTAGGGTTGCCCTTCTCGATGTTTTCAGGAAGACCTGCGATCTTGATATTTTGCCTGCGGGATCTGGCCTCTAAGTCCGTTACCTTAGACTTCAAAGACGTATTCTCCTGTGATAAGTGTCAATCATTCTGGTGATATTGTCACGGTGTGACAAAAGCCAGATAAGGAGAGAGAGTAAAATCCTCGTGAAGGCAGTATTATTTGGAGACCTCTTGTGGATGGTCGTTTCATCACACCGCGAAATCTGTTGCCATGGCAGCGAGGCCAATTGCCTGATTGACAGCAGGTGAGGAGAATTACAGAGAGTGTTGTGAGAGGAACGCGCATTAAGATGGGGCTTTAAAAAGAGAGAGGAAACAGACGGCCAGTGTGGTTCTCCTCCCGTGAGATACTGTGTTTTGACGGCGGGTTGTTTATATTTGAAGCTGGACTGTGCAGCAGGGCGAAGATTGAAGCCGAGGAATGGAAAGGAGAGAGTGAAGTTTTGTCAACGAAAATCCAAGGGATATCGTCAGCAGTGGGCGAGACGCAAAGTGATGAGTATTTCATCCGTTGTTTATATGCACTGACACTGAAGTGGTGTGGAGCGTTTGGAAAGCGTGTGGCACGAGTGGATTATTACACCGAGTGAATTAATGATCTGTCTCCCACCTTTGTTCTTCCTTCACTGAATGTGACGATTGCTACATTCGTTCTGGCTGTCTCTGGGAGAAGTTGAGCCCATGTGAGAGACGAGAGTCGATCCGGTGGGAGAAAGACCGGTGGGTGAGTGCTGGCCCGAATGCACGGTGTGCGAGTGGAATGCAGTGCCTGAAGTGACGATTCACACGGTTTGTGTTATGGAGTGAAGTTTATCGTGTGGAGAATTATTAATAGTCTGCTGTGCACTCTCTTCTATAGTCTTTCACCCGCTGTTCCTGAACAGGGTTTGTCACATTAAGCGCCCAACTTACCATTCGAGACAGCCCCGCTCTGTTAATGCTGTTGATCCATTGATTCCTGTTACATTGTTGCAGCGGACAGCTGAATTGGAGCGTCTTGCTTGAGCATCCTTCCCGTCTGATGGTCACCACACGTCCCTATCAACAGCCACTGCCCTGGTTAGAACGAGAGAAGGTATTGCCGTTGAATGTTCATTTACTGTTGAATGGTCGAATCCTGTTGCATTGCTACAGCGCATAGCTGAATCGGAGCATCTTGCTTAAAGCATCCGTCCTGTCTGGTGGTCTCCACACGTCCTTATCAAAAGCCGCTGTCTGGTTGGAACGAGAGAAGGTATTACAGCTGAATGTTTCATTACTGCTGATTGGTCAAACCCGGTTGCATCGATACAGTGTACAGCTGAAGTGGAGTGTTTTGCTTAGAGCATCCTTCCGCTTGGTGGTCTCCACATGCTCCATCGGAAGTCGCTGTCCTGTTCGGAAAAGGAAAAGGTATTTGAAATGAACGTTTGATATGCTGTTGAATAGTTAACCCCTGCTACCTGGTTACAGTGCACAGCCGAAGTGGAGTGTCCCGCTCAAGTGTCCTCTCCGCTTGGTGGTCTCCGCATGCCCTATTGAAGGTTTCCGCCCTGTTCAGAAAGAGAGAAGGTATTTCGATTGAACGTTCCATATGCTGTTGAGAAGTTAAGTCCTGATACCTGGTTACAGTGTACAGTCAAGTGGAGTGTCTCCCTCCAAGCGTCTTCTCCGCCTGGTGGTCTCCACCTGTCTCCACGGAAAGCCTCCGCCCTGTTCAGAAGAGAGAAGGTATTTCAATTGAACGTTCCATATGCTGTTGGGAAGTTAAATCCTGTTACCTGGTTACAGTGTGCAGTCAAGTGGAGTGTCTCCCTCAAAGCATCTTCTCCGCCTGGTGGTCCCCACCTGTCCCCACTGGAAGCCTCCGCCCTGTTCAGAAGGAGAGAAGGTATCACTGTTGAACGTCGCATCTTGTTGAACCATTGAACCCTGTCGTATTGTTGCAGGGCACAGCCAAAGTGAAGTGTTCTCTTGCCGGGTGGCCCTCCGTGCCTGTGTTGCAAAGCATTGCCACTGTTCAGAAGGAAGGAGAGTAACTACGGCATGTGTCCCGATTAAAGTGTTGTTCTGCTGTTCATGGTCCCCTCCTGGCCCGGCCCGCTCGCCACCTGCGTCCTTGTGACCCGTCTGAGTCGAGGATCCCCGTCCTCTGGATACTTACCTCTGGGCAGCCTCCGGCATTCGTTCCATCCTCACTGCGAATACCTACCTGGTTCCAGTCCGAATGGGGTCCGTGTAGCCAAGACTTCCTTGAGAGCCTTGTAAAGGGTACTTACCCAGTGGCTTACCTGAGTGGTGTGCGTCCTCCTCTGATTCCTCTCCGACGAGCCGCAGGGTGTCCACGAACGTCCATCCCGCCCCGGTCCAGGGGGCCCATCGAATTGCTTCTGGCGAAAGAAGAGATTTTAATTAGGACTTTTCAAATTTACCTGCTTTTAACTTAATAAAGAAATTGTTATTCCTTTATCCTCTGTTTTTGTCTGGTTCCTTGACACGCTCCTCGAGGCGGTGCCCGGTCCCCAGGGGTGGGTGCAGTCTGGCTTGGCCCACCCCGACCTGTGACAATATGTTTACGTAAGGCCGTCGTACGTGCTCGTCCCTTAGTTTTCGCTTTCAGGTGTTTATGTGTGGTGAGCTAGAGCTCAGCCATTCATTGAAGCTCGCCGTTTCACCGGGTCCTTTGAAAATGTCTGAGGGTCGCAAGAGAAAAAGTTTGTACGAACTGTATGAGAAGAAGAGAAAGGCCTCAGAAGAGAGAAACAAGATCAGAGTGTTTTTGGGAGATTGTTTCACACGATGGCGTGCGCTGAAAACACAGGTTGGGCTTCCCACTGATGCCTCAGTCACGAAGTTTCTACTCGACAGGTAAAGTTTGGCATGCTATTTGGAGAAAAAGTGCAAATCTTCTTTTGGAAAGTAATCTTGTATGAGTGATGCCGACAGCAACTTGTAAACAGAGCGTGCAGGAGGAGAACCTCGCACACGTTTAATAGGCGTTCTTATCTAAAGAGGGCGGTTCTTATCTAAAATTCAGAAAGATCCTCCGCTATATACCTTTAATTATGCACAACTATCAAATTTAGCAGGAATAACAAAGTTTTAGGTGATTTATTTCGTCAAGTGTGACGGAGCTAAGTGAAAACGCGTCCTACTCCATGTGCTGCTCTCTAGCGCCCCCCCCCCCACACACACACACACACACAAATATTTCTGAATTCAAAAACCACACCTATTTCTGGATAAATTATTTACGTGTGGTCACGTGTGGTCCGGAAAACCGTATATAGTACCCCTTATACCATTAATCTTACCCAGCATATATGAATAATGTTACCAGAGAGAGACAGTTGGATACCAAACATTTATAAAACTGAATGATAATTGTTTTGTTTTAAACATTGTTAACATTTTATTAACAGTGGGAGAGGCGGACTTAGGCTTATACTGTAGCGGAGCGAGAGCTCTTTCCATGTGGAGTCTGTGCATTAAAGTCATATGAGCAAGTGGATTCTCTCTTCTGGAAGTGGACCTTCTCAGTTCAACTCAGCTGTCATTTGTCAAATAATCACAGACAGAAACACATACAGGAGAACTGAGAGCTCTTTAATTATATTAATGATAGAAGAGAGAGAATACAGGACAGTCTTCTTGACTCGATATGAAACACTTCTATAAAGACACAACAATATTACAAATAACTCTCTTCTGATTTCCATGTAAGCTCTGGTTAATATTTGTATATAAACTTAGTACTCTTCTAATATATTCTGTGCACTTTAAATCAAGACTTTTTAGGGATAGTTCACCAGAAACTGTCCACTGACTTCTAATGTATGGACAAAGAAATCTCTAAATATTGTCTTTTATGTTCCACAGAAGAAAGAAAGTTTTCCAGCTTTTGGTCGACATGAGGGCATATGTTCATTATGTCAGTTTTCATTTTTGAGTGAACCATCTTTTTAATACATTTACATTGAATTATTCAGCAGACGCTTTAATCCAAAGCGATTTACAAATGAGGAGAACAATAGAAGTTAAACTAACAACATTCAAGTGCTGTGAATAATAGTGTGAATAGTAGTTATTTGGTAAAAGAGTATAATGTACATGCATTAGGAACACAAGCAAGACTATGACATAAACTACTTGATGTTGTTGATCTGTCAGTCTATCGGGGGAATTAATGAGAATAAACCGTGCTTTATACAACCCTCCTCTCCATCGTATGATAAAGTCCTGCTGGTACAGAACGCCAGCAGAAGCATCAACGGCACATCAATACATCTTTAATAAAACTCTGTTTACCGTATGTGTTTAATGGAGCGCAAACAGAGCAATTGAGTTTTGAGTTTTATGAGTCAAGAGTTATCTCTAATAACCAGTGGTGTGCCGTCAGAGCCAGCAGGGCCTTCTCTGCTGGCCCTGTCAAAATAGAAAAATATATTTTTTTTCTATAATTAAATTAATGTGTGTCTGAACATGTCTAAATTCAATTACTGTCTATCAGTACGTCACAATTATATTTCCAGAAAGAATATGGTCATTTTTTGCGAGTCTGAGCTGGATTTTACATATGTCATCTAAACGCAGCTCCGTGGACCAGCACTAGTAGTATAGCTAGCCTTCCGTTGAAGCTGCCGTTTTCCATTTGATCATAACTTTGACTGACGTCTTTTATCAGCCAATCAAATTGTGATGTGTATAACAGAACGCCCCAGAGGCCCAGCGATGTGTCGACGGCTAGCCCGCGCAGATGTCATCTACATGAGTGGGCAGATAAAATACATGTTTGTGTATAATAACAATTTTCAGGAAAAATAACATTTCGATGTCCAGAAATCAATTTCATTAGTACATTGGGTCATTTTGGGTACATTTGTCATTCTAGATCTACTAATATTGTTAGTACCGAGAATTTCCACGTGACTACATACATTGATACTTACATAATTCTTGTGTACTGCGATGGTGTAGTGGTAGAACTTTTGCCAAGCGTGTCAGAGGTTCTGGGATCGAATCCACACTCGTATAGTTTTTTATTTTTATTTTACCGAATATGTTCATCAGTGTTTGTAGGCTATATCAAACAGGGCGTTTGTGTGCATTTTGTTTTTTAAGATTTCAACGAATAGAAAGTCTCCGCAACGGCGATAGATTGAAGCGCGCATTTGAGTGAAAACTGCGCGAGCCACAAGAGAACACTATCCGCGCCACTGATAAAAGCGGCAACGAGATCTCAGCTTGAACAACACATTTCAGCGCTAGAATGCATTTTATTCAACGAAAATGAATGAAAGTGAATGAAAATGAGTGTTAACCGGAGATGTTTTATTTATTTGTATTGTACATCCGTGCGCGAGATGTTTCAGCTCAGCTTTTATAATGTACAGTGGTGTGCGTGTGCGCTGAGGTTAAAGATCATCTGTCTCGTCGTTGATGTTTGTTTGTTGATTGTATTTTGCATTAGCGGGGGGGTGGGAGGGGGGGGGGGGTACTGAAGATCGTCACTGAAGGCCCTGACTGAAACCCCACGGTACGCTACTGCTAATAACCCTAAATGTCTCAGAAAGGAAGGGTGTGTGAGTGAAAAGAATGACATTGACTTCATTTATTGAGTGCAGATGTTTAAACTGAACTGCAGGCGGTCTGTGAATGAGACGCAGGCTTTTGCATTGAAACACAGCAGGCAAACGCTGCACTACTGTCTCGAGAGTGTTCGTCCCGGCTGTGTGTCGAACTCTGATGTGTGTCAGTTCTACAACAGCAGTGAACAGACTTCATTAACCCTCCAACATCAGGCCTCAAGAACATGTACAATACACAGTCAGCCAGTGGGTTCAGATACAGGTGACATTCAGAAAAATACCAAATTATATAAAATGGTGTATAGCTGTAACTGATGTGACCAGATGTATATATAAAACTCATGATTACGTGGGGGAGAATGAGAAAAGTGTAAGTCAGAAGCACCAGGAACAAACTGGCCAAAATTTTCTTGCGCTGTAGAGAAGTAAGTGATATTGTGTGTGAAAGACCGCGACAAGTGCCAACAAAACACAGAATGATTATCGGGTAGGGGATTAAACAGGCGATCGATCGGGACAGAATTATAAAATGCAAAATAGAGTTAAGGTCTGTAAAGGGTATGACTGTAAAGATCAGAGGAAAAAACCAGATGATCACAGAAACGACACAGCAGACTTTTAGTGAATGATTAGATCTGTACCAGATAGGATGAGAAACCAGAAGATATCGTTCAAAAGCAACACATGCCATAAAATACACACCCACAATAAAACTATACCAATTTGCATCATACACATCCCATGACCATGTGAATGTGTTTATTAATCTACAAATGATCTGAATGAGATCTGAAAGAATCAAATGAATAACAAACACTGGAGTGGAGCGATTAGATTTGATAAGAGCACACAACGCAAACAGAGTTAAGATCATGATTGGAATCTCGATGGCTAAAATGATCCTGATAATTAATGGGTCTGCAGACTCAAGTTTACTGATATATTCCCACATCTGATCGTCTACTCCACTTGATCCTTTGCTGCTGGCGTTGATATAATAATCTCCACTTGATCTGTTGCTGCTGGCGTTTTGTTCTGCCATTGTTTCATGAAATCTTGACAGGCGACACTAAATAACAAACCAGTCATTAGTTTAAAAAACATGCATTCATTTACTATTTACTACTTTATTAAAAACATTAGGGGCAAATATATGACATAACTTGTTTTCTGTGTGATTGTTGAAATAAAGTTTCCTCAGTTTGCTTGACATGTTTTTTAGAGGAGATGTGTGTAATGTTAGAAAGCTTGAAATACGTGAAATGTAAGATTAATGTTTGGAAATCCTCCATTTGAACAATATCACAGAAGAAAGAATGCTGTTGTTCTGAATATTCAGTCCAGCACAGCTGCAAGTGTACAATGGTTTATTAAACTAGGAATAAATCTTGAAGAACTTACGTTACTGACAGGTGGATGTGAGAGAGAGGACCCAAAAGCGATATGCAGCAATATACAGTCTTTAATGTAATCAGGAAGCTGTCCACAGGTAAATTAGTAAAGAACAGAAATCTTCAGATAATAAGGAATGTTGAACAGAAACTGCCAGCAGACTGGACTTGTATTAATGAAACGTAAATCCTCCTCTTGGACAGCGTAACACAGGAAGCGGCCGGAGGTCCTGGGAAGAGAACTGCTGGCTTCGGTTCTCACGGGAGATCAGAGGAGAGAGGGCGGCTGGATACTGGCGCTGGTCTGGATCTCTGCAACAGGTTTAGCTGGATAGAGTGCGAACAACAGCGTTCACAGAGAAATACCTGCAGCTGATTATCATCCAGCAAGATCACAGACAAGACAGGACAGGAACGAGAGGTAAGTGTGTGCGCAAAAAGTGGTAAGTGGGTGTGTGCATGGGTGATCAAAAGGGGGAGACAGAGAAACGAGGAAGATCCCAGGATCATGACAAGTTACTGACAGGCTTGTGTGTTTTGTCTGCAGGTCAAAGCAGAAGTTTGTGGAGCAACACACAGACTGACAGATGTTTCACAAGTTTCCACTGCCGTGTTTAAAGAGCTCTTCATTCACTGCACACACTGTAAAAACACACATCTTAAAGCTTGTGGATCTAATGTAGGAAATGCCTGAGATTACAGACAAACTATTTGATCCAACGTGTGCAACTGTAATTACCTTAAAGACACAATTAAGATACACAAGTAAGACACAATTAACTAACAATGGTGGTTTGAGTGTAAAACCACACAACTTTCACAAACGGTTCGGCTCAACTACGGCGACTGAAGTAATCTGAAAACGCTTTATATCTGATGCTTTCATTTTTAAAGTTCACTCTGCGTTTATTCATATCCTCAGTAGAATAAGAAACCCATTAATGATCAGTGAGATAAATTCAATTCAATTAAAATTTATTTGTATAGCGCTTTTCACAATACATATTGTTTCAAATCAGCTTTACAGAAAGTGCATTTCAGAAATGTACATAGAAAAATAACATATCTCCAAGAGTCGTCTCTTCACGGGCGTCGAGTCGTTTCTTCACGGGCGTCGAGTCGTCTCTTCACGGGCGTCGAGTCGTCTCTTTACGGGCGTCGAGTCGTCTCTTCACGGGAGTCGAGTCGTCTCTTCACGGGCGTCGAGTCGTCTCTTTACGGGCGTCGAGTCGTCTCTTCACGGGAGTCGAGTCGTCTCTTCACGGGCGTCGAGTCGTCTCTTCACGGGCGTCGAGTCGTCTCTTCACGGGCGTCGAGTCGTCTCTTTACGGGCGTCGAGTCGTCTCTTCACGGGAGTCGAGTCGTCTCTTCACGGGCGTCGAGTCGTCTCTTCACGGGCGTCGAGTCGTCTCTTCACAAGCGTCGAGTCGTCTCTTCACAAGCGTCGAGTCGTCTCTTCACTGGCGTCGAGTCGTCTCTTCACGGGAGTCGAGTCGTCTCTTCACGGGAGTCGAGTCGTCTCTTCACGGGAGTCGAGTCGTCCTTTCACTGGCGTCGAGTCGTCTCTTCACAAGCGTCGAGTCGTCTCTTCACAGGCGTCGAGTCGTCTCTTCACTGGCGTCGAGTCGTCTCTTCACGGGAGTCGAGTCGTCTCTTCACGGGAGTCGAGTCGTCTCTTCACGGGAGTCGAGTCGTCCTTTCACAGGCGTCGAGTCGTCTCTTCACGGGAGTCGAGTCGTCTCTTCACGGGCGTCGAGTCGTCTCTTCACGGGCGTCGAGTCGTCTCTTCACGGGCGTCGAGTCGTCTCTTCACGGGCGTCGAGTCGTCTCTTCACGGGCGTCGAGTCGTCTCTTCACGGGCGTCGAGTCGTCTCTTCACGGGCGTCGAGTCGTCTCTTCACGGGAGTCGAGTCGTCTCTTCACGGGCGTCGAGTCGTCTCTTCACGGGCGTCGAGTCGTCTCTTCACAAGCGTCGAGTCGTCTCTTCACGGGCGTCGAGTCGTCTCTTCACGGGCGTCGAGTCGTCTCTTCACGGGAGTCGAGTCGTCTCTTCACGGGCGTCGAGTCGTCTCTTCACGGGCGTCGAGTCGTCTCTTCACAAGCGTCGAGTCGTCTCTTCACAAGCGTCGAGTCGTCTCTTCACGGGCGTCGAGTCGTCTCTTCACGGGAGTCGAGTCGTCTCTTCACGGGCGTCGAGTCGTCTCTTCACGGGAGTCGAGTCGTCTCTTCACGGGCGTCGAGTCGTCTCTTCACGGGCGTCGAGTCGTCTCTTCACGGGAGTCGAGTCGTCTCTTCACGGGCGTCGAGTCGTCTCTTCACGGGAGTCGAGTCGTCTCTTCACATGGCTCGAGTCGTCTCTTCACGGTTGTCGAGTCGTCTCTTCACATGGCTCGAGTCGTCTCTTCACAAGCGTCGAGTCGTCTCTTCACAGGCGTCGAGTCGTCTCTTCACGGGAATCGAGTCGTCTCTTCACGGGAGTTGAGTCGTCTCTTCACGGGAGTCGAGTCATCTCTTCACGGGAGTCGAGTCGTCTCTTCACGGGAGTCGAGTCGTCTCTTCACGGGCCTCGAGTCGTCTCTTCACGGGCGTCGAGTCGTCTCTTCACGGGCCTCGAGTCGTCTCTTCACAAGCGTCGAGTCGTCTCTTCACAAGCGTCGAGTCGTCTCTTCACGGGCCTCGAGTCGTCTCTTCACGGGCCTCGAGTCGTCTCTTCACGGGAGTCGAGTCGTCTCTTCACGGGAGTCGAGTCGTCTCTTCACGGGAGTCGAGCCGTCTCTTCACGGGCGTCGAGTCGTCTCTTCACAGGAGTCGAGTCGTCTCTTCACGGGCGTCGAGTCGTCTCTTCACGGGAGTCGAGTCGTCTCTTCACGGTTGTCGAGTCGTCTCTTCACAAGCGTCGAGTCGTCTCTTCACAGGCGTCGAGTCGTCTCTTCACGGGAGTCGAGTCGTCTCTTCACGGGAGTCGAGTCGTCTCTTCACAAGCGTCGAGTCGTCTCTTCACGGGCCTCAAGTCGTCTCTTCACGGGAGTCGAGTCGTCTCTTCACGGGAGTCGAGTCGTCTCTTCACGGGAGTCGAGTCGTCTCTTCACGGGAGTCGAGTCGTCTCTTCACGGGCGTCGAGTCGTCTCTTCACGGGAGTCGAGTCGTCTCTTCACGGGCGTCGAGTCGTCTCTTCACGGGAGTCGAGTCGTCTCTTCACGGGAGTCGAGTCGTCTCTTCACGGTTGTCGAGTCGTCTCTTCACATGGCTCGAGTCGTCTCTTCACGGGAGTCGAGTCGTCTCTTCACGGGCCTCGAGTCGTCTCTTCACGGGCGTCGAGTCGTCTCTTCACGGGCCTCGAGTCGTCTCTTCACAAGCGTCGAGTCGTCTCTTCACGGGCCTCGAGTCGTCTCTTCACAAGCGTCGAGTCGTCTCTTCACGGGAGTCGAGTCGTCTTTTCACGGGAGTCGAGTCGTCTCTTCACGGGCGTCGAGTCGTCTCTTCACGGGCGTCGAGTCGTCTCTTCACGGGCGTCGAGTCGTCTCTTCACGGGAGTCGAGTCGTCTCTTCACGGGAGTCGAGTCGTCTCTTCACGGGCGTCGAGTCGTCTCTTCACAAGCGTCGAGTCGTCTCTTCACTGGCGTCGAGTCGTCTCTTCACGGGAGTCGAGTCGTCTCTTCACGGGAGTCGAGTCGTCTCTTCACGGGCGTCGAGTCGTCTCTTCACGGGCGTCGAGTCGTCTCTTCACGGGCGTCGAGTCGTCTCTTCACAAGCGTCGAGTCGTCTCTTCACAGGAGTCGAGTCGTCTCTTCACGGGCGTCGAGTCGTCTCTTCACGGGAGTCGAGTCGTCTCTTCACGGGAGTCGAGTCGTCTCTTCACGGGAGTCGAGTCGTCTCTTCACGGGCGTCGAGTCGTCTCTTCACGGGCGTCGAGTCGTCTCTTCACGGGCGTCGAGTCGTCTCTTCACGGGCGTCGAGTCGTCTCTTCACGGGAGTCGAGTCGTCTCTTCACGGGAGTCGAGTCGTCTCTTCACGGGCGTCGAGTCGTCTCTTCACGGGCCTCGAGTCGTCTCTTCACAAGCGTCGAGTCGTCTCTTCACGGGCCTCGAGTCGTCTCTTCACGGGAGTCGAGTCGTCTCTTCACGGGAGTCGAGTCGTCTCTTCACGGGAGTCGAGTCGTCTCTTCACGGGCGTCGAGTCGTCTCTTCACGGGCGTCGAGTCGTCTCTTCACGGGAGTCGAGTCGTCTCTTCACGGGAGTCGAGTCGTCTCTTCACGGTTGTCGAGTCGTCTCTTCACAAGCGTCGAGTCGTCTCTTCACAGGCGTCGAGTCGTCTCTTCACGGGAGTCGAGTCGTCTCTTCACGGGAGTCGAGTCGTCTCTTCACAGGCGTCGAGTCGTCTCTTCACGGGCCTCAAGTCGTCTCTTCACGGGAGTCGAGTCGTCTCTTCACGGGAGTCGTCTCTTCACAAGCGTCGAGTCATCTCTTCACGGGAGTCGAGTCGTCTCTTCACGGGCGTCGAGTCGTCTCTTCACGGGAGTCGAGTCGTCTCTTCACGGGCGCCGAGTCGTCTCTTCACGGGAGTCGAGTCGTCTCTTCACGGGAGTCGAGTCGTCTCTTCACGGTTGTCGAGTCGTCTCTTCACATGGCTCGAGTCGTCTCTTCACAGGCGTCGAGTCGTCTCTTCACGGGAGTCGAGTCGTCTCTTCACGGGCATCGAGAAGTCTCTTCTTGGGAGTCGAGTCGTCTCTTCACAGGCGTCGAGTCGTCTCTTCACGATAGTCGAGTCGTCTCTTCACGGGAGTCGAGTCGTCTCTTCACGGGAGTCGAGTCGTCTCTTCACGTGCCTCGAGTCGTCTCTTCACGGGAGTCGAGTCCTCTCTTCACAAGCGTCGAGTCGTCTCTTCACGGGCCTCAAGTCATCTCTTCACGGGAGTCGAGTCGTCTCTTCACAAGCGTCGAGTCGTCTCTTCACGGGAGTCGAGTCGTCTCTTCACGGGCCTCAAGTCATCTCTTCACGGGAGTCGAGTCGTCTCTTCACAAGCGTCGAGTCGTCTCTTCACGGGCGTCGAGTCGTCTCTTCACGGGAGTCGAGTCGTCTCTTCACGGGAGTCGAGTCGTCTCTTCACGTGCCTCGAGTCGTCTCTTCACGTGCCTCGAGTCGTCTCTTCACTGGCGTCGAGTCGTCTCTTCACGGGAGTCGAGTCGTCTCTTCACGGGCGTCGAGTCGTCTCTTCACGGGAGTCGAGTCGTCTCTTCACGGGCGTCGAGTCGTCTCTTCACGGGAGTCGAGTCGTCTCTTCACGGGAGTCGAGTCGTCTCTTCACGGGAGTCGAGTCGTCTCTTCACGGGAGTCGAGTCGTCTCTTCACGTGCCTCGAGTCGTCTCTTCAGAGACGACTCGACTCCCGTGAAGATCAGTATTTTGATTTTAACATTTTGCGTGCAGCTAACTTAACAAGCGATCCCATTGAATGAATTCGTCCAATCACATTTGCCATTTAAAGTCCTCGACTTTCTAAAACGCACAGTACCTCAAACATGTTTTAGTATTTTTCTTTAAATGCACACGACAGTCTCTATTTAGTAAAATGCATAATGTGCTTGTAAACAATGAGAGACAGGCTACAGACCTCCAACCTCCCACCACATTTCCCTCTCATAACACCATGAACCACTATTGCTCCATAAATAATTGACTATGTACATTGCAAATACAATCTGTATCATACCTGCATTACTTTTATTTCGTGTAATTTACAACGTAACGGCGTTGCATGCTCGTAGTTTCTTTTGCACTTGGATCAGTGAGGCGATACAGCGCGCGCCGCCGCATTTGCGCATGCAATTAAGTGTGCGATAACAGCTGAAAGGACTAGAAAGTCAGTCAGCACCCACACCAGTCACTTCCAACTATGGTCACTTCCCCCCAAACGATCGTGTACTGTAGGTGGAGCCTGAAACTGATCGTCCTCCTTGTGGTGGTAGTCAGGTACTACTGGCCTGTCCCTCACAGGCTCAAACACGTAACCAAACTGACTCATTTTCGTGTGTATAGGACCTGCAGTTGCAGCTGCCTATATACCTTTGCAGGTTCTACTATGCCAGTGATGTCATCAGAATTGCCAGTGTTCTAATACTAACAAACGCAATTTTTGAGATGCTTAAAAAAAAGCTATATTGATATTTAAAAAAAAAAAAGAAATTTGTGTAATTTACTTTTAATTGTCATAAAAAAAACACGTAATCAGTGTAGAATTTTTCAGTTAAGTTCATCTTTAAAAGAGGTCTTAAGGTCAAAATTGTTAGGAGTACGGACGAGGACTTTTAAGAGGCTTAAGAGTTTCTTTAGCAGAGGAGAAACTGGCAGAAAGACAAAGAGGGAGAAGAAATGTGTTGCAGACAATGGATGACAGTGAGTTAATAAGACGCTATTAGATCCAGGGGTGCAAACAGCGCGTTTTTCGGCGCCTCCCGCTTTTTTTACGTCAGTTTGGGTGACTTGTGTGAATCGTGCAGATCCGAAGAGTTATTTTTTTAAGGGGGTGGGGGGTTGGGGTTGAGAGGGTCTGATTATAATTTAATCAACAGTAATTCTGTATTGTCCACTAACAAGTAAATAGGAAATAAGCAAATCAGAACACTGCGCGCCAAAACCAGCAGTATGTGCGCAAGCGTGAACCACTAGTGTTTCTGTCTCACTCTGGATCTGCCACTGCATCACATTTCTCTCTGCGTGGCGTGGAGTGTCCGTTTTTATGTCGGCTCTCATGTTAACTGGTTAGAGTTTGTGTTAGAGCACAATGCCTGCGTGACACACACACTTCTCGAGCCGCGCCGAAACCGCGTGCTAGAAATAGAACCGCAACCGACACCTATTTTTCACGCGACACGCAAGAGTGTTGGAAGTTTTCAGACAAAATAGAAGGCGCAAATACATATTAATAAATTACATTTTGATGCTTGAAAGTCTCTCGGTTTTGACAAATGCATATATAATTGTAATTTAAAAAATAGGCCTAATTATCGATTTTCAAATATTGCCCCGTCAATAGGCCTACAGAACGAAATATTCTGTAGCCTATTTTGCCGTCAATACTGCCGACATTGTCTTTGCTGTATCAGGCTATATATATTATGTTTAACATCCAAATGTAGATGGTCTGTCGGCGCACAGAGCCACGCAGTCGCAGACAGCACGTGAAGTTCGTGAACACCGAATTCCCTTTTCTTTCTTATCTATTTGTGTTTGAACAGACATGTGCACGAAAAAATAAGCCAGTGTCCGTCTCAACGAGTTTTCCCGTAAACGCAGTCAAAATAAAACGGATGCGTGTCATTGCATATATAAAATAAAGACATGATCTCTTTTGCAAATATCCGTATGACTCTGCATTATTTTACCTTCTGTGTACCAACCAATCCAGCCCTTTTTACCTGTTAAAATACCTTCAAATGTCGAAAACAACCCATAAAATACAGTATTCTACTTATAACAAAATGATTGAAGCCTCTAATTATTGCAATAAATAATGCAATCAATTTTCGGCAGACCATCACTTTTCGGCACGACACCGGTATTAGATACGTGCATTTGTCTTAAAGGGACAGCACCCAATATACCTGCAGCTGTTTGTGTCACCAAAGTTAATCAAACAACAAAAGAGAAAGAGAAAAATCACGTTTTGTCAAAAGATAAACTGTATTAATACTTAATACAGTTGATTTACCTGAAAAACATAAAGCACTGCTTTATTTCTCGTGTATTTGTGTTTTATTGTATTTATATTTGTATTTTGTTTATTAGTTTCTATGCAGATGCACTAGGCCTACCTTACACAATTACCCCAATCATCCTAGAATTATTAATTCTTTACAAAAAGAGCTATTCAAATCATCAGGTGAAATTGTTTTCAGGAAGTAGCAGTAAAGCAAGAAGAAGAAGTGCAAGATAGTTTTTCTAAATTTCATTTGACTCTATGTGCCTATAGGGGTGGGTTGGGGATGGTGGCAATGTAGTATCTGGATATTTGCCGCGGGACGAGGGCTTCGATTACCTCTCTCTTTTTTGACCATACATGTGTTTGCACCCCTGTAGATCGTGCAGGGATCATGTTTGTGACAGATCTTTTTAGAGACACGCTAATATCTCCAACACGGCGCAGAAATGCCATAGCGCCAGAAATGAAAGTAATCACTACATTACGATATTTGGCAACTGGGAAAATTCCATGTTTGATACATTAAAACCAACATTCAAACCACCACCATTGAGATGCCAGCAATCAGTGTAACTGGAAAGAGTGGAACAATTTTTATCATTCTAAGCCAATAAAATAACTTATAGGAAATGAACAGCATGGTAAATAAAAAAAAGGATTTATATACACAATAATATAATGTGTGTGTGTGTGTGTGTGTGTGTGTGTGTGTGTGTGTGTGTGTGTGTGTGTGTGTGTGTGAACGATCAAATAGGAAAAATTACGCATGTAGTTTCAAAGTGAAGGCTTAGAATAGACCCTATACTTAAAATCACTTTTTTTTTCCTTCTTGGACAACTAACCAATCACAGTCTTCAAAAGATTGTGTCATACATAGCAACGGGGTCAACCCCGCCTCCTCACTAAGATGAAAGTGTTTGTCTTTTCCTTACTCAGAGTTGCTCTCAGATCGGTCCCGAATTGCTCTTAAGCTAAGACTCCTACATAAAAGTTTTTAAGCTAAATTAAGAGTTTTCTGAGAGGATTCTTAGAATCTTTATGAATACGGGCCCTGTTTTTTAGGAAATCAGACATTGGCTGCTGTAAAAGGTTGTCATATAAAAATTATATATGATATGATATGGCTCAGGATTCATGAATATAATTAAACCTTTTTAGCATGTTTGGGTGATTCCGGGGAGTTAAAGCAGAATTTGAGGTAGCATTGTTTCGACCCTAATTACAGGTTTCCAGCAGCTTGTTGACCGGGTTGTCCACCCAGGTTGTGATCCTCGGACATCATAGATTTCATTTCTATATGACAACCTTTTACAGCAGCCCATGTCTGCTAAACCCCCTCTCCCCCCTGGGTATAGGCCACAAATCTGTGAGTGGGCTACAGTTTTCAAGTCTGAACAGGTGATGTTGTGTAATATTCAGTTACTGTAAGAAACTGTTCTGGAGTTTACCGGTATAACTCGATCACCTGTGTAGCCTAAATCTACTCCATTAACTGGAACTGAATACTACATCCACATATTGTTATGTAATCACTCAGCATATTGCTCTGTAACTTAAAGGACAAGTTCGGTATTTTACACTTAACCTGTTAAGCTGCACCTCCACTTTTAAAAAATCCCCAGAAATGACATACCCAAACTGAAACAGATACATTTCACAGTACTAAAAGCACAAGTATGATCTCATTTGAAAGCTGACACCTGGCAGTTTATTGTAAATGTAGAATTAATTATTGTCATAATGAATTTTTTTTTTTTATAAATAGCTTCAAAGTTTTGTAAAGTTATTAGAAATTATTTTTTATGAAACATCCTTATGAAAATAAAATTGAAGTTGGCACTGTAGCAATCTAGAAATGCACTACAGCTAAAGCCATGTCTAAACATTTTATGTTTAAAATCTTAAGATAATAAGTCCAAAACTCTGTATTTAGTTAAATGTTTTTCAAAACTGATGTTTATGGCCATCTTCTAAGCATCTATCCAGTATATTGGCCCTCATTTATCAAAAGTGCGTACACCAAATTTCCAGCGTACACCTGGCGTACACCCAAAACCACGTTGACTTTGAGATTTATCAATATGGACGTTGGCGTACGGCACGCTCAAATCCTACGCCAGCTCAGGAGGTGGTGTACGCACGTTTTGAGTGCGGGAATGCGCAAAAAAACAATTCCTAACACCACAAAACGCACTGACAAACTAAAAGATATAATATAATATGACCCACTGTAAAAAAACAACAACATAGTAATTATAAACTTCAGTGTTTATTTTTGTGCAACATGGACTTCAATGTTTAATTTGTGTGACTTTACCAAAGCACTTGAATTGTAGGCATATGTATTCCTTAAGTTGCGAGCCTGTGCGCTTTACCTGACGTTTCGAGCCTTGTTTATACTTTCGCCTGGCTCCGCAGCGCGAGTCTCCGCAGACTGCGCGCGCACCTCCCCAAACGGACGAGGCGTTTATACTCGACGCGCTCGCCGTTGTACTATTCTTTGAAACGATGGTTAGGCCAGGGTTAGGCCCGGCAGGTATGCACGGATTGGGTTTAGTAATGAAAGGCTTTCAATGACCAAAAAAATAATTCAGACTGACAAAATAATAAAAATGCCATTCTTCTTCTTTTAAATAATAATAATAATACAAATAATAATAACGACATTCTTCTTCTAAATAACAATAAGCGTCATTAATAATAAAAATCTAGAAATCAATTTTGTTTCTTTCCACTTCCCTGGTTTCGCTTTCTCTTTCTCAAAGAAGTTTCTCTTTAATTTGCCGTCTTCCGTGTGTCCATGGCGTAAAATGAGGGCGTGGGGGGAGCGGAGACTTGAATATATAGGGGCGTGTTATTCTAATGACGATCGATTTCAGCCGCGGCATTTATCAAGGGCAGGTATTGCGTACACCAGAATTTCAAAGGTACGCACAGCTTCATAAATCAGGCGATGAGAAGAGTGTAAGCATAATCTTACGCCATAATATACGCCCGTTTCTACGCAAGATTGATAAATGAGGGCCATTGTCTCTATTGTTTTGTGGTGCAAAAGATCCCCATTCAGTCTCAGTCTCCCCCTGCACACATTCACACCTCTCCAGCCTGGTTATGGCTCTAAATATGCATTTCTTTTGTCTGCATTATAGATACTAATGACTAGCTATTCACAGGCTATTCATAGGGTTTCAGTCCCTAATTTCTTTTCTCAAAGTTCACCTCACATTTTAAACTGTATCAAATGCATTTCTTGAATAAAGAAACTTTCAGTAAGCATTCAAAAAATCATAAAAGTATAACTTCTAGGTGGCAGGTGCACCTAGGGCTAGCTAGCTTAGCACACCATCAATACACGAGAATTTATGAGATTAAAACCATGTTTGTGCTCCAAACTTACTTTATAACGCAAGACGAGTGTTTTAAATAATCTTCTGTGATCTAATTTGGCTTCAGATAAAAAAAATCTGACAGAAAATATACCATTGTATGGTATTCTGCACAATGACAGTCTATATAGATTAGCATTACATTATAAATATAATCTATTATTATGGAAATACCTGGCATGGCTTGAAAAACACAGGTAACTCAAATATCATTGCAAACATGTTTATTGTCTTCAAAACGTCTGTATCTGCATGATATAGTGCGATCTCTTGTTAGCTTTGTGTGTATCAGTGACGTCCTGGAATGTCACATGATCATGGCTCTTCTTCATGTTCCATATATGGACTATTAAGTCAAGTCAAGTCAACTTTATTTATATAGCGCTTTTCACAATACAGATTGTATCAAAGCAGCTTCACAGTATTAAATAAAATAGTACATCAGTGTTTGTTTCTGGTGTAAAACATCCACGTTTGGTAATGCAGATCAATAGCACTGTTGAATCGATTAATCAAGTTACAATCTAATATAACACCCAGGTCTTTTACTTTATAGGTAACCAATGTAGTGATGATAAAATTGGTGTTATATGGTCAAACTTTCTTGATCTAGTAAGAACTCTAGCGGCGGCATTTTGGACTAACTGTAGCTTGTTTATTAAGTATCCCCAGCTGAGCAAGCCAAAGGCAACAGTGGCAAGGAACCGAAAAACTCCATCAGGTGACCTAATGGAGAAAAAAAAACCTTGGGAGAACCCAGGCTCAGTCGGGGGCCAGTTCTCCTCTGGCGTTTATGAAGTAGAGACCGGATTTAACTGTAAGATTAAAATATTATATGAATGCCTGGCTGAAGAGATGCGTCTTTAATCTAGTTTTAAACTGGGAGAGCGATTCTGAGCAACGAACAGTATCAGGAAGGCTATTCCAGAGTTTTGGAGCTAAATGTGAAAATGCTCTCCCTCCTTTGGTGGATCTGGATATCCTAGGTATGACCAAAAGCCTCGAATTTAGTGACCTTAAAGAGCGCGATGGATTATAGGGCGATAGAAGATCCGTTAAATAAACTGGAGCTAAGCCGTTTAGGGCTTTATAAGTCAGTAGCAATACCTTGTAATTAATACGGAACTTTATAGGTAACCAATGTAGTGATGATAAAATTGGTGTTATATGGTCAAACTTTCTTGATCTAGTAAGAACTCTAGCGGCGGCATTTTGGACTAACTGTAGCTTGTTTATTGAGGATGCAGGACAACCAGCTAATAAAGCATTACAGTAATCTAGTCTCGAGGTCATGAATGCATGAACTAACTTTTCTGCATCAGAAACAGATAGCATGTTATGTAACTTAGCAATGTTTCTAAGGTGAAAAAAGGCTGTTTTTGTAACATATGAAATATGATTTTCAAAAGACAAGTTACAATCTAATATAACACCCAGGTCTTTTACTGTAGAGGATAAAGTAACAGGACACCCTACTATGTTAAAGTTGTATTGTAAGAGGTTTTGTGGGCGGTTTTTTGAACCAATAAGTATTACCTCTGTCTTATCTGGATTTAATAAAAGAAAATTGTGCGTCATCCAATCTTTTATATCTTTAACACACTCTGTCAATTTGGATAATTTAGCGTTTTCATCCGGCCGTGATGAAATATATAGTTGAGTGTCATCAGCATAACAATGGAAACTAATTCCATGTTTCCTTATAATATTTCCAAGTGGCAGCATATATATTGAGAATAATAGAGGGCCTAACACAGATCCTTGCGGCACTCCATAGTTTACTGGAGTTATGATAGATTTTTCTCCGTTTAAATAGACAAAATGGTAGCGGTCAGATAGGTATGATCTGAACCAGCTTAATGCTTGTCCTTGAAAACCGGTATAGCTTTGTAGTCGATCTAAGAGTATTGTGTGATCTATAGTATCGAACGCAGCACTAAGATCAAGTAAAACTAGTATTGAGATACAGCCTTGGTCAGAAGCTAAGAGTAAATCATTTGTGATTTTAACAAGCGCAGTTTCAGTGCTATGATGCGGCCTGAATCCAGACTGAAACTTTTCATAGGTGTCATTTTCTTGCAAGAAAGAGCCCAGTTGGGCAGACACAACTTTTTCTAATATTTTGGACATAAAAGGAAGATTTGAAATGGGTCTATAATTTGCTAGGTTATTTGGGTCTAATTGTGGTTTCTTAATGAGAGGTTTTATAACTGCCAATTTAAATGTTCTTGGAACATGACCTAAAGATAAAGACGAGATAATAATATTGAGGAGAGGCTCTTCCACTATAGGTAACACTTCTTTCAATAGTTTAGTTGGTATGGGTCTAATAAACATGTTGTTTTAGAGGAAATGATAAGTTTATTTAACTTTTTTGTTCTATAGTTGTAAAGCACTGTAATTGTTCTTGCGGGGTGATAATCGAGGCTGAATTATAAGGCGCGATTGAAGATTGAACGTTTACAATTGTGGATCTGATGTTTTCTATTTTCTCAGTGAAAAAATTCATGAAATCATTACTACTAAACTGTAACGGAATATTTTGTTCAGGTGACGCTTGTTTATTTGTTAGTCTAGCCACGGTGTTAAATAAGAACCTAGCATTGTTTTTGTTATTTTCTATTAGTTTGCGGAGGTGCTCAGCCCTGGCCGCTTTTAGGGCCTTTTTATAGCGTGACGTACTGTCTTTCCAAGCGATTCTAAAAACCTCTAAATTAGTTTGTTTCCATTTACGCTCTAAATTACGGGTTTCTCTCTTTAGAACACGAGTAGTATTGTTGTACCATGGTGCTTTAATTTTCTCTCTGACCTTTTTTAGTCTCATAGGTGCAACAATATCCAATTTTCCAGAGAGAATGGTGCTCATAGTGCTGGTTAGTTCGTCTAGTTCATCTGTTTGTTTAGGTTCAGGCAGCAGCTGAGACAGATCCGATAAGCAATTTGAAAAATTATCTATGGTGGATGGAAGGATTGTTCTGCCTAATCGATAACGCGGCGCAGCATGATATATTACCGGGGTACGTAATATGCAAGTTACCATGTAATGGTCAGTTACATCATCACTTTGCGGAATGATATCTATATCGGTTGGATCGGTTCCATGTGATATAATTAAATCGAGTGTATGATTAAAACGATGAGTTGGTCCGGTAACGTTTTGCTTAACCCCAAAGGAATTTAATAAGTCTATAAACGCAGCCCCTAACGTATCATTTTGATTATCTACGTGTATGTTAAAATCTCCAACAATTAATATTTTATCGACATTGACCAATAGATCTGAGAGAAAATTTGCAAATTCTTTTAGGAAATCAGCGTAAGGCCCTGGTGGTCTATATACGGTAGCCAAGGCTAAAGATAATAGGGATGTTTTTCTATCATCTAAGAGCGTAACATTTAGTACAAGTACTTCAAATGAAATAAACTTATAACCTGTTTTCTGAGTAACATTGAGAATATCTCTATAGATAGTTGCAATACCGCCGCCACGACCAATCAGACGGGGCTCGTGCTTATAGGAGTATCCTGATGGAGTAGACTCATTTAGACCGAAATAATCATTTGGTTTAACCCTCTGGGGACCAAAAACGCGCCGGCGCGTTTTGCTCGTTTTTTTTTTTAGCAATGAAAAATAAACACAAAATGCTCTGTTAATTTTGATCTTTAGTTTTCGTGTTATACATCAATCGATCCTGTTCAGTTTCTATTTTTTTCTGTATATTCAAAATAAAAATAAAGTGTTTTGCTTTTTGACAAATAAAGAAACTTTAACATGATGCGATTTCTGCCTTCTCTCTATCCGTAAACTCCCATTTGAAACGCGTTCGAAAATTATCTATAACTCCGCGAAAATTCAGTCAAACAGGCAAACAGACCCACGGGCATAAAGCTTGAGATCGCATCTGTTAAATGAAGTCATTTATATAAAAAACAAATATTATCAGCTTCTGTAATCTGTATAAAAAGAGAGCGACTCCAGTCGACCTCATTACGAGCTAATTCACAGTAATGTGACACGCCCACGGAGAGCGCGTGCTATTCAAACGCAAATTCTGAGAACTATTGAAGATCTGTGAAACGCCCACATCAGCTGTAAACAAAGCGCGTCGCGATCGAGTGAGGCATAATATAGCCTACCTTATGGAGAAAAGATTCCTCAGAACAGTGCTGATATGAGGAACAATATATCCTGATATGAGGAGCAGATCCCGCTGAGGAGTGAGGTAGGCTGTTTTCTTTTCTCACGTGTGGAATAACGTTATGGAATAACGTTAGTGTAGGCCTATGCAAACCGCAAAAAGATGAATCGCATTTCTATAATATGACTCGCCTTTCTGTGAGATGAATGAAGGGTACATATTTGTAAAGACTGTTTAGCCTAAATATAAATCGCGCGTCTGTGTGTGAAAGAATAAACTGCTTTGCTATAGCCTACTGAGAGGAGTAAAAATCGACTAGAATATGTTGAAATAAAATGTATTTGTACAAGCAACGTATTAAACTGCAAATTAGCATTTATATGCCCTAATATTTCATAAAAACAACGCTACAGTCAGTCACTTGTTGACTAGATTTGGGTACAGTTTTTAGGCTACTGTAAAATATACTGCCACATAAAATAAGCTTTTGTTTAGCAATTTCTGCTCATATCTAACGTTATATATATATATATATATATATATATATATATATATATATATATATATATATATTTGTCAAAAATAAAGTCATAGACTAAGATGTTAGATGTTCCAATGCGGCTATATTCAAACTAATGAATACATATGATAAAAAGTAGGCCTATAATCTTTTTTTCTTTTTCTTTTTTACAAAGAAAGAGTACACTTGAAATATTGTTGAAATTGTAATTATTGTTGTAATTGTAACATTTTTAATAAAATAGCAAAACATATTTACAAGAGAGATGTAAGCAAAATCTTAAATGGTCAATATAAGTCTTCTTCTAAATACATCCTTTGTCCTTGTATTGTGGCTCAGTCAGTGTCACACCTGAAAGGATGGCTCATTAGGCAGAGTCATTATGCAGAGTGGGTGTGAACTACTCCTCCCCCTCGCATATTGGCTTTCCAAGCAAAACCTGTTTTACACCATTTAAATCAATGTATTTTTTTTTGTGAACGATAAAGCAAGACTATTTTCATATAATTTTGAAGCTAGAACTCAAAGGGACCACATCCATTGGTCAAAAGTCTTGTGGACACATATTTAATATGTGTTTTGTGGTCTTAATTCAGCAACTTTCATTTTTATTTTTTCCAATAACCACGCATAAACATTATTCTCTTAAAAATACAAACATCTACATACAAGTTGCTTGCATATTATGGTAGCCCTGTTTGTGCTATATAGAGTGAATTTACACCTTTGTCATTAACATGTTTATAAATAACTGAAAAAAGCACAAATGTCAAGGCATGTCAGAACTTCTCAAGGGCCCCAAAAACACCTTGGTCCCCAGAGGGTTAAGCCAGGTTTCAGTAAGGCAAAGTACATCGATGCTATTATCTGTGACTATTTCATTTACAATAACTGCCTTAGATGTGAGTGATCTAATGTTTAAAAGACCTAGCTTTAGAAATTGTTTTTGTTTACTTATAGCAACATTTTCTGTTTTAATAACAATTAGATTTTTCCTAGATCCTGCAGTAGATTTATTATTTGATCGCACTAAACGAGGAATAGACACAGTTTCTATGCAATGTTCTACACTAGTATTTATATCAGTTAATTTGGTGCAGCAGAGACTATGATTTGGACTTTTGGTTACTAGTCAAAAGGTATTTAACATTTTGGAGATGTTATCTGACAGAAGATCCGATCCGAATCTGTTTGGGTGTAAGCCATCAGCACGGAAAAGCCTAGGACGCTCCCAAAACAGATTCCAATTATTTACAAAGAGCAGTTTCTGCTCACTGCACCATGACGTTAACCCTCTGGGGTCTGAGCTGTTTTTGGGGCCCTTGAGATGTTCTGACATGCCCTGACATTTGTGCTTTTTTCAGTTGCTTATAAACATATTAATGGCAAAGGTGTAAATTCACTCTATAAAGCACAAACAGGGCTACCATAATATGTGAGCCACGTGTATGTACATGTTTTCATTTTTGAGAGAATAATGTTTATGCATGGTTATTGAAAAAACTAAAAACTAAAATTTCTGAAATAAGGCCACAAAACACATAGTAAATATGTGTCAATAAGACTTTTGAATAATGGATGTCCTCGCCTAGTGTTTTTTCTTCAAAATCATGTGAAAATAGTCTTGCTTTATCGTTCACATAAAACCATACATTGATTTAAATTGATGTAAAACAGGTTTTGCTTGGAAAGCCAATATGCGAGGAGGCGTGAACGAGGAGTGGTTTACAACTTAGAACACCTACTCTGCATAATGATGAGCTATTCACACAGGTGTGAAACTGGCTGAGCCACAATGCAAGGACAAAGGATATTTAGAAGAAGACTTATATTGACCATTTAAGATTTTGCTTACATCTATCTTGTAAATATGTTTTGCCATTTTATTAAAAAGGTTACAATTACAACAATATTACAATTTCAACAATATTTCAAGTGTACTCTTTCTTTGTAAAAAAAGAAAATGATTATAGGCCTACATTTTATCTATGTATTCATTACTTTCATATTTCGCTTGACTGTAACGTTGTTTTCATGAAATATTAGGGCATATTGTTAATTTGCAGTTTAATACGTTGCTTATACAAATAGCCTACATTTTATTTCAACATATTTCAGTCGATTTTTACTCATCTCAGTATAGCAATACAGTTTGCTGAAACATCATCATTCATTCACACACGCGATTTAAATTTAAACTGTCTTTACCAGCTGTGGTAAACAGCGCGCATCTCTGCCGTTCATTCATTCATAAACAGAAACCCACGTGAAGAAATTCACGTGAGAAGGAAAAAAACTTACTAGTATTCCTCAGCTCGCTCCTCGATATACCCGCACTTCTGGGGGACATTTTCCATTATTATTCCTCACAGCTGCAAGACGGTGTAAACAAGTAATGATCTGAATAAACTTGTGTTTTCTCGCGCTGATATGGGGGCGTTCACAGGTTTGCGCGGATTGCCTCAGTCATTTGCGTTTGAATAGCGTGCGCTCTCCGTGGGCGGAGTCACATTACATCTGAATTAGATGTAATTAGCTCGACTGGAATCGCTCTCTTTTAATACAGATTTCACAAGATGAGAATATTTGTTTTTTATATAAATTACTTCATTAAAAAGAAGAGAATTCAAGCTTCATGCCTGTGTGACTGTATGCCTGTTTGACTGAGTATTCGCTGAGTTATTGTTCATTTTCGGACGCATTTCAGAATGGACTACACTGGCAGAGAGAAGGCAGAACTCGCTTCGTGTTTATTTTCCTTTTTTTGGCAAAAAGCACAGCACTTTGTTTTTATTGTGAGTATACACAAAAATAATACACATTTAACAGAATCGATTGATGTATGAAACTTGTTTTGTAAAATCAAATTCAAAAGAGTATTTCGGGTCTCAATTCAACTCATAAGGAAAAAAGCGAGCAGATCACGCCGGCGTGATCTCCGACCTCTGAGGGTTAACCATTCATTTAGCGCGAATAATCTACTAAACTTTTCATGTCCTAGACGGTACGTGGGAAGCGGTCCTGACACAATGATCGTTATATCAGGCGATGTGCTGCGTACCGTATCGATCAGATTCCTGAAGTCTTTCTTCAGAACTTCCGTGTGGCGCAGCCTGATGTCGTTCACTCCCGCGTGCAATACCAAAGTTCCGACGCGCTCGTTATCGTTCAGAATCTCGGGAACGCGAGCAGCGATTTCAGAAACACGAGCACCAGGAAAGCAGTGACTGTGCACCTTATTTTTACCTGATGTAGCATGGACGTGCCGAACAATGGAATCACCGATGATCACAGCATCGCGTTCTGTTTCGCGAAGAGCGGAGAAGCGGTTTTGAAAAAAATATGGAGCGCTTCACAGATTTGCGTGTCATTATTGTGCATAATAGCGCCCTCAGGCTATTGGTATGAATTGAAAACACAGCACATCTCAGTAAGAAGCGCTCATAATGATTACATCGACGCATTTGGGTATAAATTCAATAAATATTGTTCCTGTCTATAGAAATCTGATGTAAACCTATGAGAATCTATCAATATTTCTCCAAATATGCACATTTTTGAGCATTTTCACGTTTACAAAGACGTGAAACTCACCGAGTGGTCAGGGGTGTTCACTGATATGTTCACACAAAAATCGCTGCAAAAGATGCTTTCCAACTGGTGATTTACCATTCGTTGTAAAACTGTGGATCTATTTTTCCAAACGTCTCACCCCCGTAGATTCTTCCGTTGAGAGCTTGAATAATAGACACTCCAGCCCAGTTGGTGGCGATAATGCACCTTTGCCAATTGCAAGCAAACCACTGGCATTTCATTGAATACACAGAAGAAGCAGAAGAAGAAGCGGCAGAGTAATACCGTACCGCACACAGCACATTCAATACAAGTCAATGGAGTTGGACAAAAACTACGATAAAACCTGTTGGAAAGCATATTTTGCAGCGATTTTTGTGTGAGCATATCAGTGAACACCCCTGATCACTCGGTGAGTTTAACCTCTTCCATCCTTCCATCCTCTCATCGATACACAGACTCAGGGGTAAAGCAGAGGCAATCTACACGTTGGACTGTTGTACTGCTTGTGTGGTGTGTGCTCAAGCTTACCTGGTGGATTTTCATTGTACCACATACAGTTTCAAGCTGGTCTGGTATAGATCTGTCATATTCTTTTATCTCACTTTCTGTGATGTAGAAGAGCTTGATTTTTGACTTCTCTTCTATCAGCTTCTCAAAGAACATCCTGCCATCTGGAATGTCTGTTTCACCAGCAACAAGAACATCTGCCCTCCGTTTCAAGGCTGCGCCAACCCCATCAGCTGCGCCCTTTCCATGGCCTGCCTCTAGGAAATTCCATGTGACCTTTTTAAATCCTAGCTGAAATGGAACAGAGACAGAAGAAGTTCTTCTTTGAATGATACTGCGACATTGGTCCATCACTTACCATGTGCAGTGTGTTCAGAGACGAGATGAGCTCTTTGAAGTGAGAGAGTTTTGCTCCTTTACTGTTAAGTGAGCAGTGAATGTCACCTTATCACCACCTATCTTTTTCTCCCTGATTTCAGTTTTGCTACGCCATTCCATCCACTGTGTTTGCTCACCAGGTTCAAATGCAGCAGTTTGTACTTCTTTGTCCTGGCAATGGACACACTCTCTATACATGCAGGCTTTAGTTGGACTTTCACAACATAGTGAGTGCATTATGTTTTCAATTCTGTTGGTACTAATTCCTTTAAGATAAAGCAACTTATCATCCATGAGTTGGATGTTTGCATGGGTCTTGCATAAACAGGTATCCCTGTCTTGAATGGAGGGCTTGACGATCCAGAAAGGACGGTTCTCACAGAATTTACTGTATGAGATTTTCACCTGGGGATATTGCTCTTTGAAACTGCTACAGTCTGAAAAGAGAGTCATTGAGGTAGCGCTTCTGCTTTTTGAATTTCTGTCTAGTTATGGTGTCTTTCTTTCCTATAGTAGCTCACGAATTGTTGTCACGTTCCAAGAATTCTGTAATCTTCTCTTTTGTAGTGTTGCTTACCACATCACATGATTTTGTCTGGAATACTGAAGACCAGATGTCATTATGTTTTTTTCTCATCGTTTTGTTGTCTTTCTCAAGTTCTTTGTGCGCCACATACACTAACCCAGTGGTTCCCAATCCTGGTCCTGTGGACCCACAGCTCATCACATTTAATATGTCTCCTTTCCACTTTTTGTGGCAATTTCCACTTCCTGCTCAGCTACTGTTCGGACGCCCTTGCTTACTGCTCCGTGCTTTGCTCTATCACTTTTACATTTTATCTCCTATATTTTTATATTTTATTTCCTTTTATCACCTAATTTTAACTTCAGCAAATCAGCACAGTGCAGGGTCGAGCAGGCAGCGGCACTCAGCTCAGAGCGCAGCCAAGCCCAGGACTCTGATAGTGGGGGACTCCATAATCAGAAACATTAGCAGCAGGTATACAACTACGTGCTGCCTTCCACAAGCAACAACTTCTGATGTAAACAAGGAACTTCAGAACATTCTGATGAAACATAAGACTGCAAATCGACTCATCATTCATGTGGGTAAGAATGATATTCATAAAGAGCAGTCAGAACTCCTTAAGAAGGATTTCAATGAACTTTTTGAAACACTTAAAAGACTGAAAGTTCAAACATTCATCAGTGGACCTCTCCCAGCAAGAGGAACAAACAGGTTTTCACGGTTGCTTGGGCTAAATACATGGCTGCAAAAAACCTGCAATATAAAAGGAGTGAACTTCATTGACAATTTCAATCTTTTCTGGAGTCAGAGACATCTTTTTCATCGGGATGGCCGTCACCCAAACAAACTTGCTTCAAGAGTGTTAAAGGACAATATCTACTTCTTTCTCAATCATCCTTCTGCAGTGTGTGCCAATCAACTCAATCTGAACGGCACACACACACCTGGACACAGTATGAATGACAACGGGACTTCACTTAAGCAGCAAAATGGACATGCGGTTGACATATCACACAATGACAATGATAACACCACTCCGCCACAACAGCCTCTGCTCACGGACTCAATCTCAGCTGAGCCCTGCCCACAGAGCTCACCACAGACAGACATATTAGAACTGCTCGAAGATTCAGCACTCTATCCCTCTCTCCAGCAACTCCACTCCTGTGCTTCTCACAGAAAATGGAAGAACTGGTGTATGCTGGAAGCAAACTATCCCACTCTTTTGCTGCAAGCCCCCAGATACCAACCAAAAAAAGACAGGCACCATTACCACCCAAGCCTGTGGGCCAAGCTTGCCCTTCCCCCTCCTTCGAGAGCTCTTCGGCCTCTGCCTCAACGCCAGGGCCCACACCCTCCTCCATCTGCTCGAGGTGAACCGAAAACAACTGATACCAGCTCTCAGTGATGTGTGTCGGGTCCCCGTTATGATAACAGTAACTTTCTCAAATGTTTACAGAACAAGCGGGAACCCAGTGTGCCTGTATCTTTCTCTATTGCTGTTCTATTACAAGATAGAAAGTCTAAGGCCTTCAATAGCCGTACAGCAAACCCAACTAATCTGGTGCCTATTACGCATCAAACTAAGATTGCTGTGGGGCCAAAAAGTAAGTCTGTTAAGTTAGCACTTTTAAACATTCGCTCACTTAAAAATAAATCACTTCTAGTCAACGACTAAATAACCACAAACAATCTGGATTTTATGCTTCTGAATGAAACCTGGCTAGAAGACAGCTGCAGTGCAACAATCCTTAATGAAGCAGCCCCCCCTAACTTTACTTTTATGAGTGTCTGCAGAGCTGTTAAGAGAGGTGGGGGTCTAGCTGCTCTTTTTAAAGATATCTATCAATGTAAGCAAATATCATTTGGGAATTACTTGTCTTTCGAATATCTGGGTATTGTGTTGAAAGGTTCTCCACGCATTTTACTTATCATTATTTACAGGCCTCTAAAATACTCTCCAGCCTTTGCTGAGGACTTTACAGAACTGTTATCAACAATTACCTCAGAGTTTGACTGTTTTGCCATTGCTGGAGATTGTAACATCCACATAGATAGTGCAGAAAATAATATGGCAAAAGAAATCAATGCTGTTTTAAAAACTTTTGATCTGACTCAGCATGTACATGGAATGACACACAGTCGTGGGCACACTCTAGATTTACTTATCAGTAAGGGTCTAAACATTTCATCGATTGTTATTAAGGATGTAGCACTGTCTGATCATTTCTGTATTTTCTTTGATATATTGATCTCTCCTGCCACTGAAGCTAGATCTGTGTCTGTCAAGAAGAGATGCTTAAATGAGAACACTAGTGTACTATTTATGAAGGCTATATCCTTAACACCAAGTATATCTGCAGACTCTGTTGATTTTCTCCTTGATTCCTTTAACTCAAAAGTTAAAAGTGTATTTGATGATATTGCTCCTGTGAAAGTCAGGAAGAAGAGTGGCAGACAAAAAGCACCTTGGAGAAACTCGACAGCAGTGCAAACTATGAAAAGACAATGCAGAAAAGCAGAGCGCATGTGGCGGAAGACAAAACTTGTAGTCCATTATAACATCTACAAAGACAGCCTTCATGCTTTCAATATGCAACTAGGCAAAGCTAGACAGACTTTCTTCTCAAATATTATAAACAGTAATTTAAACAACACATGCACTCTTTTTGCTACTGTAGAGAGACTGAAAACCCCCCAAGCCAGATTCCCAGTGAAATGCTCTCAGAGAACAAGTGCAGTGAGTTTGCTTCTCTGAGAAAATCAATAATATCAGAAAGGTGATCAGCACATCCCTGAGTTGCTCTGGGGTCAGACAGATCAGACCACCTGAGAAAGTAGTTACTATGTCTGACTTCAAAGTAATTGATAGCAAAATTTTGCAAGAAACCGTACAGCACCTTAAAACATCAACCTGCGCTCTTGACACACTTCCCACATCATTTTTCAAAATTGTGTTAAACAGTTTAGAAGCAGATCTCCTAGAAGTGGTAAATGTCTCACTTCGCTCTGGGAGTTTTCCAAACTCCCTGAAAACTGCAGTTGTCAAGCCCCTCCTGAAAAAGAGCAATCTGGATAAGACCATATTAAGCAACTATAGGCCGATCTCAAATCTTCCTTTCAGAGGCAAGATCATTGAAAAAGTTGTCTTCAATCAGCTGAACAAATTCTTGAGCTTGAATAGATCCTTTGACAATTTTCAGTCTGGTTTCCGACCGCACCACAGCACAGAGACAGCGCTCATAAAGATAATAAACGATATTCGCTTAAATACTGATTCAGGCAAATTATCAGTGCTGGTACTACTCGACCTCAGTGCTGCATTTGACACTGTCGATCATAACATACTTCTTGACAGGCTGGAAAACTGGGTGGGGCTTTCTGGGATAGTCCTACAATGGTTCAGGTCATATTTAGATGGGAGAGGTTATTATGTTATGTGAGTATAGGAGATCATAAGTCTGAGTGGACATCCATGACATGCGGAGTCCCTCAAGGCTCAATTCTTGCGCCACTCCTGTTCAACCTGTATATGCTCCCAATGAGCCAAATAATGAGAAAGAACCAAATTGCTTACCACAGTTATGCAGACGACACACAGATCTACTTAGCCCTATCGCCTAACGACTACAGCCACATTGACTCCCTGTGCCAATGCATTGACGAAGTCAACAGTTGGATGTGTCAAAACTTTCTTCAGTTAAACAAAGACAAAACTGAGGTCATTGCGTTTGGAAACAAAGATGAAGTTCTCAAGGTGAACGCATACCTTCACTCCAGGGGTCAAACAACTAAACATCAAGTCAGGAATCTCGGTTTGTCCCTAGAGTCAGACCTTAGTTTCAATAGTCATGTCAAGGCAATAACTAAATCAGCATACTATCATCTGAAAAATATTGCAGGAATTAGATGCTTTGTTTCCAGACAAGACTTAGAGAAACTTGTGCATGCTTTCATCACCAGCAGGGTGGATTACTGTAATGGACTCCTCACTGGCCTTCCCAAAAAGACCATAAGACAGTTGCAGCTCATACAGAACGCTTCCGCCAGGATTCTGAGCAGAACTAGAAAATATGAACACATCACACCAGTCCTCAGGTCTTTACACTGGCTCCCAGTTAGATTTAGGATTGATGTTAAAGTATTTTTACTGGTATATAAATCATTCAATGGCCTAGGACCTCAATACATTGCAGATATGCTCACTGAATACAAACCCAACAGATTACTCAGATCATTAGGATCATATCAGCTAGAAATACCAAGAGTTCACTCTAAGCAAGGAGAGTCTGCTTTTAGCTATTATGCTGGAACAGCTTCCAGAGGAGATCAGATGTGCTCCTACATTAGTCACATTCAAATCCAGACTCAAAACACTTCTGTTTAGCTGTGCATTTACTGAATGAGCACTGTGCCACTGTTCGTCCGACTGTTTGTACAGTACTGTGTTTTATTTCTATTTTTCTAAACTGTTTTAATTATTATTGTGTGTGTGTGTGTGTGTGTGTGTGTGTGTGTGTGTGTGTGTGTGTTGTATCAACCATTGGACAGACTGAATATAGGTCTACTTGACCTGTGCAGTGTGTGTG
Source organism: Scardinius erythrophthalmus (assembly GCF_964197995.2). Classification (NCBI taxonomy): domain Eukaryota; kingdom Metazoa; phylum Chordata; class Actinopteri; order Cypriniformes; family Leuciscidae; genus Scardinius; species Scardinius erythrophthalmus. The sequence continues at coordinate 48,314,171 of NC_138229.1, read as the reverse complement.
TGTGTGTGTGTGTGTGTGTGTGTGTGTGTGTGTGTCTGTGTCTGTTGTATCAACCATTGGACAGACTGAATATAGGTCTACTTGACCTGTGCAGTGTGTGTGTCTGTGTGTAAAATTAGGTAGAAAGTTAGGTAGCAGCAGAAAGTAAGGTAGAACAGTTAGCCTATGTGTATTAGTATGTAGATACATAGGGTTATCCCACCGGTCACTATTGTGACCGTTGACATGTTTGTGAGTGCTATGACCACATTAAAACAAGTTGAGTAATTGGAAATGCATATATCAATACTAGACACCTTAAACATGATGTGTACCAAAAATCTATGTCCTATCTTTATTTTAACATACTTTACTAACGTATTCTTTGGGAGCTTTCTTGCTGCCATCCTCTTCTCTTGGCGCAAACAGGAAGTAAACAGCTCTGGTCATGTGACAATTTACAGTAAACATGCGAAACTGCACATATTTCATTGAGACCCTTTATTATTTCAATATCTGCTGGAAATGCATTGATAGATCATTTAGTAACATTTTTATAGCCTTAGAAATTAAACATTTTTTTACAGTCACTTTTGTGACCGGTGGGATTAATTACACCCATCACTGTATAACAGTAATTAAAATGTAAACTTGCGCATTGACTCGAGCAACTATTTTCTCCCTTGCTAACTCTCTGTCCTGCTGGAGCCGATATTTAAAATAAATAATAATATGTGTTGGTACTCTCCATATGCTTTCAGAAGCTCATCCAGTTCTGCCGGTGAGAAATATGAAGACCTCTTTTTGTCTGGCGCTGTTGCCATGGTGACTCATAATATCTGCACTCCATTGATAATGGCTTTTTATAGTCTGCAACTGAGTGGTTTTTAGAGTCCACTTGCAACAGTCGAGCACTTCACGGACTGCTTTTGTGGTTGATTGGTGTTTTCGTGCTCAGCTGTCATGTGGTAATGTGTGAATTTCTGGTAGGGGATGTTGGATCCTCTGGTCTACTGAGTTTTCACACTCTTTCTCCTCGCGTCTCCACAACTGCTGACGATCACAGGTTTCTCAAGTCTCGCACATTGGCCTTGAGACACATGCAATTCAACCAGTTCACACACTCACATGCCATACCGTGTATTTTTCACGCTGAAAAGACAACTCTACGCTCTACAACTACTTTGCAACCAGGCCAGAAGCTTTGGCTCAGTTTGGCTAGCTTACATTATCTGAAACTAAGGGAAATGTTAGTGGGTATGGGAAGGAATGAAGATGTATTCATTTTATTTAAAATTATATATTATACTGTATTAATGGTCTTTCTAGTTACATTAAGGCTACATGTATTAAAGCAGAGTGCTCTGGGTAATATTTTATATCCTTAATCATTGCCATTGCATTTGTATTTTTCAAAGATGTCAGGGAAAAAGCAACAATATATTTTATCATTCTGGGCACCAAAGGGTAAACCCCCTAAAAAGGTTGCCAGATTAGAGGAGGAGACAGTGAAAGAGGTGGTGGCAGAGACGCTGGAGAAGTCACCAAGTGAAGACAGTAGGAGAGACAGTGGAAGAGTTATATTTTTGTAATTTTGAAATACAACATTAAAGAGTATGAATTGCTCTGTCATGTATCAGATTTACCAATTGTTATAATTTCAATTTGTGCTGGTTAATAAATGAACAATGGGTAAAATTGGGGGGTGGGGGTGGGGCTCCATTAGGGCTCCTCCCCTAACCACTTGTGATCTCACTCCAAGCTTTTGATAAAACTTGAGAACCCTGCGATCACTAATGCGTGACGGAGCTCAGGTCCAACCCTAGACCTTATCATCAGGCAGACGACCTAGTCAGGCTTGAAGATCCAGTGATACCGAAAGATCTTGACATTTTATAAGCCATAAAATCCAGGAATCAGATTTTGAATTATGTAATTTTAGTCATTTAAATTTAAGAAGAGTTGCTAAATTAATTCAGAAACAATTAAAATGGAATATGGGCTGTGTTTCTCAAAAGCATCAATAATCAATTGGCACCAGTGGTCTCTGTGATCTACTTAGGCTTACGATGCTTATGGGGAAAGCAGCCCTGATCAATTCACACAATTAAATTAATCAGTAGCCTATTATTATTATTATTTTAATTTCACCAGAAATAATAGAAATGTACTAAAAATGCTGCTTTTTTATTGTGCAAAGACATTCACGTTTTTAATATTGATGACCTGATTTCTGGACAGCTGTTTATCTGCAAGTGTAGCCACCGAAGGGGTGGATTTCGTTATTCTGGACTCAATTATAATTACAACACCGACTACGCCACCGTGGGAATTTCACCCAGGGAAAAAAATGGTCCAATTAGGATACACAGGTTCGTTCACGCTTCCAATAATAACCGAACACACTCAAACAACTCACATCAACTTATGAATTAATTCACACCACAATCTAATTATACCATACAAACCCCACAAACACAGTCTTCCAGTTGAAACAGTGCGGAGGTGGCCAAACGGCCACACGGATTAATACTCGGGTCTCACAATCTCCCAGCGTCAAGTTCACTTGATGTGGGCTGGTCAAGCAGGCGCAAATGAGGCGAGGCAAGATGGAACGTCGCGACAACGCGCAACAAAAGTAGGTTACTCAAGACGAAGATAAAGACCAAAAAAGGAAGGGGAAGCCAGGTCACGGTCCCAATCAGCTCGCTGTAATCATGCCGACATTACCAACTCTTGGCCTCTTCAACTAAAACAGAGGAGGATATAAACAATGTCACGATATAAACAATGTCTTTTCGCGGATATTCCCCCATTAAATCAAGTTTACCCACCTGATTATTAGCAAATTAGCCCTCCCAACGTCAAACCACGATGGATAAACAGCCCGGGATGCATACTGAAACAAACAGAACGCATACATCCAACCCCAAATTAAATATTTCTCTATCTATGATAACGTACCCAAATGATATGCGGCTCAGCTCAAGGATCCCCATACGGGAATAGCTCAAAAGGACGGTGTCAAAGTTTGCAGCAGTCTACACAATTCCCAACCACGCAAAAACCTTCCTTATACACACTCACACACCTATAGCGGAC